>NW_024423786.1:14676036-15166302 GCF_017311325.1 Ursus maritimus
AAACATTCCTTCTCTTTCCTGAACAAAAACATCATTCGTCAAATACATATTGCAAGGAAAGGCTGAATGCTTCAACTGACTAAGCTCTGAGAAAGAATACACCATTTTTGCTCATTCTCAGAATTAATACCCTTGGACTGGCCTCATTATGTCTTTTAGAAAAGGGAGATGCAAGGTAGAAAAACACAGAGGGGAGAAAGGAATATATGCTGTGATTCTAAACCACATATTTTTTTAATATTCAACATTTCAAACTTTATACAAGTACAAAATAAGACACAAACAGCAAGATCCCTAAGAATCCATCCGTCTATACTTCATAAAATTTGGTGGGAATTATTGCAACAATAGGCTGAAGAAGTATATTCAAGCTATGTTTGAAATTAGACAATAAGCTTCCATTATTCTTAACAGAAGTTGTGTGCCTAATTCCCTATGCATGGCAGCTGTTTTAACCCGTGATAACTGATTGTAAATACAATATGACACTAGCTGGAACCTTATTTACACCTGCCAATTTGCTGCCCTGCGGCACTAAAAACAAAAACAGGATTGTAGCAAAAGAACTAACAAGCAAAAAAACACCCTGCCCCTCACGTACACACCACTTTCTATTTCCACAAACAGAACCTTTTGCTTCGCGTTATGTCTTCTCTCAACAAATTCAACTTTGGGATTTAAAATAAATGAAGGAAAAAGATATCTGTATGACAGGACAAAATGAAAATAATTGTTAAGGTGGCCATCTCCTGCAAACATGTGTCCCCTTAACACAGTGTAAGTACTGTAGTGGCTCATGGCACGTTTAATGGAGAAATAATGTATGACCTATAAAGCATATACTTAAACCCACGATTTTATGCTCTTTCCACATCATGATCACAAACAACATAATGTTGAAAGTAGCACAAAAATTAAAATTTCCTTCCGGAGCCTTGCAATCTGTATACTTTTAAGAGGCTTCCAACCTTGAGGGGGTTTTCTTAGACAATGTTCTCTATAAATAACAAAGAGGTTGGCAATGGCAACCAAACCCATTGCCAAGGCAGTGAAGAACTCTTTTTCAAAGGCCTTTCCAGTTCCCTCTTGAACTCCTATAGCTCAGCTTTGGGGCAGAGGGAGTAGGTAAAGCTCAACCCCTGAGTAAAAATTCAGCAATTAATTGCTTTCAGGAAGGAAAGCAAGGCCTTGGGGAAATTAACAAACATAAGTCTGGAGGATCAGGTTAGTTTTATCTACCAAGGACAACAAAACAAAAGGAAACAAAGGAAAAACAAAATAAACCACAATAAAATGACAACAACCAAACTCCGCTTCTCTATAGTACCTATCCTGTCAAACTTGTTTTGGAACTGCTGTTGGCCCTACATAGCCACTGGTAACTCAGTCAAAAACACACCCTGGGTTTGGCGCAGAGACCTGATCGCTGATTCTCACAGAAGAGAAAACTGCTAACATTTAGAAGTTCATTTATCTAGTGCCCATTATGGGCATTATTTTAAACTAGCAAGTGAAGGAATATAAAGGAAAAGAACAGGCAAGAAGACTGTCTTCTTGTTATTCAAACGCTAAAACAGATGGAAGGAATGCAAGCAAAAAGGGGCATCAGTCTGGTGTAGGCTAATGGCAGTTGAAGGCAGAGGTCTGGGAGAGGGAATAAGAGAAAGAGGAATATTTTAGGCTAAATCATTTGACCTACATGAATGGAAGGAACAAAATTAGTGGACTTAGGGTCAAGAAATTTGAATTATATTCTCTGGTCTCTGGTTCACTACCCTTGTGACCTTTCATAAGCTACTTATTTCCCTTTCCTAAGTCTCAGTTTCCTTATTTGATAATACTCTTTTAAAAATTTTTTTATTTTTTATTTTTATTATTTTTTAAAGATTTTATTTATTTATTTGTCACAGAGAGAGAGAGAGAGAGAAAGCACAAGCAGGGGGAGTGGTAGGCAGAGGGAGAAGCAGGCTCCTGGCTGAGCGAGGAGACTGATGGGGACTGGATCCCAGGACCCTGGGGTCATGACCTGAGCTGAAGGCAGACATGTAACCAACTGAGCTACCCAGGTGTCCCAACAATACTTTTTTTAAAAAATAGATTTACTTATTTATTTGAGAGAGAGAGAGGTAGAGGGAGAGAATCCTCAAGCAGACTCTCCGCTGAACGCAGGGAGCAGCACAGGATTGATCTTATGTCCCTAAGATCACAACCTGAGCTGAAATCAAGAGTGGATGCACAGCCAACTGAGCCACCCACGTGCCCCTCATTTGACAATACTTTTAACATATTTCTTATAAATTCAAGATAAGAAATTGAAATGAGCTCAATCTACAGATTAAGTGGTAGAAACCACCAAATGAAAAAAAAATTAAAGAAACTAATTTAGTACTTGAGATGTTAATCTAAAACATTTTTTAATTTTAAAGCAGTGTGTTGAAATATAATTTAATAATTAATACAAATATGGCCTTATTTTTATAGAGCGATTTATAATTTAAAAACAGGCTTTCACATATATCATCTCACGTGAGTTTTCACACTCCTCTTTTAAACTGTACAGAGAACTGATTTATAAGCCATGTAAGAAAATTAGCCTCGCTAATTTACAGTCACAATTCATTTTCCTACCAAAAACGGTGTTACCCAGCTTGATCACTGACGTTTACTGTGACTTGGCTCTGAATAAGTTTCTAAAAATAGAAAGCTAGCTGTTGCCAAAAATGAAATACAGCTCCAAAGGACAAAGATTTACCAATAGTTTAAATATTCAGAGGAATAAAACATAAACCATAAAGAAAATTCCCTAAGATGCATAATGAATGTTTTTTAACAATAACCAGAGTGTGATAATAAGGGTGTAGTTTGGGAAGCGTACTTGGATGGACAATACATTCACACTTAAGAAATCTGTCTACACTATAAACAACTACCTCCTATACTGAGGTATGGGTTCCCTTGGAACCAAGTACAACTACTTCCTTGCTTCACAGTTGTTGGGCATGTCCCTGAACCTTTGAGTCCCTGCCCAGGTTTCTTTGTTAAGTCTCCTATGTCTAGGAATAGTAGCATGTCCTCTGGGAAGTCCATCTTTTCACTGCATCCCACATCCTACCATGGCCCAGGTGGGGTTGGATTTGGGTTGGATGCTGTGCCTCATTGTAGCTACGTTGCAGGGAGAGCCCCTTTTCTGTCCAGCACTTACTATATTTCAGTGTGGGGGGCAGGACAGGTATATTCAGGGGGTAGCATCTGTTTAGATTAGCAGATCGACAGGGGAAGAACTGCCTTTTTAAACAGAATTCCTGCTAATTAGTACAGGAACATACAAAATATTTGTTTTGTGAATAAATGTATGATTGGGTGAAGTTTTTCTCTTTTCTGCTCTCATTTTTCTTGATGGTTCTGATAACATTACCCAACCAGAGGAAGAGAGATTTTCTTTCAGGGTAACATCCATGATATAGAAGAGTAGGAGGTCTTTCTTAGAAAAGTAAAAAGGGTGGGTCTACATGGATCTGAGAGAATGGGATGACTGAAAAAAACACATGTGGCCTAGGAGAAGAAGTAATATTTTAGAGAGAAGGGAGGAGTAATGGCATGAAAGACTGGGTGATGGACATTAAGGAGGGCAGGAGATATAATGAGCACTGGGTATTAGAGAAGACTGATGAATCACTGACCTCTACCTCCAAAACCAATAATACATTATATGTTAATTAATTGAATTTAAATTAAAAAAAATAAAGGCATTAAAGAAACCCATGGATTAAAGATACAAAGGGATCACAGAGAAAGGAAAGGAATCAGAATCCTAAGAAATTATTTTCCCTTCACCTATAACCTCACTGTAAGAGAGGAGGCTCTAAGATGGGATAAAGAAGGGGAGGTGTCAAAGTGTGGACCAGTTATACAGGCTACAGTGGCCACTCTTGAATCCTTTTCCTGGCAGATGGGAAGCTATGACAAAGAAAAAGACTTAAACGGTTTTGTTGATTTTGTATACTTGGCCAGTCAATCTCTGTTAATAAAAGATTCTGGTATTTTCTCGATGTAAACTGTCTAGGAACAGGATCACAAATGAAATAGATGTTGTTTAAGATCACTCCAACTTATAGAATTCTAAGCCTTTCTAGGCTTACTTATAAAAAAGTTGCTCATCTTCCAAAATGAAGAAACTGGTATGGTTTTTCAAATATCTGTAGGTTATTTGAAAGTTACTCACAGGAGCACAGGATACAGGCATTCCAAATAGTATAAATGACATTAAAATAACATGTAGATCGTGGTTCAAAGGGAAAGTGGTATTTTGAACAACAACAACAAAAAATCTTTAGAGTATTTGCTTTGTAGTTGTTATATATACTCAGTGACGATTGGGAAAGATTTGTTTTAAAATGCATATACAACAGAACACAGCAATTTGCATCAGTGTCAACTGCAAATTACAGTTTTCTTAAAATCTAGAAAGAAACCTGCATTTAATTGTAGACTTAGTTCTTTAGCAATGAAGTAAATATCTTTCCTAAAATGACCGTTAAAGCCATTTAATATTAGTAGCTGTAAACTAACAGCTATTGTAAAAGAGACAATGGAATTAACATTGCCATCTCAGGAAGCAGACAGCTGGTGCCTGTATGGCATTTTAGAAGTTGCAAAGTTCTTTTCTCAACCCTGTCTTAGTTTCATCTTTTTGTGAGGTTATATGTCCCCTTCTGCAGATAAGTAAAAGAAAGTCTCACAGAGGTGAAATGACTTGCCTGAGTTTACATAATCCCTGTATATATATTTGTATAATATGTTTATGTGTATAGTAAATAGCAAATCTGCATGCAAACCTGGGTCTCTAGACCATAAATGTTATGATCTTTCTACCACATGAGTTTGACACACAAGCTAAGGATCAGAGGAGTGAAAATAAACATATGGCTTTGAAAGAATGACTGTAACCACAGAAACAGGGCAGGTTTTTTTTTTTTTTTTAGATAAGGCATAGATTACCTATGCTTTTTAAATACCTTACAAAAGTAGGTATGCTTTCATTCTGGTATGTGTTCTGAAGGCAGAGGTTCAGGATATCTCCCACACAGAAAAGAAAGTTCAACCTTGGTATTATGAACTGAATTCTTTTCCCTCAAATTCAAAGGACGGGAGCTATCACCCCCATAATCTCAGACTGCGAGAGACTTGGAGACAGGGTCTTCAAAGTGCTGAGGAAATGAAAAATGTAGGTCCTAATCCAATTTAATTGATGTCCTTTTAAGGAGAAGAAATTTGGGCACACACAGAAGAAATGCCTAGAGGCACAGCAAGAAGGCAGCTCTTTGCAAGCCAAGGAGAGAGGCCTCAGCAGAAACCAAAACCTGCCAACACTCTGATCCTGGACTTTTATTCTCCAAAACTGAGACAATAAATTTCTGTAGTGTAAGCTATCCAGTATGTAGTACTTTGTTATGGCAGCTTTAGTAAACTAATACAGCTGGTAATAGATGAGGATGAAAAAAAAAATGCTCTGATATGGGTGCTTATTCTTTCAAGATGATAACAATGACAGCAATGGTTAACATTTATTGACGGTTTAGTCCGTGCTAGGAAATATTCCAAGAGTTTAACATGTACCAACCCCTTTAGTTATGATCACAATTCTATGATGTAGTTACTTTTATTATTCCTCATTTACAAATGAAGCATCTGAGGCATGCAGACTAAGTAACTCACACAAAATGCTCAGCCAACATTTGACTTTAAGTGTCTGGCCATGAGAATGATCATTAATAAATGTTCACTGAGCTTAAGAAAAATATTATTGAGTCTTAGAAAGTGAACAAATCTTTAGTACAGACCAGATACAACTATGTACTGAGGATCTTCTATCACCATACCAGCAAGTGCTCTCATATGTTACACCATATTCTGAAAGGCACATTACATAGGACTCCCTTTTTTACAGATGGGGACACGAACTCTCAGATAAAGTCAGTCAGCAAAAGCAGAAGCACGTATTAAGCCTTAGTGTGTCTGAATCCCAATGCCATACATGTTCTATTTTAGTAAAAAGCCATAATAGTTGAAGAGATACAATTGAAGAATAAGTATAAATCATTTAGGAAGAGACATCAGTTTTGTATGTGTGTGTTTTTGGGTTTAAACATACTCTGAAACGTGAAAATAGGTCAGAAGATAAAAACCTGGAACCTGACTTTCCCTTGTTTTGAAAAATATTGTGTAACGAGGCAGGAAGTGGCTTTATACCATCCATTTCCCTGTTCATCATGAACAAAGGGCAAGCCTCAGGTTTGTGATTTTTGGCTAAGGGCATTTTTAAGTAAAGTCTTTCACATATTCCCCATAAATTTTGAAAAGAATGCTCGGGACCAATTTTTAAATGGAACATCTTGAACAAATTACAGCAAAGGAAAATTTGAGTCCTTGATAATTTAAGTGTTATTTTTACTACTAATGTGAATTCAACCCTAGCAAATTAAAATAGGAAGAATTAATTGGATATGCAAATGAGATTATTCAGTATATAAATCTAATTACATACCAATTTGCTTTAACAGCATGAAAAAAGAATAAATTGTTCTATGTAAATTGATTGTCTTAAATAACCACCTGTAGCCCAACAAAAATTGTCTTGAAAGAGCTATGTTGGTAAGTGCAGACGTCTACGTTAATAACATAATGTTCTTCACAGATCTTGTCACAAGCACCTCTTTGCAATGAAACCTGCTTATACTGCTTATACTCCTGATATACAATAAGGTATTATCAGGTTTCTAGAACATAAGGAAATAATGTCACAAGTTGGCTTTCCCCCCCCAAGCACAATAGATTGATAAGAACATGTTGATTTCTGAAACGCTTAAATGCTTTCACACAGACTAGACTTGAAGTCTGAGCAATTTTCATGTCTGAAAAATAAGAAAGAAAGGTGGATGAAGTGTGCCAGTTTTTATTAATTTAGCTGTGGCTTTCAAATCTGTTTAATCAAATGCTTTCAATAGAACTCAGAAACCCCCTTCCACCACCCATCTTTAAAATTATTTTCTTTGCCACTTAGTTTAAGCAAATGAGTTTTGAATATTTAACTGTCAAAGGAGGCATTAATTCATGAAGCTTGTGCCTTGGGAACAGGCAGAGTAATACTAGATGTTTGCAAAATACAAGATGAGGGATTAGTTGCTTTTCTTGACATGAGGAAGAGTCACTGTGTCCGCCTCTTTAGACAGCACTGACATATGGCCCAAACAGAAATATCAAGCAGTGTTCTCAGAGTTAGCCACACTAAGACTGGATCCATTTTCAATGACTCTAGTTCAGGCAGCCCAAATGTATCTGTGACTTTCCTGTAGACAGACCATAGAGGCAATGTTGAGTCAAATTCATGGATTCATCCAAGGAATCCAATTCCACCTTAGCCTTCTTTGTCTTCTTAGGTTTAGACACAGGTATTTTCCAAAAAAAGTGGATTGATAAAAAACATATTTTGAGAGACAGAGAGACAGACAGACGGATGGACAGATGAACCGATAACGGACAGGTGGACAGATACAGAATGAGCATGTTAAGACATCTATAATCTCCCTTTGTCATCAGCATTCATCCTTGGCTCTGAGTCTCAGGAGAAGTTCTGAAAAGAGCTCTTGATATGATAAGAGTACTACAAACCAAACTCTATGCAGCTTGTGATAAAGAAGGCTGTGGAACGATTTATCCAAAGGAAAGTTCTTCTACTTTATTGTAAGGACAAGTGTTGTGAATCCCTTTTCAATCTCTAAAGTAAAAATCAGCAATGACAGCTGGTACTGTTGTTGAGTCTCTCTGCCCAAGTTCTTTTCTTTGGGGAGATAATTAGAACTTACCCTTAGGGGATTCCATATCTGCTTTTCCGTCCCTGGCAAGGAGGAACACCAAGTGTGGAGACAGGGCACAGAACAGATGTCCTGGCTCTGTGCTCCTGCTGTCCAGCTATAGTACGTGACATCATAAAGAGGGATCTAAGCTAGTGATACTGCCTTGGGATGAGCCCGAAATCAATGCCAGGCAGACAGTTAGCTTCAATCTGGAAGAATGGAAGAGACAATGAGTGATCAGATATAAGGAGAAGATGGGTTTAAACCTGATGAGAGCTAATGAATTTGAATGAGGGGGGACGAAGCAGCTCCCCTAAGAAGTTCCCTAAGCTAGAAAGTATAGCTGCAGATGCTTTTTATAGGATGCCCAGGACCTCAGTCAGACAGGGACAGTTAGGGAGCCTTAAGAGACACTCAGGCAATAGTGTGGTCTCACTCTACTCTTAGTGATATAGCTCCCAACATACAAACAAAAACAGTAACTATCATATCACCTCTTTTATTTCCTTTCTAGCCCTTATCAGCATCTCAAATTATGCCACTTATCTATTATCTTTTTCATTATCTGTCTTCTCCATGTGGAAGGTAAGCAGGAATACCATGCCTATAATTTTACTACCTCATCCTGAGCATCCAACACTGTCTGCCTTGTAGGAGCTCTGCAATTGGTCAGTGACCCAGAAGCCAGGCATGTACACATGTCACTGGACTAGAGAACACAATTCCATAAGAGCTTTCTAATAGCAAAACAGTATGAGGTCACTTGAGGGGAAGAGATTAACATGCGAGGATAGAAAGTGCTCCATGGAGAGGATACAGCTCAGCTTCCATTGTTTAAGCACTTCTTATGTGACAGGTACTGTGTGCCCAGCTCTAAGGGGATTATTGCAATACAATCACATCTACCCTAGGAGGTATGTACTGTTGCCATCACTCTTTTCCAGAAGAGGACACAGGTTTGGACTGGTTAGGTCACTTGCCCCAAATCACAGAGCAGTCTGTTTGTGGATTTTGAATAGGGATCCAAGCAATCAGAACCTAGTGTGCCTCTTGGGCAGAACTTAAACAGGTGAGAAAGAAAGAGCAGAAACAAAGACAGACGGATGGAAAAACATACAGTTTTTATCTAGCTGCAGAAATAAATATATGTGTGCTCACTGAGCAAGAAGCCGGCGAGAAAGTTAGTGAGAGACAGGAAATTAAATATTTTAGATTTGGTCATAATATAAATATGCACAGAAAATGGACACGCATACCTGTTTCTAAGTATACATACAGTTACATAAAATATGGTCAGGATGGAAGCTATTGGCACTGAAGAGAGGCAATATACTTTACATACTTTATGTAGTTTGAGGAATGAGAGTGTCTTCTTCCCCAAGTTTTCATGAAATATTTTGGGATCCACTGAAGTTAAGGTGTGAAAGAAGTACTGATATAATTAAATATATTATTTAACATAATACCAATATGGCTTGCAATCTGACTGGCTTTTAAAGTCCCATCTGTTGATACAGGCTATGATATAATCCTAGCTTCTAAACAATTTTCCTTGCTGGCATCAAATAAACTCTGGCAAACCAACAAAGAAAAAATATTTTAAAATTCACTTCCAGGTTATCAAACTGCATTGTAACTCATTGTGCTACAAACTTTGCCATATTCTGAGGGACTGTGTAGAGTAACAATATATCATCAGGAATGTTAACTAGGGGCATCCTGAAGATGAAGTGTAAAAATATCAACTGGAAGGACAATGTGGACCAACCTTAACATTAAGACTGAAATGTTGGGGGTGCCTGAGGTGGGTGGGACTAAAATTGATGAATTTAACATTCTCCATGGGAGAATTTATTGATTTGACCTATGTCAAGATTATTTTAATCAGGTACATCCTGCAGTCGTGAGGAATAAAATAACCTAGATTTTTAAAGCAAAGCCTGAGTTCTGGATAATCTAAGTGTTTCCTCCTTTCATGTCTCTGTGAAATATGTGACTAGTACGTACTACTTGGGAAACACCAACAGAATATACACAAATCATTTCCAATCTACAGATAAATTTGATAGGGATTTTATTTTTTTTTATATGAGATCTTTTTTTTTTTTAAGATGTTACTTATTTATTTGACAGAGAGAGAGGCAGCGAGAGAGGGAACACAAGCCGGGGGAGTGGGAGAGGGAGAAGCAGGCTTCCCGCTGAGCAGGGAGCCCTATGCGGGACTCGATCCCAGAACACTGGGATCACGGCCTGAGCCGAAGGCAGACGCTTAAGGACTGAGCCACCCAGGCGCCCCATCAATAGGGATTTTAATATTCACATGCTACATGGAACTACCTATCAAAATTAATGGGATGATTTGGCAGTGGCCAAGCACATGAAAGCACTTAAACATATACTTGGAGTAGTGTATCACATTTATTTGGGGGTATTAGTGAGTATGCGTAAGTTGTAATGAACAATCTGGAAGAACTCCTCCTAGTGCTGTGACAATGCAGAATTGAGAAATCAAAAAAAGTCTGCATGACCACCTTCTAATTTTTCTTTTTTTTCTGTTAATCACTTTTATTCTCTTCCTGTCTTACCCCCTGCCCAGCACTCATGCTGCCTGCAGTCAGTGAGAAAAGCAACCTAACAAATGTGAAACATTTAAAAACAGGTCTTGATAGGACATAGAATCCTAGGAAGAGTTCTGTCATTAGAAGGGCCTCTCTGCTTCCAAAATTCAGCAATAAAGGAATTACCCACCAGTAATGGAAAATCTGAGATCAAGAGCTGAAGAGTGATGCTAATATTTTTGATCAAGGATCTTTCTAGTGTTTCTCATATACACACAATGTACGTTGTAAGCTTGTGTGTGCATGTGTATTTTAAATATATACATTTATACTCACATATAAGCTGCTGTTGGACATTCAGGAGCTGTCCCTGAATCTAACCTTTTTTTTTTTTTTTTTTTTTTAAGATTTTATTTATTTATTTATTTGACAGAAAGAGACACAGCAAGAGAGGGAACATAAGCAGGGGGAGTGGGAGAGGGAGAAGCAGGCTTCCTGCTGAGCAGGGATCCTGATGCTGGGCTTGATCCCAGGACACTGGGACAATGATCTGAGCCGAAGGCAGATGCCTAATGACTGAGCCACCCAGGTGTCCCTGAATCTAGCTTTTTATATGGCAGTCCCTGTTTAGCTTTGCAAGTTTTCAAGTAATATTTGCCATCACCTGATCTACCTTTCCCTAAGAACCATATAAGGTAACCTCTGATTCTTTATATTTTTCTCCTCTTTCACATCTTATTCTTCCCACAAACCTACCACTTCCTGATTATATAATCCATGCTAGACGTATTTCTATATAAAAATTGCTTATCTCTTTTAAGTGGAAGATCTTACTCTTTCCAGGCTAACCTATAAATGACCTTACAAAATCTTTGAAAATAGTGCAGTTTCCTAAAAACTACAGCATTTTTAGAGTTCAGATTTTGCTCTGTTGTTTCTATAGTAGTTCTCATGTATGATACATTAGCATTTGCTTCTGTTACTCAATTTAAACTCTTGAACTTTGCACACTTTGCTATCAGGTAATGAATTTCCAAATACTGTAATTTCAGAGTTTAGAAAGCTTGCAGGAAAACAACAAAAAAACTATGTCAGATTATTCTCTTACTTGTTTGTAATCCTTTAGCCCCCAGCTACATCCTCTTTAAGTCAGACACAAACAGATTTTGTTTTACATATAAATGTTGATGATTTTCACTGTGAGTATTTTTGGTTCAATGAATTCAATTAACTAAGTTCTTTAAAAACCAAGTGTGTATTATGTGCCATTTTGACAATTCTAGCTCTAGAGTAAGGGGAGAGGGGGTGGAAGTCAAATAGCTTAGTTTTTCCTTAAGCTATTATAAAAAAAAAAATCTCTAAACAATCAGTCAACTCAGTCAAGCATTCAATCATTTGGCTTTATCTGTACAAAGGCAGATAACTGGTAAGATTTTTATTTTCCCTTCTGTATTTCAACTTTACATAGAAATGGCAGTAGTAGCAAACCTCCTACCCAACAAAACCCTAATGTATTAAACTTTAAAAAATGAATTTATTTGACATAAGGTCTCATTTACTCATTCATGCTTTCATTCACAAAGTATTTATTGAGTGCCTGCTTCGTGCTAGGCATTATATTCACTCCTTGGGATACATCAATGAATAAAACAAAGATGCCTGTTTTTGAAGAGTTTATATTTTAGGAGGAAAAAGAGATACAAGAAACAAATATGATATGCAAAATATCTAGTATGTGATAGGTTTATAAATGTTATAGAAAAAAGAGAACAATGGAACAGGATAAAAAGACCCATCAGTGTAGAGGGAACTGGGTGGGAAACAGTATGATATGCAGTGTTTAGGATAGGCTTCATAGAGAAGGTGAGATCTGAACAAAGCCTGAAGGAAGAGACGAAGGCAGCCAATAATTTAAGGGAAGAGTTGATCATGCAGGAGATAGGAAGAGCCAAGGTCTGAAGGCAGATACAAACCTGGCATGTTTCCAGGTGGGACAGAATAGAATCAGGAGGAGAGGAGTAAGCTAGTTATGGGAGGGAAGGTGGTGCAGGTGCAGATGCAGATTGCACAGTCCCGGCTATCAGGTGGACTTTGACGTTGCTTTGAGTAAAATTAGGGAGTCAATATAAGTTTTGGAATAGAGGAATGACATATTCTAGTGAGTGTGGGTTTTTTTTTTTTTAAGATTTTATTTGAGAAAGAGGGAGAGCGAGAGAGCATGAGCTGGGTGAGAGGCAGAGGGAGAAGCAGACTCCCTGCTGAGCAGGGAGCCTGATTTGGGGCTTGATCTTGGGACTCTGGGATCAAGACCTGAGCTGAAGGCAGATGTTCAACTGACTGAGCCACCCAGGCACCCCCGGTTTGCATTTTTAAATGAACCACAAGAGACTATAGGCTGCGGGAAACAAACTGAGGGTTTCAGAGGGGAGGAGGAGGGGGGGTTGGGCTAGGCTGGTGATGGGTATTAAGGAGGGCATGTATTGCATGGAGCATTGGGTGTTATACGCAAACAATGAATCGTGGAACACTACATCAAAAACTAATGATGTACTGTATGGTGACTAACATAACATAATAAAAAATTAAAAAAAAAAAAAAACTACTCAGACAGCTGCATTGAGAATGAACTGTATAGAGTAGACAGTAGAAGCAGGAAAACCAGACCGTAGAAGAGAATGTAGAAAGCAAAAGGGAGACCAGTTAGAAAAGTATTTTAGTATCGGAGGAGAGAGATGCTTTCTGGTACCTCAGATCAGGATGGTAGCATGGAAGGTGGGACGAAGCAGCTGGATTCAAATATATTTTCAAGATAAAGCCACAGATTGACCAAAAATATGACAGAAAGCAAGGAACCGAAGAGGGATCTCAGTTTTTTGGTCTGCCCCGTGGAAAGGATAAAGTTACCATCGTTTGAGAAGGGGAAGGCATAAAACAGTTTCAGGGGAGAAAATGAGATCAGGTCAACATGCCGGGTGTGAAATGCCTATTAAGACATCAAACTCTGTATGTCTAGCTAAACGGCTTCAACAATTATCTTTGTTTTCATATACAGAAATTCACCCTGCTATGGTTCTGGAGTTGTATAACAGTTAAAAATAATGAATAAATATCAAAACTTATTGATTTTGCAGGTTTTTTCTATAATGACGTGTGAATGCATGCCTTAAAGTGAAAAAAGAAACAAATATTTATTCCCTCCAGAAATCTTCAATTTGCACACTTGGCTCTTATTTGATACAAATAAAATTCCATTGTCAATTTGAAGGGCTTAAAAATGTTTAAGACATATCTAGATTTTATAGTAATGAAAACTTTTTCTTGCTACAGCTGCGTTGGGGGACAGAGGTACAACACTGAATCATGTGAAACCAAAAGTATGTAGGTGAGCTTAGGAACAAAGAGAAAGGCCTTTATTGATTGTGTACCCAGTTCCAATGGGTTCCAGTGGGGTTCCTCTTACACTGCCAAGCAATTAAATCAATTCTCCATGGGCACTGACCAAGAGTCCTACAATTCAATTCAATTCTGATACTATCTATCTGGAGATAGTTTAAGATTCTACAGGTTAAGGGCTCAGTCCCACAGGGATGTCCCCTTTCAGATGCCAAAGCAAGTCCAGGTTGTCACTTGTGTTTCTGACTGCCCAGCTATAGATCATAGGTTCCAATGACCCCCTCCTCAGGTTTCGATGATTTGTTAGAGTGGCCCAAAAAACTCAGAAAAACATTTTACTTACTAGATTTCCAGTTCAGTATAAAAGGATATAACCCAAGAACAGCTAGATGAAAGAGATGCACAGGGCAAGGTATGGGGAAAGGGCACAGAGTACGCCACTCTTCACCCATCAATCATCCATAGGCAACCAATTCAATCTCTAGCCCCTCTCAGCTCCCTAGAGGTCAGGAGGGTGGGACTGAAACTTCCAGTCCTCCAATCACATAGTTGGTTCCCCTGGCAATCAGTTCCATCCTTAGGTGCTTTTCAAAAGTCACCTCATTAATATAAACTCAGGTGTGGTTGAAAGGGGTTTGTTATGAATATTAAAACACCATTATTACTCTTACCACTTAGGCAATTCCTAGGGTTTTTGGAGCTCTGTGTCAGAAATAAGAATGAAGACCTTCTGCAAGATCCATGTATTTCTTATTATAGATTGCTGTATCATACTATGATCAAGGGACCCAAAGAGAGCTGAAAGATTTCAAGAATTTACATAGAGTCATGAATTGGAAGCCAAGTGAGATGGACATTAAAAGGCAGAAGAAAATGGAGAAATTAATCCAGTGAACTGGGATTTAAAGTCAAGGAAGAAGAAAACAATGGCTACCATTTGTTGAGTTCCTACAATATGTGTTACGTTGCGCTTGACGGTTCACACATATAACTCATTGAAGATGTATCATTTATCTTCCTCTATTGAAGAAGAATTCATAGACAGAGGGATTAGCAATCTGTCCAAGGTCATACAGCTGAAAAGTGCCATGGGTTTTGATTCCAAGTATGACTTCCAAATTCTGGCTTTTTCTATTCCAACATGTGGGTTAGTGATCAAATTCAGATCAGGTGTCAGATATAAAGACAACTTCTGTAACTGGGTTCTAGAAGTTTAGGAAATGTATTTAGGCAAGAGTAGGCATGGCATTAATTGACAGGTCTAGAAGGACATCAGAGGTCAGGCAGAGAGCCCTTTTATCACACACCTGGGGACAACTGTAGTTAAGACTTCAAGAAAATGGCCAAGAACAAGGGATTTATAGGAATTGAACAAGCAGGATGGCAATAGGCAGGAGGATGAATGCAAATCTCAAGACAGCTTTGACAGCTGAGGCAGCTTCAAATGTTAGTGATGTCTCCCATTAAGGTAGGGACCAAATCTGAGATGATACCCTACGGCCTTAGGGCCCTTGCATTGTACAATCTGAATAATAGTAATCAAAATGTGTATATTCTGCTTGGCTTAGAAATAGGGCAAATGAGGACACTAATGCATGAACTACTTTTTTTTTTTTAAATCCTGTGTACGTAAAGAAAATGTAAATTATGCCCTGCATTTAAATAATTAAAATAATTAAAAACTGATGTAGAGATACATATGGGGAAGCATTATTAATTTTAGAGCAAATGCTCTTGAGAGAGTTAATACTGTTTTGTCCTTCAGCAGCAAATGCATTTGAATGAAACAGAAAATGGTCTTCATAAAATTTGATGCTTAAAAACCTAGTACTTGTGATTCTGTTAGGATTTTATAAGCTTATTTGGATTTCACTGTTGATATGAGGAGTAGGGGGCAGCTACAAAATAATAAACAGGTATGAGTTTAGGTTTGGGAGTTTGGAAATTGCCCAATAACAAAATGCTTTATGAAAGACTTTTCTTGGTTTTGTAGAACACTTCATTTCCAGATTAACTCAGATAATTTAAGGCATAGAGATAAGCAATTCCTGGTTTTTCTTTCCTTTTGAGGTTAGCAGATCTCTATCAGGTTGTGGGTCTCAGACTTCTGGAAGTGATTGTGCAATCCCTAACAGGCTACGGATATCTTACTTTCTATGTCTAATTTAAATAGATATATTCAATGTTGTTCAGTTGGAACAGAGGAGACAGAGGAGAGGGGATTTGCAAGCTCTCAACATGGCCATACACCAGAGAAGGAAAAGACTAGGGCAGATGCTGGGTGTTCTCCAGCTAGCAAGCCCTTTGTGGGCACCTTCCAGCCACAAATTCAGAACAAAAGGACAGAGAACTGGGATCCAGCTATTCCATGGTAAAAGTGCTAGTAGACACATGGGTGAAAGTTATGCGTGGACGCATAAATGTGTATGTAAATATACACAGCACCCCTTTTTTGCTCTTAAATTCTTCATTTCCAAGCTCTAGTTTAGTGGGAGGTCAGTCATGATTAAAATGTTAATGGAGAAAAATAAAAGTGTGGCAATCAGAAAAATTAAAAGAACATACTTTGATTTCAAATTACATTTTGTTACCTCACACTTTCTTTGTAACTTTACTTTTCTGTTTTGTTGGAGATTATCAGATCAACCCATCAAATATAACAGGCTGTTTTTCAAGGAGATATGGAGGGGAAGGCATTTTAAAAGTTATGCGTAGTGCTGGCACAGAATAGTTAGGTAGGAAATGTTCCATTTAAACTTAGTACAGCAACATGTTTTGGGGCGCCTGGGTGGCGCAGTCGTTGGGTGTCTGCCTTCGGCTCAGGGCGTGATCCCGGCGTTCTGGGATCGAGCCCCATATCGGGCTCCTCTGCTATGAGCCTGCTTCTTCCTCTCCCACTCCCCCTGCTTGTGTTCCCTCTCTCACTGGCTGTCTCTGTCAACTAAATAAATGAAATCTTAAAAAAAAAAAAAAAAAAAAAAAACATGTTTTAAGAGAAAAGATAAAATTCATGAAAATTAAAAAAAAATTCTCCAGATAATATAGAGTGCTATATCTTGCCGATGTATATATTTAGTTACTGCATAAAGTCAGTCCCTTCAATAACCGACTGGCTTATGCCACATCTTTCCACTAAAAAGAATCATCTCCCAATTCCAGATTTAAAAAAAAAATTCAAATGATTAAAGTATGTAATCATTTATAGATTTTTAAAAATAATACCCTTCTTTTGTATCTTACACAAAACAAGCAGTGAATATGTTCTGAAACAGCACTTTCTTAGGAAGGAATGCTTATTTTCCATAATAAACAAATACCGCTGTAGACACAAATATTTTTTGCTACTTAAGAGATTTTTTTTAAGTGCAATTCTCCAGCATTGAGACTTTAAGCAGTGTTTGCACTACAGACTAGTTCAAGTGCAGTAATGTCTCGGAGAAAAATGCCACAGAGTGAATGTTAATATATTTATATGTAGAGCTAATACATTTTTCATTTAACTACAGAGTGGAAGCTAATACATTTGTGTAGTGAAACTAATACATTTTTCATTACTTAAATGCATAGTAGATGGTTCCAGAGTTACTAGTGAATTTACATGAGATCTTCCAAAGAACTTGAAAACAATTTAAGTCATTTTCCAACAACTATGTCCACCTCCTCATGATGGGCAAAGGTTGTAAGGGATAGGATATCATTTGTAGAGAGTAGGTAAGCATTTCTTTATCTAGAATATCAATAATGTCTAAAGGCAACAACACTTTAGGAAAAAAAGTTTGTGTTTTCACTTTATTACTTTACTCTGAGTATATCCCATTTCTTCCTTTCATTTCCTAACAAGTGACAAAGCAGATGTTTTTTCCTTCTTCTTCCTTACAGGGAGGTAGATTTTGAGGTCAAGAGCTAAAGATCAAATGACTCTCTGAATTAACCTCACGCCAGCAAGTTTAGAAACACAGTGTTTCTGTTTTCATGAAGACTTTACAGGCAGCAGACTACTGCGATTACCTGGATGCCATTTGGAATTAGCCATTTTTATGATTACATTATTAACACTATACAATAGAGACAGTAGACGTCTTTGGAGAAACCCCCACCTAATCAAAAAAGATACACTGAATTTTCACAATGGATTTGATCCTGAACTCAAGCTGGATTTCTGTATAAATAAGAGAAACAAACATATTTATGGGCACAAAGTTGACCAAGCTGAAATCCTCATGCTTAAGTTGGACACATAACAAATGTGTCAACACATTTATTGACACCTCTGTGTATTAAATATGTACAAGGAGCAGAATCTGGAGGCAGAGCACTGAATGTAACTAGTGTGTTAAACACACAATGTTTTTGTTTGATAAAGACAAATTTTTTGGTAAAGCCTATCACTAAGAAGCAGGCTGGGCACTGATCGCTCTGCACAACTCTGGAATGGGAGCACCACTCACATGGTGTTCCACGTGAGCAACACTCCTGGATCCGTGTGATACAGCAGTTGGCTGCAGGGTTTGTAGGACCAGACTCCTGTGTAGAAATGACTGATGGTTTCACTTTCTCAAATTGTTCTTTGGACTATGGAAACAATAAATGTAGAGATTAATAATTTTAAAAAAGTAACCTGAAACAAAAGCTAGATACTGTAAAGTGTTAAAAGTAAATATAGTTCTTATTACTTGTAAGTTTCCAGTCATCAGCACGTACTGATTGTAAGGTAGCATAGGCTGGTGGTTAAAAGCATTTGTTGTGTTTAAATTGTTGGCACTCCTTGGCAGAGTGACCATTGGTAATTTCCTCAATGGTTCTACTCCTCAGCTTTCTCATCCTTAAAATAAAGATGATGATAATATACCTCGCTCAGTGTCATGAGAATTTTTACTCAGTAGGCACATGCAGCCTATTTGGTCCAGAGTAAGTGCTAAAAAAAAACTTGAAAGTTACTCTTTTCACTGCCGGGTAGAACGGTTTGTGATCACAGGTGAATTTAATTTACAGGAATTAAATTCCACCCCAACAGCTCACAGAGTAATCTTGCTCAGAAGGTTCTCAATGACTTTGTGTACTATGGTGAGTGTAAGAGTGGCATAAACCTGAAGATCTTTGAGTAAGCCTTGAGCTCTCCACACCATTCAATACCATGCTGAATGTGATTCTGGTGTGTGAAGGGGCATATTTTTTTTTTAAAGATTTTATTTATTTGAGAGAAAGAGAGAGAGAACAAGGGAGAGCGCACCAGCAGGGGGGAGGGGCAGAGGGAGAAGCAGGCTCCCCGCTGAGCAGGGAACCCCATGGCCAGGGGCTCCATCCATGACTCTGAGATCATGACCTGAGCTGAAGGCCGACGCTTAACCAACTGAGCCACGCAGGCGCCCCCTGAAGGGGCATATTTTACATACAACATGGCCCCTGAGGATAAGAAAAATACTTCATTTAATGTTCAATAGCAATTTTTTCCCCAGTATTATGGGGAAATTCAGAAGTGCTGGATTTGGTTAGAGGTAATACATCAGCCTCCAACATGCCCCTTTGCTAAAAGGATCTGAAAAATAATTTTGTCTCTGGACTGTTTTTAAAAATGACACTGAATGACATCATAATGCACTGTGTAGGAAATGCACCTGATAACTACTAGGGGAATTAAGCAATTAATGAAACATAGTCTCTGTCTTTTATGAGATTATACATTAGGAGAGAAGGAAAACATAATGCAGTTGAATGAGAATGAAATGATTTTTAAATACAGCACAAAGTTCTGATTCTTATACATTTGGTTTGAATTCTATTGTCTCTAATGCATCTTAAATTTCCTCAGATTAAAAAATAAAAAAACTGAATTATTTATATGTGAATTCCTTAATATAGTGCCTGTAACATTATTAAAACTATGATTAAGTCACCAAAACCAGTATAAGAACCAGATGGTGAAGATGAGTGACCAACCTCAGGCTCTGGAAGACTAACGGGTCTTCTATAGTACAAGGTATCTTGTTTTTACTGGATTATATATTGTTTTCAGTGTCAAATTTGCTCCTTTCTTATAGTGCATACGAACATCTAGCTAGTCTCTGGAGGTTACTACATTTGTAAGGTTCACTGACAGAAGCATTCTACGAACTGCATTTTGCTATTACATAATAAATGAAGTCTTTCAAAACTACGTATTCATCACAATAACCCATCACACTGTATGGATTTTAAACTTAGAGTAACTGCTTGCCTTTTTTTTCTTTCCACTAAGCTAATTTCCTGACCTAGTAACATTGGCTTCCTAACAGTCAGTAAAAACAAATGTAGAAATAAAGCATCAAACACTGCATGAGAGCCATTACTCTCAGAAAACAATGTCAATACTTAGTTAATTTCTGGAGAAGAAATTAAAAACTTTACCTGATAATACTACTACTCCCACATCAGCCAATATGAATGAGATCTGATGGGATTGCCAAAAAAACCCCCCCAAAACCAAAAACCAAACAAACAAAAAACCCCATCTTTTGTACCTTGGTTAACCTATAATAAATATACATACACACACACACTCCTCAATAAATACAGATATATTAATTTAACAAAAAAGATTTAACAATATTAAGGTATACTTTCTCAGCATGACTTATGATTTATATACTAGTAAGGTACAGGAGTGTGTTGGGGCTATCACGCAAAGAGGTCAGTATACAGCATGGGTCAGCAAACATTTTCCTCAAATTAAATATTTATTTATTTTTGTTTTTAAAGATTATATTTATTTATTGAAAGAGAAAGAGAGATAGTGAGATATAGAGCACAAGCAGGGGTGGGGGAGGGGAGGGAGAAGCAGGCTCCCTGCTGAGCAGAGAGCCGGATGTGGGACTTGAACCCAGAACCCTGGGATCATGACCTGAGCTGAAGGCAGCCACTTAACCAACTGAGCCACCCAACACCCCAATATTTTATGGATAATAAATGTTTTAGTAACATATAAATATATAGGGAGCACATATTTTAGGTTCATATGGTCATTTTTCCTCTTTCGTAATATCTCAATTCTGTCAATATATAGTGTAATGCAGCCATAGAAAACAAACTGATGAGTGTAGTGCTGTTCCAATAAAACTTTATCGATAAAATCTGGTGGTGGACCAGATTTGGCCCAAGGCTCTAGTTTGTCCATCCCAGGTAAACTTAAAAGATAACTTACCAGAAGACAAAAATTATTTTAAAGAAAAACAGGGGAAAATTTCATATTGAATATTTTAGGGGAATGGAGGTTGTCCATAAATAATTATGAGTTTGTAGCATAATTTAATCCCAATGTATCACGGGTCTGTGTAACAATCCGTTAAGTTCACCCTTTAGGAAAACAAAACAAACAAACAAACAAAAAAACACAGCATCAGCTCAAGCAGGCATCAAATATTAAAGAGTTAATTTGTTTGGAGGATGACAAAAACCAAGAGGCATGTTTAAGGCCTAAAGGAAGTATGAACTGTATCAGACCAAGGAGGCTGATGTAATAATCTGGAACTTCTGCTTGCTTTCTTTCTTTCTTTCTTTCTTTCTTTCTTTCTTTCTTTCTTTCTTTTTCTTTCTTTTTCTTTTCTTTTTTTTTTTTAAAGATTATTTATTTATTTATTTATTTGAGAGAGAGCGAGAGCAGAGCATGCGAGAACACGAGTTAGGGGGGCAGAGGGAGAGGGAGAAGAA
Organism: Ursus maritimus; assembly: GCF_017311325.1. Taxonomy (NCBI): domain Eukaryota; kingdom Metazoa; phylum Chordata; class Mammalia; order Carnivora; family Ursidae; genus Ursus; species Ursus maritimus. The sequence continues at coordinate 14,697,524 of NW_024423786.1, forward strand.
GATTCCCCACTGAGCAGGGAGTCTGATGTGGGACTCAATCCCAGGACTCTGGGATCATGACCTGAGCTGAAGGCAGATGCTTAATCGCCTGAGCCACCCAGGCACCCAACCTTCTGCTTTCTTATTAAACTTAAAAAGTCTTGTGACCAGCCTTCCAGTCTGGAGTACCTACAGTGAGGACCAGAAGACAATTTGTGAACCTGGGATGTAAAGAACTAGGGTTAAAGGTCTTTATTAGAAAAAAGAGAATCTAATCCAGAGGTTAAGCAGTGATACCCTGTCCTGAGAAAATGGAATACTTAAAAACTATTAGTTTTCAAATTCGATATTATATTAGTGTGCTAGAACTGCCATTACAAAAATATCACAGACTGCGCGGTTTAAACAAGAGAAATTTATTTTCTCATAGTTTGGGAGGCTGGAAATTCAAGATAAAGGTGTGTCCAGGGTTGGTTTCTGGTGAAAGCTTTCTCTCTGGGATGTCAACAGCCATCTCCCCACCTTCTGTGTGTTCCCCCCAATGTCTCTTCCTCTTCTTATAAGGTAACCAGCCTTCTTGGATTAGAACCTTACCCTAATGACCTCACTGAACCTCACCCACCTTTCTAAAGACTCTATCTCCAAACACAGTCACATTAGGAGTTGAGACTTCAACATGAAGGTGGGGGCAGGGCACAATTCAGTCTATAATAGACACCTATTTCAGTTACCTTTTTTTTAAACCTCATTATTTAAGTAATCTTTACATCCACTCTGGGTGGATGTAAACTTGAACTCACAATCCCAAGATCAAGAGTCACATGCTCCACTGACTGAGCCAAACAGACACCCCCAGTTACATTTTCTTAAGACACAATTTCATTATTGCCAATGATAACTGATCAAATTAAATTATTTTGAAGGTCTACTATACCAGTAGTTGGATTTTTACCCTAACAGGCACACAATTGGGGAAGATTTTCTCAGAAAATTATATTTTGAGTTTTTAAAAAAACATTTTTTATTTTGTCTAGTTCCAAATGATCACAACCTAGAAAAAAATATTTTGTGATTTTTTTTTTAAGTAGAACTTTTTGGTATGTCCAATTTTGAATTACCACAAGATTAGCTTCTCTTTAATAAGGCTGTTACCACTCTCTACAAATCAGACATGGAACTACAGGTTGAAGGATGTTCACTGATTTTTCAAGATTCAGATCTGATTTCTTTCCAATTTGGAAGAATAGAGAGCCTTGTTCTCATTTCGCTGACACTGATAAAGGCAACTAGGGTGAAAAAAATCCCACTTCATCGTTGCCTACTGATGGCAATCAGAGAAATTTGGAAATCTCTCAATAGTCACTTAGATTGGCACAAAACCACATCAGATATCCACTGGATTCTATCTGGAGTGGAAAATATTCTCATGAATCAAACCTCTTAAAGACTTTCTCCTTTTTTTGGCCTAAGACCAGAGGATTGCAGAATAGCAAAGTTAGTCTGTGGAACCATTTCTCTTAAGGTGCCCTACTCCCACTCCCAAATGTGCAGTGGTGGCCTGCCTTCTCTGCTTCTCTGTGTTGATGACTGCTTCGTACCTGCTGTTTCACAATCTCATTCTTCTTTTCCAAATTCCCCTTCATCTAAGCTGCTACTTTAGAAAGCAGCTGATAACTAATTCTTGCTAAAAGGAGTACTGATCCAAACCCCAAACCATCTTAATATGCTGAGCTTCCTCAAGGCGTGAGCACACACACACACACACACACACACACACACACACACACACATTTTAACAGAGGTGCTGGGTAGAACAAGGATTAGCAAATTGGGTGAAAGCTGATGGAGTTTAAGGTATGCCCTAGGTCAAAGGAAGAGATACTTACAGCCACAGAAGCCATTTCAGCCACCTCTCAAATTTTACCATGAAACAAATCCCTAATAAATATATAAACAAAAGTGTCACCTCCAGGATAATTCAACAATGACAGAAAACTTGACAACTACAACTTTTATGATTTGAAGGCGAGATACTTGATGATATAATAAAAACTAAATATCTTCAGTTAAAGTCTGCAAGATGTTAATTAAGCTCTTAATCTTATGATTCATAATAAATTCATTTTAATTAGTAAACTGTGATATATTTCTGAAAATGAAAAAAAATACATGATGGCTACAGGCAACATCACTCATGTGGATGATAGACCCTGTTGGCAAACAAAACCTATTGCTACCCTAATGTCAACAGATTAAAGAAAAAATATTAAACATACTTAAGAAAAATGACAGCTTAATTAAATCATATGCTAGGAAAGAAGCATAACTTGTTAGACTTAGAATCCAAGTCAGAACTGAGTACCTCCAAATTTCATGCAAAACACATTTTTAAACTACTGACTACACATAAACTCTGTGAAAAGAGTTGCAACAACATACAAAGATGCAAAATATATAGCTCCTGCCCTTAAAGTAGGGGGACCAACTTGTTCTAACTGCCTGGGGCTTGTGTTTAGTATGCCAAGACCTACAAACCCAGAAGTCTCCAACCTCAGCAAAACCAGGACGGTTGGATCCTACCCCAACATTATGTTCAGACTAGTGGGGAGGTGAGGGACAAACCCAATTATATGAGTAGATAAGCAGAGTGGGGACCAAGTATAGACTAATTAGGAACATATCAAATATTAAGATGATAAACAGAAACACAGATACAGTTCTAACTATTATCCTTGAATCATTTCCTAGCAATGAGGTAAATTTAAGAAGTGCATGTGAAAAGTAGAATCCCAGACACCTTGATTACTTCTTGTAACAATTTTTGTATCTCTATTATCTAGGAAATTTGAATAAAAAGGTTAAATTGGAGGTGAATACCAAAGGAATATTAAAATTTTGTTTACTAAAGACTCTGTCTTAATAATCTGGGTAATCACAAACAATTTTCCAGTGTAGCCATACATGAAAAATGTAAAAAGAAACATTTCCAAGCCAAGACAACTCTTCCCTCTTTTGGGGTCATTATTTGCCCTCTTAAGTGATGTAGTGGTTTTTATTTGATCCATTTCACTGTTAGGGAGAGTAGACTAAAATTTTTTATATAAGACAGAAAGCATTAGCATAAGGGAAAAGCTTAAGAGGCTCCAACATATTAAAATTAAATACGTCTGCTACTCAAAAGATTCCAAATAAGTAAAAAGGCAAGCAACCAACCGGGAGAAAAGAAAAGAAAAGAAAAGAAAAGAAAAGAAAAGAAAAGAAAAGAAAAGGAAAGGAAAAAGAAAAGAAATATATGAAGGATAGTGTCCAGAATATATTGAATTTCTTCAAACTAAGAAGAATACAAACAATCAAAAACTGTCAAAAAATGTGAACAGCAATTCACAGAAGAGAACTAGATGGTCAATAAAGACTTGAAAATAAAAAAACTGCTGAATAAAATCACATTAAGATAGCATTTCAAATTTGACAGATTGTCAACGTGCAAAAGTCTGACAATATCAAGTGTTGGCATGAATGTGAAGGAATTAATACAATTAGACACTGCTGGTAGGAATGTAAATTAGAATAGTTCTTTGAGAAACAATTTCAAGTTATCTGGTGAAGCTGAGGATACTCACAACTCAATGATTCTTTTTCTTAGAGTCAGGGAACATGGGTAATAATAGTCATAGCAGTATTATTGGTAATAGCAAAAAAAGGCAATCAGTAGTATAATGAATAATAAATTGTGGTATTTACATTCAGTGAAAAATGATAGGGGAAAAAATAAATGAATAATAGCCAGTTGTAATGGCAGAGAAGAATCTCAGGAACTTAAATTGAGTGAAAAAAGCAAGTCATTAGTTTCTATAGGGCTTCACTCATATAAAGTTTGTATTTATTAGGAGATATATGGGATAAAACTACAATAATAAGCAATGGAATAATGAAAAAAATTCAGGACAGTGGTTACGGCTGAGGGGAGGAGAGCTTGGGGTCACAGAATATTCTGAGAGTTTCAAAGTTAATAATAATGATGTCATTATTATAGGTTACATTGTTCTTCTCTATACCTTACATATACCTTACAAGTATTCCTGTATGTTGACCCAATATTTACCGAAACTAATTTTAAAATAGGATGTAGTCTCATTACATAAGCCATGACATAGTACTATATCCTGGTACCATACCCTGGTACCCTGAATCCTAGAAGTTTTGTTCTTATGGTATCCATCTATCCAGTTGAGATGCATAGGTTTTTAGGGGCCTGCTATATCTTTGGAGACTGAAGATGGTGTGGGCCAAAATTCTTATTAAATACATTTTCGGCAGTACCGAAAATAACACTAGTGATTGTGTCTTAAGTACTTATACTGTATTTATAACTTTATTTATTTATTTAAATTCAATTAGCCAAGGTATACTACATCATTAGTTTTTGATATAATGTTCAATGATTCATTAGTTGAGTATGACACCCAGTGTTTTAATGCTCTAAGTGCATTCTTTCATTTAGCCCTCTATGGATCTCTATAAGGTAGGTACTGCTATTATTCCCATTTTTATAGATAAGAACACTGAAGCTCAGAAAGGTAAAACGATATACCCAGCATCACATATCTAATGAAGTTGTGTAGCTAAAATTGATTCAAGAATTCCAATTCTAGAGTCAGACCACTTTTTTTTTTTTTTTAAAGATTTTTATTTATTTGACAGAGAGACACACAGCGAGAGAGGGAACACAAGCAGGGGGAGCGGGAGAGGGAGAAGTAGGCTTCCCGCTGAGCAGGGAGCCTGATGCGGGGCTCGATCCCAGGGTCCCCTGGGCCAAAGGCAGATGCTTAACGACTGAGCTACCCAGGCACCCTAGAGTCAGGACTCTTAATCACATTGCAAACTCTATCTGTACAATAAAGGTAAAGATTAGTAGGGGGATGGATGAGCATGGTTAGTCTGAATGAAAATCATGCCATGTTCCTGGGTTGGCATCCGGGTTGCAAAGTTTGTCAAGTCAAAGAAAGGTAAGGTATTACTCCACAAATTAATTATTATTCATGGTAGATGCTGACTTGTGGCAACATGTACATAGTGAATATATCCAAGTACAACTTTTGTTTCCTCAAATAATTTTTAAGAGTTAAATCCTTAAGAATCCAGACCTCATCTAACATCAACAACAACATCTACTGCAAGAATTCATAGCTTTTTGTCCCATGGACCCTTTTGATATCCTGGAGAAATCTATAGATGCTTTCTCAGAATAATAAATTTTAGGCATAAAATAACATGCACAGAATTACAAAGACTGAAATATGATTATAAAAACATTTTAGGGACGTCTGGGTGGCTCAGTCGGTTAAACGTCCAACTCTTAGTTTTGGCTCAGGTAATGATCTCAGGGTCATGAGATAGAACCCTGTGTGTCAGGCTCCCTGCTCAGCACTGAATCTGCTTGGGATTCTTTCCCTCTTCCTCTGCCCCACCCGCCACCCAGAGCACGTGCATGTACTTTCTCTCTCTAAAATAAATAAATAAAATCTCTTAAAAAAACAATTTAAACTTTTATGACAAAATAATATATGTATTTCTAGTAGCGAGTATAATAACTTGAAATTTCAAAGTAGTGAATACATAAACATTTTGAGATATTTGTAATTACTGTCAATACAACATAAATAAATCACTGACTTCTACTAGTTGTAAAACCACTAGTAAGAGATCATAATTCCATTATTATCATCTACCTTCAAAATGAAAGGAACTGCTAAATTTCAGTGAAAGATTAATGAACACAGACTTGAGTGCTTATTTTATTTTATTTTTTTAAAACTTGTGAGTCCTGGGTAAGAACCCTGGATGTACTATATGTTAGTTAGCTTCTCCATGCTCACCTCCCTTTGAGTGATCTGGTTTTCCCAGGCAGGGACACAGCTCTCCTCTCTGGTTTCCTTCGGGCTGATACAGATACCATTGTTTTTCATTCTGAATCCCCAAGCCCTATATGTATCCAAGCTACCGTGTTACTGCAGTAGTTTCTAGGCTTGCTCTTTCACCAGGGAGCAGTTTTATGATTCATCATTCACGCCACACAGCCCTCTCTCCTAATATATAAGTTTGACAAAAGGCAGAGCACTTTGGGAACTAGCATTCATCATGCTTGTTTGCACAAACCTGATTTATGTTTACCTATCCCCTGACCTCTCCCGCTCCACAGTAACAGCTAAATATCATCCCAAAGCCTTGGTAAAACGGCTGTATGGTCGGTGAAGGATTAATAGCACAGCACCAGAATATCTGTGCAGTGATCCATAAAGCCCAGAAATGATTGCAGGGCTTCAGGACGAAGAGTTAAAATGACAAAAATATATGGACCATGAATGGGCAAAACAAGGGGGAAGAAAATCAGAAAAGAAAACATGAAAATAAAAATGAAAATAAAAGAGATTTAATCACGAAAAATGATCCTTCATGAAGCTAATATTCAGCATTTACAAGCCCACCAGAATATCATCCTTGACTAAGGTGAAGATGAAGGGATACTGTCATACTTGGATAAGCAGAGAAGTAGCTTTCTACAATGCTTTGGCCATTTTTCAAGGTGAAGGAAAATTTGTCCTCCAAAACACAGCACAGATCTTTAATTTCACTCCTTCCTTTGCAGGTTACATCTTTGATGGCTACAGTACCGTTAATTTACTATGTATAAATGTAGGAATGATACTGGGGAATTAAAGAAAAAACAGGTACAACAATTTGGATAGAGCAGTGGGTATTATGCTAAGTGAAATAAATTAGACTGAGGAACACAAATATGATTTCTTCATACATGGAATCTTCTTAAATAAATCAATTAACAAACAAAAAGCAGAATCAGAACTATAAATACAGAGAACAAACTGATGGTTGCCAGAGGTGAGGGGTTGGGGGATGGGCAAAATAGGTGAAGGGGAGTGGGAGATACAGGCTTCCAGTTATGGAATGAATAAGCCACCAGAATAAAAGTTACAGCATAGGGAATATAGTCAGTGATAACTGTAACAGCGTTGTATGGTGACAGATGGTAGCCACACTTTGGGTGAGCATAGCATAATATAGAGAAGTTGAATTACCATGCTGTACACCTGATATTAATTTAACATTGTGGATCAACTATACTCAAATAAAAATAAAATGAAAAAACAAATACACATTCCCCTTATGCTCAGCTGACCTACTTTTCACACTAGGAAATCCAATCTTTAAGAGCCCTGGTTTTGGAGTCAGAGTGCACTGGGTTCAAAATTCTAGCTTTTCCATTTCACCTACGTGATCTTGGGTCAGATATTGAGCTTCTGTTAGTTCATCCGTAAATGGATATATCAACATTTCCTCCTTTATGTTTGCTTTGGAATGGACTATCTTAAGATAATGTATAAAAGGGATTTCACATAGGTTCTGGCATACATGAAAACATTCAATAAACAGTAGTAATTATATTAATATTATTTGTCCACAATTGCTTACATGTTCTGGGTTTTATAGCCATTTCCTTTACTTCAAAATGTATTTGTCCTACATCTATACTATGTCTATGCTCTCAGAATCAGAACTAATAGGGGTGCCTGGGTGGTTCAGTCAGTTAAGTGTCCCACTTTTGGTTCCGGCTTAGGTCGTGATCTCAAGCCCCCCATCAGGCCCCATGCTCAGTGGAGAGTCTGCTTGAGATTCTCTCTCTCCCTTTCCCTCTGCCCCTCCCTTCACTTGTGCACTCTCTCTCTCTATAAATAAATAATATCTTAAAAAAAAAGAAATAAATGACTTTCCTAATACAGTAAGTTATACTAAGTGAATATGCTTCAAAAGAAAGATATAACTTTGAGATTATGACCTTTCTGTGATCACCCATGACAGGTCATTGAACATCTGCATAAAGACTCTGAGTTATGTGAAACTAATATCAACAGATCTTTGTTGATCAGAAACTTTATTCCCTGTCAGTCCTGTAAGTTCTGTGGTATTGTTACAGTAGGAACATTATGTTTATTGAAGCTAAGTGTCTCATTGTGCCACCCTGGCCAAATGAAGTCCTTATCTTCTGTCCAATGCGGTCTACCTTTTCCAGACTCCCATCTGGAAGTTATTGTTTTCTACCAGAAGGTAATAAGCATAAAATCCCCTCCTACAGCCACAGTGAGTACAGAACACAGAGTAAAAAGCAGAACCTTGAAACAGCAAAGCAAAAGGCAAACATGCAGAGCAAGAGCAGACTTAGGAAAGGGATATTTTCTAATCATTAGAGCACAGATGAAACCCAAAGTGTCTCATTACTCTCTCTCACAAAGAATCCCTGAGTGGGGACTTTATGCATTTAAACACACAGCAAGGCTGCGATTTGGCAGAGCACAACCAGATTATGGATATCCAGAAGCAACCAGGCAGGACATAGTGGTCTGGATCGAGTCCCATTCAGGACATAGAAAGGGTGCCCAAAAAGACACTGACCTTCTGAGAAGTCATGTCCAAACAGGAATCATTCCCTTGGCCGTACCTACTTCAGGTTTTCACAAATTCTTTTATGAAAGGAGAGTTTGTCACAACTTAGTAAAAAATGTTGCTTATAACGATGCAAGTTAAGTGGATATAAACTGTATTTGGTTTTTGCTTCATGATATTCATTAAGTCATTCTCCACTTAAAATTTGTGTGTTTTTAATAAGATGTAAATTAAGAACTCCCCAGGTGTTTTTACAGTTACTGGAATACGGTGAAACACATCTGAGAACTGCAATAAAAATTCTGGTGAGGACGATAGGCAGAATTGAATGTTCTCTTCCAGAATGTTCTTAGGCAGATTCAGTCCAATTGCCATTCCTCATGTTATACTTTAATATACTTTGGTGATGAGGAGGAGGAGCAGAGGAGAATAGGGGATTGCTGACATTTACTAAGAACATTCTATGTGTCTAACAACATGTCAAAATTTTGCAGTTTTCTCATTTAACCTTCCAAACAACCTTATATGTCAGATATCATCTTTATTATTTCATTTTATAAATGTTAAACTTATGATTCAGCAAGGTCCAGTATAGACCCAATTTCAAATATATACTTTCTAGATTTCAAGTCATTCTTACTTCATGTTTAGATTGGTTTACTTAAAACATGTAGTCTCCTTTTGTTAAACATCCAGGAAAGGGGCCCAAAAAGATAAAAACATGTCTAACCAATCTTAATTTTTAAGAGAGGGGTTTTGGAGTTGAAGTGCCTTCTTTCAAAGGAGAGAGAATGATGTGGGGCTATTATAGAGGCTAGTGATGTGTATATTTCTCTGTCAGTGAGGGTTTCAGATATCCTAAATCCTATTTATCCTATGCACAATGGCATTCTTGTGTAAACAGATTTTTCATTTAGATCCAAGCAATTATAAATGATTATATTTAATCTGTAGCAATATTTATTTTATATAGGTAAAATTTTTATCAGTGGCATAAAAGGATAAGCTTATTATTTTAGCCCATGTGTTCCGTAGCTTAGATTTCTAGAGATCCTCAATAAATCAATAGCTATCTTAAATTCAAAACTACTTTCTGCATCACCAGAGGAGTTCTGCTAAAGCTGTATTAAGTGAAAAGTAAAATTTGATTTCATGTGGTATAGTGTTTCCCTGCTTTCAATTATTCAATATTAATACAACCAAATGAGTGACAGGCTTACCTCCAATTTTCAAAGCTCTCCAGGGACTGGGACAGACAACATATCACTATTTGAGTACACATTTGGAAGGATACTCACGTTAGGAAAAAAAAAAAAAAAAAAGCACCAGGTACAGAAATGGGAGCATAGTCTCTATCACAGGAAAAACAGATTCCAAAATTGAAAGGGTTAAAGTCATAAGCTCTGAGTACCACTGAGAAAATGAATGTCTTGTGGACAGAGAAGGTGTAAGCAGTTGCATCCCTGGTAAACTGTCTATGTCTGATCAATACAAAAAACATTTCAAGGAAAAAGTGTGTGCTGTCTCATATTCTTCATCAGGAAAATAAAAAGACTTCTCTGTAAGTACGAAAAGAAAGAGAGAAAGGGAGGAAGGAAGGAAGGAAGCAAGCAAGCAAGCTGAAATGTGCTGTGTGATACCCTAAAAATAGATTCAACAGGTCTTGCCCCTTCTTTCATTACTTAACCAAAGTCCAACTGATGTCAATCATTTTATAACTGACCCAATGACCATCCTTTGTCTCTCATACACAATTTTGAAAAATCTCTTAAACAGATAGTAGAAATAGAAAATAAAGTTATACATGGATGATGCAAATGTTTTTCCCATAAGTGAATGGTGAAATGTTCTCTATCAATTCTTCAAGCTATTTATTTGAAAATATTTACTCCCAATGTTGTTTCTATGTTGCATCTGTGCATATGAATCAATATATACTGCAAGTAGGGGAAGCCCCACATTGGTGTTTTTAGTCACCTATGGCTAATAGCAAGAGCCCAATAGAAGGTTACTCATCATATTTGATCTTGATGACAATTCTTTACTCTCGCACATATTTAATGTGTAATTTTGAGTTGACAGAAAGTACCTAAATGATACTGAAGATACAAAACAAAAAGATATGGTCCTTGTGATTAAGGAGCTTACAGTCTATGAGGGAGATTCAGACGACAGAAACTCCCAGGCACTGTGATAAGGGCTATCATCTTGTTATTGTGAAGACATAAAAGAGATGGCAGGTCAGACAAGAAAGATCTTCCCTATTTTATAGTAACAGGTTCAGTCAGCCTAAATAATTGGCCAAGGTATGATAATTATGTTAGAAGAGTTATCATTTCTAACCCAAGTCTTCAGATTCCAAATACATTATTTTTCACACAACACAACATTGTTGATGTGTCTGAAAATATCTCCTACTTTTTTTTTTTTTAAAGATTTTATTTACTTATTTGAGAGAGAGAGAGACAAAGAGAGAGAGCATGAGGGAGAAGCAGACTCTCAGCCAAGCAGGGAGCCTGACACAGGGCTCAATCCTAGGACCCTAGGAGCATGACCTGAGCCAAAGGCAGAAACTTAACCAATTGAGCCACCCAGGCATTCCTATCTCCTACTTTTAAAAGAAGTATCTCAGAACGTATTCTGATTTTTTTTTTTATTAGATTGGGACTACCGCATGAAACTTTGTTAGGTCTTTCTTACGGGTATCAAACAATTGAAGCTGTATGATATGAGCAACGTTAATAATCAAAATTCCTAGTAGGAGATACTAAATAAGAGCAAGAATTCCAATCTGACTGTCTACATTCATCATTCCAGCTCTGCCACCTATTATTTGGAGCACCTTGATAAAACTACTTAATTTTGCTGTGCCTTAGTTTCCAAGTTTGTGGAATGGGAGCAATATAAATGCCTATTCCATAGGTCATTGTAAAAATTAAAGGGAAAAAATATATAGCTATGAAAACTTCCTGCAACATAGAAAGTGATGAATGAGGGTATTATGATTATTACTTGCTACTTTGATTCAGCAAACCACTACCTATCTCTTTAAAATCAAAAATAATTTCATATAATGTGTTCAATAGGACACATATTTTGGATAGACACCTTTATCTAAATCTCAAATATGTTTGTGCATTTCCTAAGCAACTCTTTGAAAATGATGTTATCTCAATAAAGATTATAACTGAGAAGAAATGAGAACATTATCATTACAAAAGAATATTTGTATATCTTATAATAACCATGAGAGAACGATCTGTAGAAATAAAAAAAGGCACCCTAAGGAACTAGGATTCTTAATTTTTGCCAAATAGTGTAATACAGGAAAACTTGTAGTATTTAAATATTATGTAAAAAATAATTAATTAATCCTAATGTTTGAGTCATCCTGCCTAGATTCCTGTTTTTGATGTTGGCTTTAGCTGACTCATGGAAATATTTCAGGACTAGAAGCAAAGGCATGACTTTTCTTTTATAGCCCATTCCTAAAGGTTAGATGTATCTCAGCTTTCCTGTAAGCTAATTTTGACATCACCATAGATAAATCTGCCAAACTAAAATTTCATTTATTCTATTTTGGTGATTGTACAACTCTATACATTTACTAAAAATTATTACATTTCACACTTAAAAATAAGTGAATTTTACGGTGTGGAAATTATGCTTCAATAAAAGTGCTTTAAAAATTCACTTATTCTTTCAGCAGGTTTATTAAAAAACCTTGTAGATGGAATGTAGTCAGCCCTCTAAGTTTATTATTTTTTGGGGTAAAATAGTTCATGAACTTCATTCCACTATCTTTAAGAGAAATCTCAACAATTTAGATAAGAGAACCTTTAAAAATGCCAAGTGTTTTTTTAAGACACTGAAATCACTTGAGGCACCTGGGTGGCTCAGTCAGTTAAGCCTCTGCCTTCAGCTCAGGTCAAGATCCCAGGGTCCTGCTCAGGGGAGAGTCTGCTTCTTCCTCCCCCTCTGCCCCTCCCTCCACTACTGCTCTTGCTTACTCTATCTTAAATAAATGATATCTTAAAAAAAAAAAAAAAGACACTGAAATCCCTCTACCTACCTTAAAATAGATACAGGCTTTAAACATGTGCAGACCTGAAAACGATCTGGGGGAATTTAGACACAAACAGATTAAAGATTCTTTCATATGATCACTGACACCTGCAAGGTTTAATTAAGCTGAAAGTCACCAACTTCTGTTCAAAATGCTGACTAGTGGCTTGTTAATTAGTTGCTTTTTTCATTGATTAGCAAGTTATACAATACTCTGTTATAAATGGCTGTAATGCTTGCCTTGTTTCAGAGCTTAATTAATATGATATAGACTATTTAGCAACTGTGTCCTTGTTTGATTTATGAAGCAAAAGCAGATAATTTTATTGTTAACCCAAAACAGGGATGTACAAAAACACATTTTCAAAGCAAGCTAAAGCTGATTATATAAAACTTTCTTTGTCTTTTAGGAAAACTTTGATGAAATGAGCCATCACTGCTTGTCATGAGCAATCAATTAATTTCTCAGAAATCATGTTGTCAACAAATTTTCAAGACAAATGTTTCAATATATAAGTACCCATCAATTTTCAGTTATCCAAATTATACTTTAGAATGCTCTGTGGAATTAATTAAAATAATCGTGTGGGCACTTCTCCGCTTTTTTACATGCAGAAGACTCCCAAATCTATTATCTCCAGACCCTGCCTGTTCTTGGAACTTGAGGCTGATGTATCCAACTGCTTACCTGGTATTTTTATGAGTTTGCCCAGCACCATCTCTAACTTAATAGGGCCAAAACAGAACTCTTGTGCTTCTGCCTGCCTTCTTTCCCCAACAATCCTGCTTCCTACCCATCTCGGATAATTCCACCATCTATTCTGCAGCCTAGGCCAAATGTCTAGAAGTCATCCTTTTTTCTCTCATTTTCCCATTTCTCACATCTTCTTACAAAACATCTTGAATCTGTACATATTTTGTACATTTCACCACTACCACCCTGTTTTAACCACCATTTGTCACCTGGGCAACAGTCTTCTAATTGTACTTCAATTGCTTCCCTACAATGCTATCCCCACATCACATCCAGTATGTTATCTTGTCACTTCTCTTATGAAGCTTTCCACTGGCTTCCAATTATGTTTGAAATAAATACCAATCTTTCTATATTTGATTGCACAATTCTACATGATCTGGCCCCTGTTGTCCTCTGACTTCATTCCCTTCCCTCCCCTTTGCTTACTTGTTAACTAACATATCTGGTTATTTTCTCTTTTCATAATAGAACGTAAACTCTTTAAGAACAGGTACCTTATCAGGGCACCTGGGTAGTTCAGTCAGTTAAGCATCCAACTCTTGGTTTTGACTCAGGTCATGATCTCAAGGTAGTGGGATTGAGCCTCGCGTGCACTTTGCTTTCAGTGCGGAGTCTACCTCAGATTCTTTCTCCTTCTAGCTCTGCCCCTCCCTACTTGTGCATTCTCTCACTTTCAAATAAATAAATAAATACAATCTTAAAGAGAAAAAAAAAAGAACAGGTACCTTACCAATCTCATTCTTTGATCTATCCAAAATGGTTAGAATAGTGGCAAGCACATAGGGGGTATTCAGTATTTTTTTGCTGAATGTCTGGATGTCTGAATAGATTTGGAGAGATTTTTTCAATGTAGAGTAACTCTATATTGGTTTTCTTTTTAAAAAATACACACACACACAAATAAAGAAAACCAGAACAGGTACGTTGTTGATTAAACTTTTATAACAGCAAACCAGATTCTCTTTTTGCCTTTAAGAAAACTAAGGTGAATACTGGTGTTTTGGTTGAGTCTCACCTTACATACTAGGACTACGTTGGAGCATGAATCCTACTGCCGAAGTATGAGTTTACAATTACTCCTACAAAAAGCCTTTCTATTGCCCATTAAGTATAATGCACATGGTCTTTTGTACATAAAGGGATATAAATGTGAAATAGAGATAGTGTTTTTCATTGTATTAATGAATATACTGCAGATCTTATTTGCCTACCTTGTCATTATTCACTCTATTTCCTCTTTTCTAACAGAATCCATTTTCCTGTGTTCGGCCCTATGCATCAGAGAATATGGTCCCCTTCCCAAGCCAATGGTTGAATTATGGCTGATCTAACCAAATCATTTTCCTTGCCAGAGACTGGCTTGGGTAAGTGATACAATTATGGTCAAAAAGAAGTGAGGAGAAATAGGCTGGGGAAAGACATCATCACTAATAAAATACATAAGAAATAGAATTTTTCCCACTTGACCTGGAATCTCCATGTGAGCTTAAAACTTTGGCAGTCATCTTTCTTTTTTTTCATTATTATTATTATTATTTTTGAGTATAGGTTCCACACAATGTTACATTAGTTTCAGGTATACAACATAGTGATTCAACATCTCTATATTTATGCTGTGCTCACCACAAGTGTCGCTGCCATCTGTCAACATACAATGCTATTATAATATCATGGGCTATACTCCCGATGCTGTGCCTTTTGTTCCCATGACTTACGGGTTCACTAACTGGCAAGTGTACCTCTCATTCCCCTTTACCCATTTTGCCCATCCTCCTCTCCTCTCCCCTCTGGAAACCATCAGTTTGTTCTCTGCATTTATATGTCTGATTCCATGACAGCTATCTTTTTCTTTTTATTTATTTTTTACTTTTTTAAATTCTTTTTATTTTTAATAATTTTTATTTTGTTATATTAGTCACCATACAGTACATCCCCAGTTTTTGATGCAATGTTCCATGATTCATTATTTGCGTATAACACCCAGTGCACCATGCAATATGACAGCTATCTTAAGGGAAACTAAGTTGACACTCTCAGATGACAAAGCAAATTAATGGAGGAAAAGAAAAAACTATGTCATTGATGACACCATTGCACTACTGGTCTGCAGCCACAGCCTTCAGTTACAATATGCAAAATACACTTTTACAATATTTTATCTTTAAACACAATGCTCATGTGCAGCACCCTAAGATCTTTCCTCTAGTCAGGCATAAAATGAAATGAGATTTACTGAGTGACCAGCTGATTCACTTATATCTCAAGGTCACTTAGGTTAACACTCTTTGGGTGAAATAGTGTGAGAAATTGCTCAGGGTATTTAAATCGATATTTCTCTCACCTTTTCCTTTTAAGTTTGCATAGGTGAATGTGACTAAATTAAATGCTTATATGTTGGCATACTACTCTATTTTCATCTTTAATAAAGACATCATAAAGTACATGTTGATTAAAGAATAAAGAAATGTAGCTTATCACATGGAATCTCTAATTCAAATGATCTAGAATATATTATTCATCTGGCTTGAACGCACTATCTTCCGCACTGAATTCCCTTCCAACAATAATGTCCCCTACCTTGTGAAACTAATATTAGTTTATGTCATATCTCTACTTCAAAACTGTTGCAAAAGCAACTATGTGTGCTCCAATTCTAAAACAAACAAACAAACAAACAAACAAAAGTAATAACAAAATTTTGGCTACATTACATTGAACAGTAAATTCCAGTGAAAAACATTATAGTATTTTTAGCCATTAAAATGTTATCATCCGGGCATATTTAACAAGACTCTTCATGGATGCAACTTTATAATATTCCATCTGCTATGTAGTCTGAGTAAGACCAGGCCACCTCATAGTTCATCATATCATAGGTTTGTTGCACTCAAAAGGAAAACTCTTCTGACACTAAAAAATGTGATTAAAAATTTCATAGCCATCTGTAAAAATGCAACAGAGCCTGTATACTACACAAAAGAGAGTCAAAACATCTTAATCAGTCTCTGTACCAACCTATATTTTTTAAATGTTCAAGACAGCTTGTTAAAAATTTTTTGTTCTTTTCCTATTCTGTTCTCTGCCTTCACCCCTATTCACCCTTTCCTTCTGCCTCTAGAATCCTTCTTTCATGAGTACCTTCCTGCCTTTTAAAAATATAAATCAATTTAACTTTTCCAGGATCCTTCTCATGCTGTATCTGCCCATTAATTGGGTATTAACAACAAAGTCCAAGGTAGGTGGGGACTAGGTAGCCCAAGAAAGAAGAAACAGAAAGGGCATGAAAGTATCCAACTCTCTTTAGAGTTAACAAAGTAGATTCATGCAACAGTTGTCCCAAATAGGAACTATTACCCATTCCGGAAATGAGGAAATACAGACTCAGAGAAATACATCGACTTTTCCAAGGCCATATCGCTAGTGACATTCATAGTTATGTTTGCATTCATTTCATTAGATTCAAATCAATAGATATTGAAACTCTGTTATGAACAAGGGCTGTGATAGCCTACAGGACACAGAGAATAATAGAATGTAATCTGGTTCTCTCTATTGTGTTGTGGGATTGTCTCATTATTAGAGATGGGCAGGGTCAGATCCATCCTTGCCTCTAAGAGTAGCAATAAAGTTTCTTGTAAAGCCACCAACCAAGGTACAGAGGCCACCTGGCTCTTCCCTATAATCCTGGAACTCCAACAGGGGCAGTGCTGTCAGTCTTACTGGCTGATCTCCTTTATCTTTCTTCACCTCAGTCCCATGGTTATTAGCATTCTGGAAGGAGTAGAGAAATTTTTAACAGGTGCCACTCTTTGTCCCAAGTGCTGTGAGGACTTTTGTTTTGAAACCTTCTCTTCTCCATGAGTTGAAATGCATATGATTATTTAACAAGTGTTGCACCTAACAGACATTAAGCATGTAAGCTATGCCATCTTCCATAATTACCTGTCTACACATTGCTAAGCTTTGCTTGCAAGATCTGTAAAAGGGGAGATGATATCTATCTGAAAGATTATGATATGGAATAAATGAGATAATACATATAAAGCATACTATAATTATTATAAGATTTAGACGAAAACAACTATTAGAGAAAAAATAAAACAATTATCTATTTAGTTATCCTTACACTATCAACATAAATTTAAGCACCTATTTCAGGTCAAGTAACTTCTTGCATCATATACTTGAAAATGTGTTTTCTTCAAGTTAGTGAAGGACTGTGTCAATCACTTTTTGGCAATGGGAAATAATTGTCATATTTTCAAATAAAACACACTAAAATGTTCATAGTGGCTGTTCTCTTACTTGGTTACATATTTAGAATGTTTAAACATTCTGGTATTAGTCTTCTGAGATATCATTATGTTTCTCAGGAAAGCAAACTAATAAAAAAGCAAAAGAAAACACAACAAAACATTTTCATGTTTTCCCCTCCACCTAAGATTTGCTGTTACATCACAGATTTGTACACTTATAGCACTTCAATCCACCCCCATAATGCCAAAATGCAGAAAAGATAAGGTTTTACTAGATGACAAGTTGTCATGAGTTTCCACAAGTGCTGAAACATGATTCAGTGAAAATAGTTGCAAAGAAGGTGAGCATAGCAAACACACACGCAAGAAAAGCAGTATCGCCACAGAGAGATGTTAGGACTGATTAACCGAATCATCTCAAAAGGCCAGAGACTTAGTCTTTATCATGTACAGCAAGAGCAATTTGAAAATAGTCATAGGCTTCTAAAGACTTAGAAAAAGTTGTTGCAGGATGGCAACCCAAGAAATAAAATTATTTCATTATGCAAATAAGAACTAACCTTTAACATTTTGTTTTTTTTTTCTTTAGTAAGAGAAGATATAAGCACAAGAATGAAAGTAAGAAAACTTCCCTAGACCACAGACCACATGCAAAACGTAGTCAATTTCTTCAAGGTCCAAGGAATCAAACTAATCACCTCTACATTTGGAAACAGCACCCTTGATAGGAACAGAGGTAGTGAATCCAAAATATATTTTTTTAAAGATTTTATTTATTTATTTGACAGAGATAGAGACAGCCAGCGAGAGAGGGAACACAAGCAAGGGGAGTGGAAGAGGAAGAAGCAGGCTCATAGCGGAGGAGCCTGATGTGGGGCTCGATTGCATAACACCGGGATCACACCCTGAGCCGAAGGCAGACGCTTAACTGCTGTGCCACCCAGGCGCCCCTGAATCCAAAATATTTTTATAGGAAATACTCAAAATACTCAATTCCATACTAAAATTTTGGAAGAAGAAAATTAATGGATTCCTATTCCTTGCATTTGACAATCTGCTTTGGACCTACTGGAAACCAATATTTGTTCATTGATTCAAAAATTATAAACCAATATTTGTTCATTGATTCAAAAATTATAATATGCATATTACATAACAGACAATGTTTTGGGTAGGTAAAGCAGTACAGACAATGAAATCCCTGTCTTCTTAGAATGTACATTTTATGGAAGGAGAAAGATAGGTAAAGGCAAAGTATAAACTAGTACCAGGGGAGAAAAACACAGTAGGATGGGGGTGGCAGACAATATGAGGAGCATACTGTGCAAAACTTGATATTATTTATCTGTAATACAGATGCTTCTTTCACCAGTCAAAAGACACTTAAGTATCTATCATATGCCAGGCACTGTACTAGGCTGAGGGATTGAGAAATCAGTAAGGCGTTGTTTCTAATCTCAAAAGCACAAAGATAAACAGATTTTTTTGTTTGGGTGAACATATTCAAAATTAAGGTAAATAAAATAAAGTTCTGTGGGTATAAAATCAGTGATGGCATTTGTTTAACAAAATAGAATAACACCAAATGTAGGGCTATACAACTCTAAAAATACCATTTCATTGATAGCAAGGGGGAAATGTATTTGAAAATTGAAAAACAATTTTTAAAAGGGAAAATACATGATTATTTATACATATATTTGAAATATCTTTAACACTTAATTTTTCAAGTCCCAAAGATTGAAGAATACAAACTAAAACTCACTTGTAATCCTTAATTTTAAATTATTTAGAGATAAGTTGGAGAGGTATCCTAGTGAACATACTACTTTTGAGAACTACCTATATTTTATAAATGCAAGTAGCTGTTTCACTGTTTGGAATTCAGTATTGTGTCTGTCAGTACATGAAGCATACAAATTTATTTTCTAAGAAAGCCTACTAGAAAAAAACATTGTTTCCACACAATGGCTTCAGTAACATGGCTGAAGCACTAGAAGGTTTCTTAAAGTTCCATCATTGATTATTTTACCTAGAAGATGTTGAAAGGTGGGCAAGAGCAGACTGACTCACCAGGCATCCCCATCTCTAAAGAGATTATTTGCCTGTGAAATCTCTCAAAGGAGGAACAATAGGGAAATTGGACAGTTGATGGCACAACTTTTTTTTCTACTCATTGTACTCAAACTAATTAGTATTTTTAAGAGTCTAATACTAACCATGCTCAAATCAAATGGTTTATGTGAGTAGACTATATCAACCTGCTTAACTTTTTCTCTGCCTTGAATTCCTCCAGCTCACTCAGAACACAAATATTCATCTGATGCTGACTTCAAAACTGCATCATTATCTCATGTGGTCATTAAAGTGGCTGAAACAACACCTCAAATTTCACTACAGTCAAGTTATTTGAATCCCTTGGTTAGACCTTACAATAAAACTGTGATTTTATTGAAGACTCCACTTAAACATTAGAAGTGAAGAATCATGTCTAAAAATGATTCAGTCACTCACTAGAGAGAAAGATTCTATTATGTGCCTAGATGGTATGAAGCACAGAAAAAAACCCACAGGAATGATCAAGATATGACTTGTGGGAAAAAATAACTGTAAAAAGACTTAAGGTATTTTTATTATTTAATATCTTTAATTATCAAATACTTCTATCACTGAAACATTCATAAATTATTATTACACCCATGTACTCAAAAGCCGTATTTAACAGATGATCATATTTTACAGATTGGCCTAAGATATATTTCTTTTTTAACATTGCATTTAAAAATGACAGTTCATCTAAGGCCTTCTCTATCTCTCCTACCTGCTTTTATTCCCAGAAGTTTTCTGACATTTGTACATATCATTGTCATGCGTGTTATACTTTTATTAATCATGTATTAATATGTGTACACATGCACACACAGTTTTGTATTTTTAGATAGTTTTGTCTATATACCTACATATTTTGTATTGCTAAAATATATATTATCAGCACTACATTTTTATGTTACTTTCAAATTCTCTATTTTCACTCAATATTACATTTTTGCAGGTATTTTCAGTGATACATGTAGCTAATTTACTTTATTATGCAGTATTCCATGATATGCATGAATAGATTATCTATTCATTTCCCTTCTAATGGACAGTTAGGTTGCTTCTGTCTCTTTGCTATTACCAATAGTGCTTTGATGAACATTTACGCTCACGTATTCTTGCATATATCCACATGTTTCTCTAGGGCATATATCTAGAATGATCATTGCTGGCTGTAGGTATGCACATACTCAACTCCATGGAATGCTCAAATAGCTCTACAAAATGACTCTAACAATTCGTACTCTATTCCTTACTCATGTAATAGTTTTCGGAAAAAAGAGAGAAGTTTGAACCAGGTGCCAAAAGAGAAAGGCCTTGGAAGAACAGGACAGTCAGAGAGTCCATATAATTTACTCAAAAAGAGAGGCAGCAGTGCAATTGGCAAGGATCTTTTAAAATTATTTAGAAAAGCTTGTGATGGGAGCTTGTCAGAGGGCTGATGTAAGTCAGGCACAGACGTCATCGTCAGGAGCCAAAGGAAAAAAACACAGAGCCAGCATCTGTAAAACTCACAGGTCTGGGGATGTGAAAAGTCTCTGAGGTCATCACTTTTAATCAACACTAGCAACAGGAATGAGGCAGAGGAAAAGGATTCAGCACATTCACTATCCTTCATTTAAACTGTTTAATACTTAGAAAAAAATTCATTTAAATGGAACGATTTTTTTTCCTTTTTTTTTTTTTTTTTTTTAAGATACAGAGCTTAAAAGGGAAACCCGTAGCTATTTAGGAATTCTGTGGATCATTTCATTCACCAAGAATGTTGAGTGGCAGGGGCACAAAGGGGCAAATTTATTTCACTTTAAAAACTAAGCTAACAGCAACTGGCTGCATAAAGATAAGAAAAGAATGTGGAATTAGCCAGTAAACATCAGCCTCCAAAATGGTTTCACTGACAAAGTCCCTTTAAAATCCACTCTCCAGCAGCAATGATCATTTTTCTAAAAAATGTAAATCAGTTCAATGTTCCTTCTCTGTTTGAAACCTTACTCTGACTTCTTATTGCGACAGAATCATGATCATCTAAAATTCTTATCCTGGCCTACAAAGCCCAGTGTGACTTGGCCCATGCCCACTTCCCTATCAATGCTGAAGCACTTTCCCCCTTCCTGCTACGCTTAAATACAGCAGCCATAAGGTCACCATTGACTAAGCCTACGGGTCCCTGCACCACCCTGTGTCCGCTTGAGTACGACCCTTCCAACCCACCAGTATCTTCAGGTCTGACTCCTCTTTGCTTTGGCCTCAGCTACCCAGACCTTCCCTCATTACCTTGTCAGCACTGCCAGCTACGTCACTCACACACCCATGTTTAAATTTTCTTTCTAGCATTAGTTGACATCTATTTTCTTATTCATCATTTTTTTCAAATTACTTACTATTTACCTCCCTTGATTAGAATTAAACCCCATGAAAATGTAACTGCTGCAACCCCAATTCTGGAAATCCATTTAGCACTTGACAGATTATTGGTTCATTGTGTGCATAGATGAGTGGCATCTATACAGTCCTAATTACAATGGTAAGCTCTTATCTCCCATCCAATCTATTAGCAAATCTGATGGCTGCATGTTCAAAATGCATCCAGAATCCAACTCTTTCGAACTTTTGCAGCTACCATTCTGGTCCAAGCCAACATTATTTTTTATGCATGAATTACTGCAATAATGACCCACTGTACTCCTTGCTTCCATTATTGCTGCCCTATAGATTATTCCCTGCAGAGAAGCCAGGGAAAATTCAAATCATATCATGGCACCTTTTTGCTCAAAGCCCTGTAATCCTTCCACCTCATTCAAAATAAAGCACAAATTCCTTACTGTGCCTACAGGGCCCTTCATGATCTGACACCTACCTGTCTCTGATCGTGTCTTCTACATCCTACCACAGTCCTTCTTACTCATTGCACTCCAGATACCCCGGGTTCCCTCTGTTCCTCA
Organism: Ursus maritimus; assembly: GCF_017311325.1. Taxonomy (NCBI): domain Eukaryota; kingdom Metazoa; phylum Chordata; class Mammalia; order Carnivora; family Ursidae; genus Ursus; species Ursus maritimus. The sequence goes on from NW_024423786.1 coordinate 14,720,077, forward strand.
AATATGCCTAGAAGCATCCTGCCTTAGGGCTCTGAATTTGCTCTTCCGTTTTTTCAGAAGGCTTCTTCTACTGTTAATCACATATTTCACTCTCCCCTTTCAGTTGTCCAAACAATTATTCTTCTTAGAGAAGCTCTCCTTGAAAAATCCACCCTGCTTTATTCTTTTTAGAGCTTTTCACCACCTCAAACATTATATAGTTATTTGTCTATTTGTTTATTGTCAATGCTGTTAGAAAATAAGCTCCACACGATCAGGAATTTTGCCTGGTTTTGCTTTCTGCAGTGTTTCCAAAGCTCAGCCAGTGACTGACACATAAAGCTCAAAAAATATTTGTTGAATGAATGGAAAAAATGACTTTACTCTGGCATCCAGGATACACAAGGTCAGAGAAGGGCCATGGAAAAAGGGGTCAAGTCAGGGAAATCCTCTAAATTTCTTTAACAGATTAGAAAAAATGAAGCTCAGATATACTACAAGAGCTAGAGAAATTCACAGTGTGGTAGTCATTAGTAATGTCTTGCTGGGCACCTGATAGGATCCTACTTCCGTTCCTTTTAACCACATGATTTGCTCTGGCAGAAGTTATGTCACTTCTGGGTAGAAATGTAAACAGTCTTTATGATTTGCCACCTTTCCCTTCCTGGTATTGACAACATGTAAAGGAAGCCTCCACCAGCCCAGGTCCCCTGAAAGACACACCAGCAGAGGCCCCATGCCAAATCACCTTGCAAGATGTCATGTGAGTGAGATGGACACCTTTGCAGTGTTGTGACACTGAAATCTTAATTTTTTAAAAATTGTGTCATAGCTAGACTACGTGGTGTATCCCATCTGATTTACTGATAGCTATTAAATGGAAGTACTGGGACACAAATTTATGTCTTCTTTCTGTCATTCTAAGCTGCTCTGTGTCAGCAGACAGAGCTTTGTTCCAGAAGGAAAATACAAGCCCATAATGGGATGCTTTTATTCAATCGGAAGTCTCATATACACCTCATTTCATTTTCAAGGATAGGAAATAAAGAAAGAAATCTTTAAGCCATATGACATGAAATATAAGTCATTAATCAAAAGTTTCTGAATCTGATATTTAGAAACTACTATCTCTACTACTTACATGTTCATTCTTTCTATGTACCTAATCCATTTTATTTAGACACTTAAACCAGCAGAGCGCCAGAATTATTTTCCGTAGGATTTTGTTTCTGTAGAGTAAAGATTTGATTATCTTCTCCTCTCACCACAGAAAAATCTCCATAAAGCAGCACTTGCATAATGTTACAAGAAACTGACAATTTCTAATGAGTTTTCCACACTAGGAAATCCTAAAGTACCTTCTGAATCAAACGTAGAATTTCATGTTGCAAATTTTCAATATTAGGAAATACACTGGTTTTCAAATTTTATTAGTCTTCTACACTTGGCATTTGGGGAAAAATCAGGTACTGTTTAATTAACCTAAAATATCATTCCCTAATCAAAGAGAATACCAACAAGTTTGTTCTACCCTAAATGAAAAAAAAAAAATCACTCACGATTATAATTTGGCAGAGAAATGAGAAGCACAGAAAAATGGGAAGGGACTCAAAAATGTGAGAATACATCCTATCAGCAAATTATAGTCAATTAAGAGAAAATTCCCCCACCCCCATATTCATAATCATTAAGCTGCCTAAGTCATCCTGCAATGTTAACTATCAAACAGTTTACTAAGTTGCCTTGACGTTATCCTGTGTATTTCTTATGTGCTCACTAAAACCCCATTTACTGAAACCTGCCTTTTTCCCTCACCCAAAATGTGTGTTTCAGGAAGAAAGTAACTGGTACATTATTCTTCTCTGTTGCTTCTGGTATATTATCACCATATAATACTTGCAATCTGTGTGTTATCTATATTATTCATTAATAAGAATCCCATAAACTAAAATAGAGATGGGGTAGAATTCCAAAATCAAGGTTCTGAATTTTTGTCACTTGAGGAACAGATAGCTCCAAATCTCAATAATAAGGTATTTTAGACTCTTGCTAATAACTAACTTAGGCCTCAGGCAATGCAGAGCCTCATCCAATTCCTACCCAATGCTTCTTTCTCCATTTAATTCCTTCAGGAGTTTGATCTCTGCCAGAGAATTGACAAAAATACACTCTCTAAATGCAATAATGAATAATGCTGATGTAATTTCCTCTAAGGAATGATTTTCTTTGACTTACCAGCTGAGGATTCTCTAGCGTTACAAACTTTCAACCAAGAGAAGTTGGATAAATGCTACAAACCATTCTATAAACGACAGTCATAACACAGAAACTGTGTAAGCAAAGCTTTGAATGGTTACAGGCTTTCTGGGTGTCTTCTGTGTGATAATACTGCACACTGAACTGGTAACTGACCACCATCTTTGTAGTTCAAGAAAGGATTTAGTTTAAACTAACCAAAATGATGAAGAAAATGACATTAGGATAAATCTGGCCCCTATGGAAAAGAGATTGCCAAAGGATTGGAAATAGCAGTGCTGCATGGTAGTTAATAGCTCACAGATTCTGTGTTCAGACAGACTAGCTCTGAATTCTTTCTCCACCATATACCAGCTGTATGACCTTGAAAAATTAGTTATACCTTAAAAAGCCTTAATTTCATTGTTTGTAAAAATGGGATAAAATGGAACCTATAATTAGTGACAGTGCCAAGGCGGTGGCATAGAAAAACTTTAGCCAAACCTCCAACCACAAGTTCATTGACAGCCACATGTAGATACCCTCCCTAATCTCTGAAACAAATACTTTCTGAGTTTTATGTACAGTGTGAATGAGGTATTTTTAGGAAACGTTGCTATTTATATTTATCTATAACATATACACCAAGTAACAATAATGTGTTTAAAATGAATATTCACCTTCAAGACAAGCTCCTTAATCTACTTTAAAATCAGATTTGTGAATGTGTGGAGTACCTGGAACTGCCGCTGACTAACCCATTTGGAAAATTAAAATAGGGTATTGCATGCAAAACACTTAGCACAAAACGCTTGGCTGGGTACATAGTAAATACTCAATAAATGCTAACTGTCATTATTAATAATGTATTCTATTTTATAGATTTAGGTGCATTTTCCTTAGACTAGTAATTACGTTTAAAGGCAGGAAAGAAAAAAACAAACTTGTTGTCCCATTTGAAAATGCTCTTTACATAGGAAAAGTTGTTACCATTAATAACAGCTTAGGGAAATTTGTTCAGCTACAAAACTAAGAAAGTAGACCTTTATCTCCCCATTCATGTATGTATTTTAGGACAACAATTATACATATGTCATGGTTCTACACGCACAAATAAACACATCAGCTAATTGAAAGGGATTGTAGGGCCTTAGCTGCTGGAAGCTATTTACATTTATTTTCCTTTAGTACTTAACTTCACTGAATTTTTATTAAAGCTACATAGCTTTCCCGATATTTTGAATTATGGAATAAAACCGATACACACATAAAATCAAGGAAGGAGTGCTGGCTTCACTGCAGTTCAAATACCATACTTTAAGAAATATATATGTGAATGTGTGCACATGCACACACGCATACACACACACACACACACACACACTAAATTCAATTTAAACTGGAAGCACTGACTTGAAATTGGTTCCTGAAAATTCCAATCTTTGGTGATTAGAATGTTGAGAGGCAAACAGAGTTTGCTTTGATTTTTTTTTTCTTTTCTCTCCAAAACATTTCCTCCCTTAAAATAAGCCAGAACACTTCCTGTATAATAAGGGTAAGATGATTCAGAGTGTGCAATTGTACTTGCTAATACCACTGCAGTTTCCAGAGTGGGTAACTACTCAGAGCTCCTAGCACTGCCGACTGGGCTCAGTGATAGGACTAAAAAGGTTGTTCGGTGACACAGCAAGTAAAAATTAAAATCGGAGGAGCAATCATGTTTGATACTGGGAGTCACTAAAGGGAGCCGGAAGAGAAGCAATAAGAAGCTGCCAGGCTTGAAGCACCTGCTGAATTCAGAGTATGCTGCAACCTCAAAATAGCCTGGTAAGGGAAGGCCGTAAAAGAGAATTACAAAAATCAATTCTTGAGGCAACCAAAGCATGAATAAAAATTTCAGCAGCTGCCTGATTAGAACTGATGGATGCAAAAAAGTTCATTTAGGTAGGGGAAGGGGAGAAAAAAGTGACAAACTGTAATGCTTTCCTCCCTCCTCCACGTAGGTAGTTCAAGTGTGTTTACTTTCCACAGTACTTTTCAAGTCATAGGATTAGATGGGGACAAATATTGGCTGCTTTAAGGGACTGGTGAACACTGTCAAGTCATTCTCTGACCCCTCAGGCTTTATTAAGTCAGATTTTCTCATTCGTGATCCCCAGATATATGTGCATCTTTACACTGGGGAATGGTTCAGAGTAAGTCCACACTCTGTGTTGACACCTTCCTAGGTACTCAGTGCCACTTCTCAGATGCTATCTTTCATGTCTTCGGGCTGCTGATTCTTTCTTTTACACCTTTCCAGGGAAACAGCTGGGGTGCAGTCACCAGATGCACATGTTGCTAGAGCTCTATGCTAAAGTTATGCAAAATTATGACTCATAAGCCCTGTGTCAGGACAGAAATGCCTTGGTATTTTTATGACCTTTTGCTATGGCTCTCTCACTCAGACATAAGGTGCTCCCTGCCAAAGACTCTTTAAAGCTTCTAAGACTTCATTCAAAGTGTTAATGTTGAACCTAGAAGGCACATTACAGATTCAGAAGGGGCCCTGTCCCTTCCTTTGCAACACAGTACTATGGTCTTTACTAAACTTATAACAAAGCACTGATTCACTGTAATTTTTATGACCATCTCTGAAATGTTAGCTATGGAACTGGTAAGAAGTGGATTAGTAGAGTACTATTAACAGCAAAAGAATGTAGATTGCCTTGTAAATGCCTTGGAAATGACAGTAGCTGCCAAAAATAACTGTCAAACCATTTGCAAACTAAGCTTGGGGGTGACCTGGTCTTTTATCTCTTTAACACTACAGAGTTCAAGATGTTTTGTTCAGTGAGTTTCCTAAATAAACAATTTTTGAGTTCCTATATGCTATGTGTGCAAGTCAGATAACCCCAAATAAGAAGATATTATCAGAAATGTTGTCACTTAACATTTAACTGTGTCCTGTACACAGTACCAAGAAAGGTATGATTGGAATTCAGATACATAGGCAATTCACTGTAGATTCACCACCCAATCTTTTAAAAAACCTCAGTACATAACATTTATGAATTAAAATTATATCTACAAGATGGTCTTTCAACTTTCAAAGGAAGAAGTATTGAAATAGTGATGAAAAGCATGGGCTTTACGGTCAAAATACCTCCATTCAAATCCTGCTTCCACCAGCAGAATGATGTAGGGTAAACTACTGAACTTCCTTAAGTTTCCTTGCCTGGCCATAATAAAAGAATCTACCTCCCTAGGTCGCATGCAGATTGAATGAATATATATACACGTATGTGTATGAATACACACACACACACACACACACACACACGGCTTGTTTCTTTATCACCACCAAAGAAAATACAGCATAAATGACTGCTGTTGCTATTATTATAATAATTAGGATTCTTATTGTCAAAATTATCATTTTTATCTTCATGAAAATACAAAGAATTTGGAGGACAATGAATGTCCATTTTATGAATCTATTAAAATTAAATAAATAAGCTCAATATATAAACTGTAATTTCTTCAGTAAATTAATTTGTATGTAAATCAATGTAGGAATTATATATAATTTAATAGGCTTCTCTCACCTGCTTCTCTCCAAGGAAATATGTAAATCAGGATGGTTATAAGGTCTATTTTAAAATTTAATCCTATCTATAGCCAAACTACAGGATCCTTAAAATATTATCACCAAGTTTAAAGTGTCTGCATATATGTTCATTTATTGCTTGTAATTATACCTTCACATGAAGGTATATCCTATAGTGCTATTTTTTATTAAAAAAAGTAGACTCTGAGAATGATGTCATCTCATAAACTAGAAAACCATGACAGCTTCATTTTTTAATCCAGTATTATTGCAATACCACCCACCTAGAATAGATGATGATAAATAATTGTTGTGGTTTTTACAGTCAGCCTTCCACTAAATGATGAGACTCTGGGTAAAAGGGTATCAGCTTTGAGAAAATGTTGTATCTAACTGCTTAAAGACCATGTAAATCTACTTTTGTAGTTTACAAGAGTGGAACTGCCTGAAAATAGCGATGGAAGCTCACTTTGTGTCCGTGGACCACATGGGATGGGAGTTACCCTACTTTTTCCCAGTAGGAGAGGCCTCAGCTAAGATCAGCTTATTATACAACCATGAGCTTCATACTCCATGCCAAGGACAGTATCACATCTCACGGGGCCTGAAGGTCTCTACATGCTGGAGCCGGTATTCTAGAACTCTGACAAATAGTCTGCCTAAGGTCAAGGATTTAGCTTATCCTTTCCTGACAAAATAGACCATTGGAAAGAAGGAACCCTTGGAACCACGTTGCAAGCTCAATATAGTCGGGCTATGACATATCGTCTGGTGGGATGTAGAGGATTAAAGGAACTTGCCTTCTCTTTACTTTGTTGCTCTTGACCTATGTAAGTTTTACAATAAATCCTGTTCTGTAGTCCATGATGTGTGAAATTGTGGAATTTATCCTAAGTCTATAGGATAGATGTAGTTCAGATGGAACCTGCCATAGGAACTATGAACAACACAATCTTTAAAATGCCAACATCAAATTATTTTATTATAAAATTTATTGGCATTTGGTATTAATAGAGAGAATGCATCAGAAGTACTTAGTAAATTGTGGACTATTGGCAGCTATTTTGAAGGACTTAATTAAAATATGCCAATGAAATCGTAAGGCAAGCAAAGAAAGTACTGGGTCACCATGAAGGGATGTACTACTCTTTTTTTTTTTTAAAGATTTTATTTATGTATTTGACACAGAGAGAGAGACAGCCAGTGAGAGAGGGAACACAAGCAGGGGGAGTGGGAGAGGAAGACACAGGCTCCCAGCGGAGCAGGGAACCCGATGCAGGGCTCCATCCCAAGACCCTGGGATCACGCCCTGAGCCAAAGGCAGACGTTTAACGACTGAGCCACCCAGATGTCCCAGGGATGTACTATTCTATGGAAATATAACTTAGATCATATCTCAGGTTCTATATTTTACCTGGTTCAAGGCTGTTCACATATTGAATGTGAAAATGAATGTGACTAATGTGATAAATATTATTTCTTTAAAAATCCTATAATTTTGGAGTGCCTGGATGGCTAGTCAGTTAAGCATCCAACTCTTGGTTTTGGCTCAGGTCCTAATCTCATGGCTCATGGTATCAAGCTCCACATCACACTGTGTGCTCACCGGGAGTCTGCTTAGATATTCTCTCCCTCTGCCCCTTCTCCTGCTCTCTCTCTCTTTTGCTCTCTCCTACTCACTCTGTCCCTCAAATAAATAAATCTTTAAAAAAATTTAAAAAATAGGGGTGCCTGGGTGGCTCAGTCTTTAAGCGTCTGCCTTCAGCTCAGGGAATGATCCCAGGGTCCTGGGATCTAGCCCTGCATCTGGCTCCCTGCTCCGCTGGGAGCCTGCTTCTTCCTCTCCCACTCCCCCAGCTTGTGTTCCCTCTCTCACTGGCCCTCTCTCTCTGTCAAATAAATAAATAAAATCTTTTAAAAAATAAATAAATATAAATAAATAAATAAAAATCCTGTAATTTCTTCAAATTTCATCACATCTCAATTGTTCACACTAATAGACTGAAATCAGAGGCAAAATATGCAAAATTTATCACATTAATCTTTAAAAATGAGGAAGAAAAACTACTCTAAATACACAAGTATACATTTACACGATTATACAGAAACACACACAGAGACATTCTTTGTCCAATTTAATAATAAATAATTCTGAAAGCTGCATTCTATTATATCCTGATCCAGCAGATACTCCAAGGCAAACAATCCTCAACCAGATTATCTATTTATGAGGAGCAAATAATTTGCATGTTTTCATGGAATCAATGGGTATGTATGCACCTTGTGCACAATACTGGCCTATGGGATCTTAATCAGTAATGCTTCCAATTTAAAAAAACAAAACAAAACAAAACAAAACAAAACAAAACAAAAAACAAAACAGTTTCTCAGGAACTCTGTTCAAAATTACCCCGATGAAGTGTAGCTCTCCAATGAAATGCCAGATTAAGAACCATTAACTATGTAAGCAACGTGATCTATTATGCTCCCCCCAAAATCTCCCACTTATGAAAATTTATCTTGAATATGTGCCAATAGATTTTTAGGCAGCCCAATTTGCATGCTGTTCCCAAGTAAGTCAAGGTCTACAAGGTGCTGTAGTCTTGAAATACACAAATAAGACTATCTGAAAACATCTATTTATGTAAAAACAATGTACTTCTTGCCAGGTTGCAGTATTTATTGAAATATGTGATTTTATTTAAATACAAGTATAACTGTTTGAACTAACAAGGGCATCAGAGGAAATCAATCAATGGGATTACATCAGATGATGATGATAATAATGACAGATTTTATTTCTCTTCCTTATACCAAATGGTTAATCTTTATCAGATAATTTAAGCTATAAATCAAAACTGGCTCTAATTACTCAGTCCAGAAAAAATGAAATGAATTGAAATGAAATGAAAAATGAAATGAAAATGAAAAAATACAAAAGCCCACATATTCTTCTCCCTAAAATATTTTCAGCATATCTAGGTCTGCAGTGAGGTAGAACATTCTTATCGGATCTTCACCTGCTCATCTAAAATATGACATGTTCCTTTCTATCAAAAATACCTATTCCAGACTAAGATCAAATAAAAATGTGTCATCACATGAACTTAAAAGTCAATAACCATTGCCTGATCATTTCATGGGCCACAAACTCAAATTTCAATTCAATTCTGCAACTTATAACTACGGATGAATTGTACCTAAGCCTCAGTATTCTGATCTGTTAAATAGGAATGATCTCAATATGTCTACCCATCGGATAATTGTGAAGATTAATGGAGGCAGATTCATTAAGGTGAGGTTGTGACATACAGTAGGTACTGAATGAACAAATGGTAGAGATTATTGAGAGTTTCATGGTCAAGAAATACTTGAATGTATATGGCATTCCACTTTATGCCATTTACTTATTAGCCCACCATTTGCCATGCTATTAGTCAGTCAATAACCACCAAAACATAAAATTAAATCAAACAAAGTTGTGAGTTCTACTGTGCTTGGTATATTAAATGGATGTTTCCATACATTTAGAAACTGTATAGAGAAAACATCTATTATTCTACTTATTGTATATAGTATAACTATGTAGGTATGTCCAACATGTGACCTCAGAGGGTACTGAATGGGTACCACATCTGCTCAAATTAGGACCTGAAAAGGAAAGAAATCTGCTTAAAGATATCCAAATTCAAATTCAGACTCCCCATTCTGACACCGATGCTCTCCTCAATACACAGTTCCCCTAATTGCAACTATTCAATACAATTTAATAAATACTAAAATAAATGTGGACAAAGCATCTATTTTGGTGTGCTCCAAATATATTTCCTAACATCTGTGTGAACATTTCTAAGGCTATGAAAATCTTAACAACAAATAACAGATTTGCTACCAATTCATGAACGGACTACTCCAGAGAGTGATTAAACCAATTCTTTCCTTAGTTTCTTTCAGAGAAGTTCAAACACATATTGGAATGATATTTGTATGCTCCTAACTTTTCTTCTTTATTAGGAATGATATAAATCATAAAGACAGGTAAAACAAAGATTTGGGAGATAATCACCTATGTTTTCTTGTCTGCTGGTACCATATTAATTGTTCTGAGGTAAAGCCAGGATGAGTAAAAGTCAAGGGCAAGCTAAAAACATTCAATCACTGCCTCTCATTCCCTACTGAAATAAAGACTGGGCTACTACACCAGGCATTCAATGCTTACTTTCTTTCACCCACCCTGTATGACAGTCCAAATGGGATCTTGTTTTTCTTGTTTACCCGTTAGAAATATGCACCTCATTCTCTTTGTTCAGTCTCAGAAGGCTTTTGTTTTGTTAAAATTCACAAACCTATTCATATTCAAGGGTAGCTACGATGCAATCAACCCCATATACTCCTAAGTGAATCTTCATTTCCCTGACACTTCTAAATGCCTCTCTACATTGTAGCACTTAACCTGTATCTTTTTAAGGGCCCTTCTCAGCTAATAATATACTTAATTGTTCACTTTTTCAAAAAAAATTTTCAAACATCTGCAAAGTCCCAGGCAACATGATCATGGAATACAGCCATGAACTCAACAGGTATATTTTCTTTTTATGTGGCACTAACAGTTTAATTGGGGAGACATACAAGTAAATTATTATAAACTGAAATAAGAGCATTTTAAGTGTAATTGTAAATTGTGTTAAGCACTGTGATGATTAAACAGCATTAGAAAACAATAGAGCATGCTCTTTACAAAGAGCCATGAGGCAACTTTTGAGATGATATATTCATTATTTTCTTGTGGTGATGGCTTCACAATTATATACATATGTCAAATGTATCATATTATACATTTTTAAAACGTGGAATTTGGGTTTTTTTGAAGGTAGAATTTGTTGCATGTCAATTATACTCTGATGAACTTTTTTTTTTTTAATTAAAAGAAAAGAGAAGAAAAGTGGGAAGGTGCTACTATAGTTTCATCCTGGAAGTTTCTCTGATGGAGAGGTATTTAAATGGAAACCCAAAGGATATGCTATCATAGAAAAACAAGGGAAAAGACCAATCAAGATAGACTGACTATGGCAGAGGTGGGGTGAAGGGCCTGAGGCTGGAAGACATTGAAATGTATTAGCAATGAAGAGAAGATTAGAATTTCTAACGAATTAAGGAGAGAGTTTCAGGAGATGGAGTTGGAGAAGGCAGGGACATTTATGTAGGACATTATGGGTTGTGAAAAGTCCTTTTGATTTTATTCCCTGTGCAATAATAGTAAGCCACTCAAAGTTAAGTATGATATACTAGATTCGTGTTTTCAAGTGATTACTTTGGCTGGTATATCAAGAATGGAATGGAAAAGGAGAAGAGGGAGAGAAGAGTAAAGACCAGGAAAAGGCCTGATAGAACTGTTCCACGTCATCTCACTAAGAAATGATGATAGTTCCTCCTACAATGGAAGCATAAGAAATGAAGAAAAGTAGATTGTGGTGGTTTTAAATTACGTCCACAAATTCTTTGACACTTCTCCTTCCAAAATATGGAATTTAATTCAATTCCCTCAATTGTGGTCAGGTCATAGAGGTTAGCTTTAACAAACAGAATATGGTAGAATGTGCCTGCAACAAGGCACTGTGGCTTCCTTTTGCTTCCTCTCTGAGCCAGTTACTCTTGGAGGAAGCCAGGGCCCATGCCAAGAGTATACACAAGCAGCCCTATGGGAGCTGTACGTGGTGAGGAACAGAGGCCTCCCACCATCTGCTAGCAGGAACTTGCCAGCCATATATGTGACTGAGCCAACTTGAAAGTACATCCTCTAGCCCCAGTCAAATCCCCAGACATTGCAGCCCCAGGTAACACGTGACTGCAACTTCCTGAGGGATGTTGCGTCAGAAACACCCAGCTAAGCTGCTCCCAAAGTCCTGACGACAAAACACAGCACAGCCAAACAAAACAAAAAAACTTACGTGAGACAATAAATGTTTACTATCACTTTATGCAGGGGGAAAAAAGTTAAGCATGACCCTAGTATTCTTCTAACAATCCATAATCCAGATATTGTATTTGTGGAGGGAAGGGATGGCTTACATAGTTCTGCCTAAGGAGAAACTGTACTCCAAAACACACACACATTTAAAACACTGGGCTTATTATGATAATACCAGTGGATGGCTAAAAACAGAAACAAATTGCATTTTAACAGATCAGTGAACAAAAAGGCACTGCAAAGAATGTTAAAGATAAGGCACTGAAACCAAGGAAACTCACAAGTCATGCTTGTAAGAGCCAACTGGGCTCCCTAAGATTTTAAGAATGGTTTCTACCTTAAATCTCACACAACTAGTGCCACAACTATTCAGCACTCTGTCGAAATACTATGTGCTTAAAGGACCTCAGGTCATAACAACATTCTATGCCAGGCTGTCCCTGTTCCATGCTACACTGAGAGGTTAGTCTGGCTCCTTCACTTCACTCACTGTGTGATATTCTGCATTGGGACAGGCAGGTAAGTAAGCAGACAGGTGATCGTAAGAAGCCTTTGAACATCATTAAATTGAATCATAAAGGTAGTAGTACTGTTGCATGCCCTAGCCCACAAATGATTTATACAAACTTTTACATAGCACATGAGGTAAAAAATTTCAATAAATATTTCCATATGTGAAAAACAATGCATGAAGAAAACATGATCACACAATTAATGTGATTTTTCTGAATCAATATGGCCAGGATACATCAGATACATTATGCTGGAACATTACAGCATCCATTTTGGGGGAGCTTCATCCTTCTACATTAGCATTTCCCAAAATGAGGGATGCGTAACACTGGTATGAGAGGTAATTTTTAGATAGTATGGAGACAAGGCATTAAATAATATTGACTCACTTAAGAATAAATTCACTCTTCTTCTTTTGATTAATTCTCTTTGAATTTTTCTGATTAAAGAATAAAGTCTCAGTTGGTGCCAGCATATCTTAAAAACCTGTTTAATATTTGACAGTTGTATTTTTGTAGGAAAATATCAGGACTCAGAATTAGAGTATTCTGAGGACAATTCGGCTTTAATACATTTGTTTCCATAATATTTATTTCTATGTTTTTTTTCATATATAACAAGGGATATTGCTGTGATAAAGTTATTTTAGGTAACAAATTAAGTTAATAAAAATTGAAATAAATAATAACACAATAAGTCTACAGATTGGACAAAAAATAGATGATCAAATTTTGGATAGCATTGGCTTAGAAAGCACATTTGTGCTCCACTTATATTTTACTTATTCAGAATCTTGGGTCCAAAGTGAAACAGACTTAAAGTTATAAAACCACAAAGGGGCAAATACAATTCTAGAATCTTGAGTTTCTATTACATTAAGACCAAAATTTAAGAGCAATTTGTTTTTGTGTGTGAGGGTTTCTTTGATGTTTCTAAGAGTGTTTTTTTTTTTTTTACAATATTGAGATATAATTGACATATAACATTGTATTCATTTAAGGTGTCCAACATAATGATTTGATACATGTATATATTGTAAAATGGTTACCACAGTAAGTGGTAATTACCTACCATTCATTACCATACAGTGAATTTTTTTTTTTTCAAAAGTGATTTCAGATTACTCAACAAAACATCTTTATTTACTTTTTAAAAACTTTTTACTGAACTGGGGATCAATTTAGATAATATGAACTCAAGCAACTATGAAGTGCAATTGACTGACAATTACCTTTTCTCTTTCCTTATCTTTAATGGAATGGAATAGAGCAAGTAGATGAAATCATAAAAGAAATGCAAGAAATCTAGAGTATCCACTTCAAATTTGGCTATGTTTCTAATTAGATAAACATTACATTAAAACCAAGTTTTTGTACAAATATCATACCATTGGGAAGAAAAGCATTCACACACAGGCTGTCCAAGAGTTCTTCTGAAGAGTAGAAAGAGGAGAGGCGAGAATTCATTTTCACTTGACAATTTTTATATTGCATAGATCACTTGTGTGCAACTCATATTTGGCAGTCTTATCAGTAGTTCATAACTTCTCAGTAAAATCCTATAGAGGATATCCCATCAAGTTCTGGCAAAAACTGTTGACCCAGACAAATACTGCTGCATCTTTGTTATTTACTCTTTTGCTCTGAGAAGTGGATTTATTTTGGTTTTGTTTTGTTCTTTGAATTATTATAATTCCCAGGAGAAAGGTGGTATTTTATTCTAAGAACAATATTGTGAGTGAATTTCACTCTCTCTTTTAAAAGAAGCACAGGGGCACCTGGGTGGTTAGGTGGGCTAAGATCTGCCTTTGGCTCAGGTCATGATACTGGGGTCCTGGGATCAATCCCCCCTCCCCTGCATGGGTCTCCCTACTCAGTGGGGAGCCTGCTTCTCCCTCTCCCTTGCCCGCCCTGCCCCCACTCCTGTTCTCTCTCTCTCCCTATCTCAAATAAAAAAGAAGCACAGAAGATAGCATATATAAAGTACGTACCATATTTGAATATATGAATGCATTAGCTTACTTTTAAACAAATAAATTAGAACTTTAATTATTTCAAACGAGAAGGAGGTGAATAGTTGGGAGTTTGAAAGAGTGCTTAAAGACAATTTCATTAGTTTTACATCTGTATTCTAAGCTAAGATATAATTAGAATGAGAAAGCAAAGGAAGATAGGAGGAAGAAAGCACAAACCCAGAGTAGGTCAGAGGGAGAGATAAGGAATAATACCATAAGGAGTGGAGGAAAAACAAGGTGACAACTCAAAAGGAAAGAAAATGGAGGAAATATACCTCCCTGGAAAGAAAGCAGAGATCATGCTACCCGTGGTTATACACCAGAAATAAAGCAACTTTGGGAAGTAACATCTGCATAGTTTAATTTGGTCTTCTCCAACATAGTGTAGCGTGTCAGTAACTAAAGAGGAAGCTGATGAAGGGCTAAGGTGCATAGGTGCGGGGAACAGACAGGTGTTTATGCACAGGAACTATAAAACCAAGAGTGCTGCTCCAGATGGAACCTGGTAAAGACTGAGATTGATGTTGACCAGGACAGAGTGGGAGGAAAAGCTGGTACTAGTGAAGCTGTACCTTGTGACCTTCCATCACTTTCTTAATCTGATTTAGTTGTCCCTTTTTTAAAAAATATTTTATTTATTTATTTATTTATTTATTTATTTATTTATTTATTTGACAGAGAGAGAGAGGGAGAGCACCTGCGCACAAGCAGGGGGAGCAGCAGAGAGAGACGGAGAAGCAGGCTCCCCGCTGAGCAGGGAGCCCAATGTAGGGCTCAATCCTAGGACCCTGGGATCCTGACCCAAGCTGAAGGCAGATGCTTAACTGACTGAGCTACCCAGGTGCCCTATGATTTAGTTGTCCCTTCTATAATGCAGAGGTGATATTAGCCACATAGGGCTACTCTGAGGCCAATATTATTTATATAATATTCAAAGCATTTAGATGAGAGGGAACATGATCGTAATTATTACTGTTATTACTATTATAATCATCATCATCATCAGTAATGAAAAAGCAACCTAGGACTCTATGTCATGTTTCAATGGTACAAAATGTGAAAAAACAGGCAAAGTAACAATGATTAACAGTTAATGATAAAGTATTACATGTATCATATAGCATGCTCTTCCATTTCTAAAATTCTCTGATTCAAATATTAGCAGATTGACAATAGGGTAAAGATAGAGTAAAAAATGCTTATATATATGTGTGTGTCTATATGGCTATATAAAGAACAAGATACAGATTTACCCTTAATATAATCACATAAGAGAAACAGTTATCAATCCTGTGCTCTTCTTCCTTCCCTACCTATGAATGAGGTTGTAACCTGCCCACTTTTTAGTCAACTTTAGAACAAAACTAAACACCATTACTTTTGACATCCCTTACTTAGTTTTATTCATGATAGGTCAGAAGCCATGCCTTACTTCGGCATTATCGTTTTCCCTTTCATGCCACTATTTTCTTTCTTCTTTTTTCATACTATGTAATTCAGAATCCACTGAAGGTAAAGTAAATTCAAGTGTTTTGCATGCATTAGGGCTCAGTGGGAAAAGGAAGAGAGTCATGCCCTTTTATTATTTATTTTTTTTAGATTTTATTTATTTATTTGACAGAGATAGAGACAGCCAGTGAGAGAGGGAACACAAGCAGGGGAAGTGGGAAAGGAAGAAGCAGGCTTCCAGCAGAGGAGTCCGATGTGGGGCTTGATTCCAGACTGCCGGGATCATGCCCTGAGCTGAAGGCAGATGCTTAATAACTGAGCCACCCAGGCACCCCATGCCCCTTTATTATTAATAAATGATTGCAACAGACATTATTATCATACCCTGTTTATAGGCCAAACACTGTACTAGATATTTTAGGTCTCCTTTGTCAGAGAATTAAGTAATTTCCTCAAGTAACTTGGTAACCACACTTAGAGAAAGATTTTGAACTCAGATTTACCTCGACTCCAGGACCATGATCTTATCCACTATAGTCTTATCTTACGAAATTTTAACAATATGGTTCATTGAGAACACTGTAGTTTGCCTGGAATTCTCACTTAAATCTGTCAGGACATATTCATTTGAAACAAATTGTTTCAGCACGCAAGATTATAAACTCTTTAAATCCAACATAGATGGATACATACATAGATGTATGCCCAATATATGTCAGTACACGGAAGATAGATGTTTAGTAAATTGTTATTACATAGGTGAATAAGTTAATAAAACATGTATAAATATTTTCAAAAGAACCAGAAGTTCTAACGTTAAGAACCTAACCTCTTGTCTAAATTTATTGCCACTATATCAAAAGACAACAGGGTATTGTTAGCCAAGTTACCTAAAACCACTCTCAGGTGGGAAAACAGCTGAGAAAGCCAACCACAAACTTTTATCCAAAACACCCTTAATAATAAAATTCCATGTCCATTTACATAGAGTTTAAACATGTTATGAATGTGATAGAAACACAGCTATCAAGTCCAAGTCCAATCAGGAAAAAATTTTGATAAAAGTCAATCAAACATTCCCAAAATTTGATCCTTGCTCTGAAAGCAGTGAGCCATGTGAACATGGGCAAATGAAGTAATCTTTTTGCTCTTTTGTTTTCTCATTTCCCCAAAGAGAAAGGGACTAGATAACAGCAGAATTTTGTCAATTTGTCAATCTCTGATTGCTAAAGTAACATATTTGCTCCAATGAACTGTTAGGTCAACTACTAGACTCATCTTCTTAGAAGAGAGCTCCTTAGAAGAGAGTTACGCTTTCTTCTGTATCTCAGGTTTATCCTGACTTATTTTGACATTTGTTTCCACATCAACAAGCAGGATGCATTTCTAGGTGTGTTAATTCCTTTCCGGTATAGATGTCACTTAAGTGGAAGCTATATAGTTGACACCAGGAAGTTTACATTGATTTTTATTTCTTTTTACTTAAGTAGCTCAAACAACATGCATGTTGCTGCATTCATACCTTTTAAATAATCTATTTGACATCATACATTTATTATGTACTTTGTTAATGAAATGGCCTCCCCTTTTGGTGCCACACCCATTTGTATATATCGCATAAAAACACTCATTTGGATGTATGTATAAAATTTTATTGTAACACAACCGCACTCATCTTTATGATTGTATAAATATATCTGTTTTTATGTATGTATAAAGTTTTATTGAAACACAGCCACACATACATGTATTGTGTGTGGTTACTTTAGTACTGCAAGGGCAGACTTGAGTCGTTGCAACAGAGACTATATGGTCTCCCAAACCTAAAATATTTACTCTCTGGCCTTTGGGAGAAAAGGTTTGCTGACACCTGACCTAAAAGAAATCTGAGACACCTTCCAGAGTAGTGTGTCCAGTAAAAAAATCATACAAATTATATAGGTAATTTTAAATTCACTAGTAGCCACATTTTATTATTTTTATTATTTTTTAAAGATTTATTTATTTGAGAGAGAGAGAGAGCACATGAGTGAGTGAGCAGGGAAGGGACAGGAGAAAAGAGAATCCCAAGCAGACTCCATGTAGAGTGTGGAGCCCAAATCTGGGCTAGATCTCATGACCCTGAGATGAAACCAAGAATAGGACACTTAACTGACTGAGACACCCAGGCACCCCTGGTAGCCACATTTAAAAAAAAATCAATTTATTTAAATAAAAAAAGAAAACAAAACAAAATAATAGCTCACTCACTTCTCTTTTTGCCTTCTCTTTTGGTATCAAAACTATTTACAAAGTTTTCGCTTGGGATATAAACCTCAGGTAGAGGGAAGTTTAATCACAAACTCAATATGGATTTTTAATTTTAGCCACCAGGAGGTTTGGTACAGACAGGCAGGAAACAAGGAGATGTTCTGCTTCCTGGAGACGCCAATATGGAACAAAATTGATAACAACACTCATCCTGCTTCCTCAACATCACCCTCATACACAGATGGTCTCCTTCTCCCTCCATTAGTACCCCCTCTCTTGTTTTCACAGAGGAATTCAGTATCACACCTCAGGTGAATTAAAGTCAGAGAGTCCACTCTCACAAAGAGGTTTATGCTCTTCCCCCCCCCACCCTTATTACAGGATCTGTGCTTTGGGTGTGGGCTAGAGAGAGATGAAACCCCCAATGTCCATAAAACACACACTAGGAGGTGCCTTAACAGAGTAATGGAAGACAGATTGAGATTAGAGTTTGGAAACTTGGATTCTGATTATGCTACTAATTATCTGTGTGTCCTTGGCCAAACCAGTTAACTTGTCTAAAATACGGGAGTTGGGATAGGTCTACAATCCTGTAATCCTGTTAATTATGTATAAGGGAAGTTGGCACTGAATAATGCTGACTTCCTGACAAGATAGGCTCTCTCAGTAAAACGGAATATTTAATAAGATTTCAAAAATGTTTAGTATTTTTCTCAGGAGTTTTAAAAAAATTTTACTGAGATATCACTCTCCTACAATATAATCCACCCTTTTATAATGTACAATTAAATCATACTATGGTCTGCATATTTGTTTTCCCCTCAAATTCCTATATCGAAATCCTAGCCCTGTGATGATGGGTATATAGAGAGAAGCTGGCAATCTACCACCTGGAAGAAGGCCTTTTTCACCAGAACCTAACTGAGCTGGCTACTTGATTTCAGACTTCCAGCCCATGGAAACTGTGAGCAACAAATTTCTGTTGTTTATAAGCCACCAAGTTTGTGGTTATTGCAGTCTTACTTGACCAAGGCAAGTGGTTTATAGTATATTCACAAGGTTGTGCAAGCATCACTACATAATTCCAGAGTATTTTCTTTCTTTTTTTAGTTTTTAAAGATTTTAGTTGTTTATTTATTTGCGAGAAAGAGACAGCATGAAAGAAAGAGACCATGAGCAGGGGGGAGGAGTAGAGGGAGAAGCCGGCTCCCCGCTGAGCAGAGAGCCTGATGCAGGACTCCATCCCAGGACCCTGGGATCACTACCAGAGCTGAAGGCAGACGCTTAACTGACTGAGCCACCCAGGTGCCCAATTCCAGAGTATTTTCATCATCCTAAAGAAACCGTACACCTCATAGCAGTCACTCTATGTCTTCTCCTACACACCCTTCTGGGCAACCGTGATCTACACCTCCTGTCTCTATGGATTTCTGTGTTTTGTACACTTCATACAAATGAATTAATATAACATACGGCCTTTTGTGTCTGGATTCTTTCACTTAGAATATTTCAAAGGTTTATCCACGTTGAAGTATCAGTACGCCATTCCTTTTTATGGCTGAATAATACCTCACTGTATGGATATCACATTTTTTTCATCCATTCATCAACTAATGGACATTTGGGTTATTCCCACTTTTTTACTATTATGAATAATACTGCTATGAACATTTTTGTACAAATTATTTCTATTCTGGTCAATGTGATCTGCAGGTTCTCTGAAAAAGAGCTTTTCTATAAAATCTTCTAGTCCTCAATGCCTCACTGTTTTTGCTGGATACAAGAAGACTTTGACATTCTTCTATAAAAGCACCTTGGAGGGACTGTGATAAAGAAAACATTTACCCTATTCTTTGAGTCAAAAGTTTAAAAAATTTACATTTTGTACCTCTCTCCTCTACACCTGTTCCCTAATAACTTCTCTTCAGGCTCAGGGCTACCAGCTTGAGTTTCTACTTCTACAAAGACAAGAAAAAGAAGAGAATTATTCTCAGCGATAGTGATAAACTAAGGAATAATAGGTTAGTTCCTGCATCTTCTGTGGCATTGCTATTCAACAGAATCATAATGTGAGGCCCATACATAATTAACAGGTTTCTAGTACCTACATTAAAAGAAAAAATAAACTGGCAAAATTTAATGTTTTGTTTAGCCCAATGTATTCATTTCAACATGTAATTGGTATAAAAATTACTAGAGGTATTTTATGTTTTCTTTGTACTAGGTTTCCAACATCCCAGGGCAGACACAAAAAGGTGATGTGAAAGGGAGAGGCAGAGATAGAAGTGATCCATCTACAAGGCAAGGAATGCCAAGGATGGCTGCCATAACCAGAAGCTAGGAAGAGGCAAGGAGGGATTCTTCCCTAGAACCTTCAGAGTGGCCATGGCCCTGCCAACATCTTCATTTCAGAATTCCAGCCTCAAGACCTGAGAGAGAGTACATTTCTGTTGTTCTAAACCACTTAGTTTGCAGTAAGTTGCTACAGCTGCCCTAGGAAACTACTATAGATTTTGGGAAGTATTTCGATTAGCCACATTTCAAGGGCTCATGGCTAACTGTGGTTACTTCCAGTACAAATTTGAAACCTTTAGAGGGGTCTTCTGCAGCCGTTTGCCAAACATTTCTATAGAAAGAGAACCTTGGACACAAATCTCAATTCAGATCTGAAGGGCTGAGCCATCTCCCCTGGAATTATTTCTTTGCAAAACAAAACAATCTGTTATCTACCTTAAGGGAAAGGATTCTTGATTACTCTGAGAAGACAAAACAACCTGACAATCCACTAGGGGTTGTGCAAAATATCTAAACTTTTTTGTTTGTTTGTTTGTTTGTTGGTTGGTTTCTCTAAGCACAGAACTCATACCTAATGATAATATGTACATTACTGTTTACCAAAAAGATCAGTAATTATACTGTATTGATAAGCTCAAGGGACTTTTTTTTTTCTATTTTCCACTTTCCCAAGATTCTACCACATAGTTCTATTTCCCTTTGAAATTAAAGAAAACCATTTTTTTTCTGCATTCATTACATCACAAAACAGATCAAGAGCACAGGCCAATAAATCACCTGTTAGTGGTTCACAGGCAGTGAAACAAAGCTTAGCAGAAAAATTAAATTATTTCATTACTCAGGACACCTCTTCAACATAAAAAGCCCTTACTTCATATTATCAGGTATTCAGTAAGGTGCTCTGAAAGTTACAAGAGTAAAAATGCAGCATATATACCTGGGGGAAAAGTAAACCACTAGATTATGAATCACAAAGCTCAGATTCCAGCTTTGACATTGAAGCCAGACATATAACCTTGAGGAGGTCACTTAGCATTCAGATTCCCGTATGTAAAATGGGGATAATGACAGTTCCTGCCTTACCTGCCTCTCGAGAGAATTTAGTATGGTTCTCAAGCATTCAAAGGCATCAGAATCTTATAGATGACTTATTAAAACACACACAGAGGGACTTATTTCCACAAATTCTGATTCTGTAGATATGGGCTGGGGCCTGGAAATCTGCATTTCTGATACATTACCAGGTGATGCTGATGCTGCTGGGCCATGGACTACATTTGAGAACTGCTGGTTTGTAGTATTTTACAAGATGGCAAACTCCATGAGGATAGGTACTAGGTGTCATTAGATATCATACCATCACAGTTAAAAGCTCAGGCTTTGGAGCTGTATAGACTCAAATTCAAATACTGCTTTGATTCCTTAGTTTGGTCATAACCCCTCATCTAGGAAATGGGTTCTTGTCAGGTTAAATGTGATAACTGCACTCAAGAATGTGATGCTGTATCTGGCACAGATATGCTCAATAAATTTTCACTCATTATTATTGTAGTTGCCTCTAGCCCCTAACAGCCTTGCGAAACAGACTGTTCAGCAAATATTTCACAGTTAACAAGTGCTAAACAAATTAAGGGTGTTATTACAGTAGTGTGGGGCAACATCCTCATCAAACTCTGTTTATCATATAGATGAAGTATCTGGTTGGCATCACCAATGGGAGTTTAGGGTGAGAGAAGAATAGAAGGATGGGGCTCATCATAGTGTTTACTTAATACATTCCCCATCGCAGTTCATTAGGGGCTATTATGTGCACCTTTCTTTATCTGAGTTGTTTGTTTTTGTTTTTGTTTGTTTATAAAATGTATTTTAGAAATCTTTCATCACTTTGAACCACCAAATCCTTCTATCTTTAGAAACCTTATCTCTTTGCAACTTGATAAATTTCTGGAAGCCCCATCACAGAAACCTTCCCAGCTCTTTCCCAGTGCCAGTTCCCCAGACAGATGGCTCCAGCTGGCAACTGTCCTCGCTGTCTTCCTTCTAGGAGGCAGACCCTAAATGTTGTGGCTGCTATACAAGTAAACGGATGCCCACTTGTTTGTTGCTGCTGGTGATGATGATAATGGCACTAACCGCAACTAACTTAGTCCATGGGACTAAGCCAGACACCTTCCTGAGTGCTCTCCACATAGAAGTTAATCAAATTGGGTATTTATTTTTCATTGGTATTCTTCATTATTACTATATCCCTATTTTAAAGATGAGGTCATGTTGCAAAATGGTGAGGGAAGGGCAACAAATGTGCTATAAACTCTGCTATACAATCTTCAACCACTGAAGAAGGGCAGACACCAGGGTGCTACGAAGTGGATACTGGTGGCATCATCATTATCACCATCACCACCACCAGTGCCAAGAGGACAGGGGCTATGTCTCACTTAGAACTAAGCTACATTCTTAGAATGAGAGCAGTGCAATGCTTAGCACTGGCAGATCCTCAAGTGTATGTTAAATGACTCAATGAACAATAGCATACATGAAACGGTGCTGGCTAAGTATCAGACACTGTGCTGAGTATGAAGAACATATACATGATTTTAATCCTCATGAACACCCAAACGAAGTAAATACACTTATTCAGTCCATTTTATAGATGGTGGGAAAAGCCACCTAAGAGGGAGATAAAATAGCTGGATCACACAGCCTTTAAGTGGCCGACTTATCTATTGTATTTCAAAGCCCCTGCTCCTAACTACCAGTGCTGCTGGGTCTCCAGGTCACATTTTTGACAATGTCTGAGATGCCACAGGCTACTCTTCCACCTACCATCCTCAAGCTTTGGGGTTAATCCTGTATTTAGCAGACAACTATTACATAAATTGATATGAAATGCATGGTAATGTTTAGATTTTCACCTGTTTTTCTCCCTTCGTCCTAATATGTTTCATTCAACAGAATTCTTTTTTTTTTTTGTAGCTACATGTCCTAGACTCTAATCAGGGAATTTTATTTATAGTTTAGACATCCAGCGTGGCTGAGCATATCTAATGAAGCCATTAATGATTTTGCTTCAGGAGAGGTCTTAAATTGAATATTTCTAATAACTTTTGGGTTGTATGAATGCTACTCTATGTCCATGCCTATGGGGATATAAAACCGCTGCCAGTTTCTCTATTTACCTCAACATCTTCATTACTGATTATTATTTTCCCACCATGAAATGATATTCAAAAGGAGTTTTCCCCTTGCTGTTTATTATTTTCTGGGCATACTTCTTCCCATTCTTTTCCTGAATTTTCATCACTGGAGTCACTGCTTTTTAATCTAGTTATTAGCTCTCTTCTCACTAAATCTTTCTACTGCTTTGGCTTCATTTCATGCCCATGGTTAGAAGACAGCACAGAGGAAATAGGAAATCCATTCATTGGCTTCAGTCAGCAGGACTACAAATGCATTCGCAAGCCAGTTTCTTAGAAAGAGAAACAATAAAATAAGAGGTCACTACAGGACTATTCTTTGCTGTAACTATATGAAAACTGACATTTATTCAAACCTTTTTTGATCTTAATTTTATTCTTGTAACTTTTGCAAGAGCAGAATCAGTACCAGGTTTAATATCTGTCTGGAACTGTTAATTATTTGAATGTTGCCCATTCTTCTGTTTATTCTGGGAAAAAAAATGAGAACGTTGAGAAATGAAATACTGTACTGGCTGTACTGTGAGGACAAGCTCTGAACTAACTTCAGTGTGCTCTCCATCCTGGTAGAGCTATATGGGCATTATGAAGAAGGGAAGATGTTTTCGGGATGATCCCGAATTTTGCTGGAATGTTCTGACTAAGTGGAGAGATGATGCTCATTGAGCTCTATTATCAATATCAACAAGTACTGGAAGTTTCTGGTGTGTATTTGGGTTGTCCTCCCCTGGAATAAGCTAAAACTATAGACAGCCTACTGCAGTCTTAGTGATAAGAGATTTCCTAAGCATAAAAATCCCTTCTGAAGACCACTGAATATTCTCTCCAAGTACTTTGATTGCAGGTATTGGCCTTTGACTTGCATTTTTTTACTGTCATAGATTCAAGCTATACACCTGTGATTAACTATTCAACCCAGGGCCCCTCCTTGCCCCACATTTTGTGCACACTCACCAATCTTAGAATATGTCTCTCTTGAATTATACAGGACCTTTACTCCACTGTCTACCCCCAGATGCAGCTGTAACAATGGCATGGATTTTGTGAACAAGTCAACAAAATGCTTGCATTTGGAAAGGATGTACTTTTTCAAAAAGAGATAATTGCTGAAGTTGGTAAACTGCACCACAGAGATGGAAATAAATTCAGCCTCCCAGAAACCAAGATCAACTGAGACTACATCAAACATACATTTTTTTCTCTCATTCACAGAGGGTATTCAAATGTCTTCACTCCTCTTATTGCATATGAACATATGGACCAGCCATTTTACTCTTTCTTTCAAATTCTGCCAATGTGAACAGAATCAGTAACACATGGTAAGGCATAGGACCTATGTAAAACTCCCTATTAGTTGAACAAAATTTTAAGCTTAGCTCTAACATTCTCAGAATATATACATACATACATATACATATACATATACATATATATATATATACACACATATATATATACATATACATATATATACACACACATATATATGCTTCTCAAACCATGTGTATAGCTAAAGCCGAAAATTTCTGAGTGAAAAAGGACTTTAGGAACAATCTTTTTTAATAGCCTCATTGTACAGAGGTGTAAGGTGAATCCTAGAGGGGCAATTACGACTTGCCCAGTATCTGGCTAATAACGCAACTGGTGAACAGTAAAAACAATAAAAGAGTTAATAGTAAAATATTATCTGGTTGCAGGACCTAGATAATACTCAAGATGTACCTATATAAAGGCATGTGTACATGTACTCGTATAAGTACTTGCATACATGTACCTACAAGGACGTACATCGTAGTCAGCACTTCAATAATCTCCATCAAAGCTATGTTTCCTGTCTGGCTTCTTCCTAATTACGGACATGACTAATACTGGGCCACTGCTCTGCTAGTAATTGGCGTGTACATATTTTTGGTTTGGATTCCCACAAAAGCAGAGTATGAGGGAAGGATATGGAAACAGGTGGTGTATTTGGGAGATGATCCCAGGGAGCAGGGGTGAAGCAGGGAAAAGTAGAAAGAACTGCTGTGGGCAACTGAGAAGCTGGGGATCTCTAAGGAACTGTGTAGAGTGTGCCTAATAACTGTCCCCCTAAATGACAGGAGGCTGTGGTATTTACCACTGTTCCTCATACCTCACTCGTTGAGGAATGTAGCAGAGAGCGACCTTGTCATAACTCCCCTTGTTTGTAACTTAGGAGGCAGAAAAACACACAGGGGGCACAGTGCACCCAGCAGTAGCTGAAGTAAGAAATGGGCAAAGTGGTGTTATACCAAGAATCTCTCATATAGAGTTTAAGGCATACAAACCAATTCTCATACTTTCTATATTTAAACGTAACATATGTGTGTGTATATATGTATGTGTATACACACACACACACACACACACACACACACGTAAAATAAAAATTTGTGCAGATTAGCTTCAGAGGTGGGTAGTTCCCTCCCTCAACATAAAGGTGACTACAGCCTGCCTAGGGTTCATAGTCCACCTTAAGATTGGAGACCTTCTCTCTCAATCTCTCTCTCTCTGTCTCTCTCTCTCGTGTCTGGCCAGATTATTTATTTACTTATTGAATGGCACTGTTCACTACGCATTTTGAAGATGCTGGGGATATAGCAATGATCTAAAAAAAAAAACAAACAAAAAAACCCCCAGAAATATCTGCCTGAATAAAGCTTCAACCTAGTGGTGAAAGACATTTAGTATAAAGACAAATAAAATATACAGTTATTCATACAGTGATAAGAAACCTAGAGAAAAATAAAATAATAAGAGAGGTACAGAATGTTGTGAAGGAAAATATTGCTATTTTTCACTTACATTAATTTGTTTATTGTTGTCAAGAAAAGCCTCACCAATTAAATGGCATTTGAACACCAACCCAAATAAGGTTAGAGGGCAAGTGACAGGGACATTTATAGGAAGAAAATTCTTGGCAATAGGGAGACTTAGTACAGAGACCCCCAACATCTAGTGTACTTGGCAATGTGTATAGTAGCAAAGAAAAACCAAGTGCTTGAAATAAACTTGCAAACTGGCGGAATAGGGACTGCATCTCTCGCATGAGCATTGTGCAGCCTTTTTATTTTCATTTCTAAAATTAATTTGAATTGTTTGGCGATGTTAAAAAAAATTAGGAGGTTTATGCATAAAAATGTTGAAGAACTGGAAGACCTAGCACAAAGGACTAGAGTTGGGCACTGGTTTCTAATTTAGCGGGACATGTTTTCTCTAGTTTTCCACAATCACCAGCATCCTATATTGTATGTAGGAGTCATTATTCCTTAAAGAACGTTTCCCTCATTTGTTAGCTTCTTTGTTCGTTCAGGTAGCAGAGTTTTGTGATCCCTGGTTTAAATTCACTAAGAGGCAGGATAATAAAAACCAATTTTGTAGAGACTGGATTTTCAGAGTAGTCCTTTTTTTTTTTTTTAATTATTGTCAGAGACTAAGTCTAGTATTTCGCAAACGAGAAGAAAATTTCCATTGTACCATAAATTACTAATCGATACCCTTAAATAATTAGCAGACCTTTCAAGATCTGTCTCTTGCAGGAGAAGTCTGCTTATACATTTGGATCTTCTATCTCATTTAGGAAAAGGACCATTTGAGATCCACTAATTATGGTAAACATAATAGACACAAATATTTTCCTTGCCAAAAACTTACCATGAAATCTATAACTAAGGAAGTATAGGAAAGGAAAAAAAATGAGAAGCTAAAGCAGTTAAAGAAATCTGTTCAAAATTCAGAGTGCCGAGTGCTATATAAATTAATGAAATCAAGACAAATAGCAAGAAAACAAAAACATTAATTAAAGCTCGACTTTACCTACGCTGAAGGAGGCATATGGTAAGGGAATATTAATGCCATGTGAAACAGTTCACAAAAAAGGCTCACAAAAACAATCAATATACCGACCGATTCTCTACAAAAAGCTAACTGAATAAAAAAGATACAGGTACTCATCTTTAGTGAGAATTCCAAGTTTTTCAAAACACAACTGAGAAGATAAATGTCTTCCTTGATTTTGAACTCTTTAATTTCTTGACATCTACTCAGCACACTGGGTTAAATAAATAAGTACATGCTGTAGTCGAATACTGAGAAATCAATTCACTGCTTTAAGCTTTAAAGAATATGTTCATCCCAGAGTCATGAGAAGTTAGAGCCAGACTGACTCAGTGGAGGCCTCTTTAGGAGGGTCAAGGTACATGGAAAGACTGGAGAAAACCAACTGAGGCACAAAGCCTGATGTACATTGCTGGGGGCAGGGCAGAGAGTGACAAGATTTAGGCTCTGACCAGATGAGGGAGAGAAGTGATAAAGCTAAAACAGGTGTCTAGATGCCAAAATGCCCATAATCGGGGAATGGTGAGGATGTTTGTGAAGGCAAGAGGTTCAGGATTTAAAGATAGGGCATTATAAGGTTTATGAGTGAATGAGGGTTTACATTTAGAAAAACATAGTAAGAGTGAAAACCAAAATTTTAAGAATAAATGTAAGCATGAACTGGACAAATCAACAAAATAGTTAAAAGATTATATTATAATGATCAAAATTATGGATTCTGAGAGACTATGGACTCTGAGAAACAAACTGAGGGCTTCAGTGGGGAGGAGGCTGGGGGAATGGGATAGGCTGGTGATGGGTAGTAAGGAGGGCACGTATTGCATGGTGCACTGGGTGTAATACGCAACTAATGAATCATGGAACTTTACACCAAAAACCGGGGATGTACTGTATGGTGACTAACATAATATAATAAAAAAATATTACTATAATAAAAAAATTATGGATTCTGGAGTTAGTCTGCTTGAGTCTGAAACTTAACAGTTTCACCACTTACTGGCTTGGTGACCTTGAGTAAGTTTCTTAACTTCTGATGTTTTAGTAATGATATTAATAGTAATAGTGTTGAGAATAAAAATAAATAGTCAATACTGACTTCTTAGTGGTCAAGATGTAATTAAATGAGTTAAAGTAGAAGAGCTTAGCATAGTGCATGGAATAAGTGACCTATATATGTTGGGATTACCATTGCTAGCTTTAATTGTATAACAATTACAAATAATCTGTTCTATCAAGCTTTCAGTCTATATAGCTATAGAACTAAGCTAACAGAGCTTTAAGGGAGCAGTAATTGTGTCTGTCCTCCTCAGGATTATATTCCCAGATACTAGCACAGAGCTGGCTCTTTGCAAGGTACTCAGGAACATTATTTGAATGAAGTCATGGATCAAAGTAATGGTGACACAAAAGTCATTTTTGTTTTATTTTATAAAAATGAAAATATTTTCCAGGTGTCCTTCTTGGACTCGATACTCTGAATAACAAAGCAGGTCAACTAGACTTATTTCAAAAAGGCCTGGAAAGATGCCCACTATCCCAAACTGAAAACCAACTCACAGCACATGTTGGACTTAAGCTGCATCAACATTTGAATTATGTATGTCAAGTGGTCGGCTCATATCTTCCAGAAAATTGAGAAAGTAATAAACAGCATGTCTGAACTTTTGAAAGCCCTTCTTTATTAGTTGACTATGGGTATATGGTAAAAATCTGTCTTCTTACTTTCTGTCTTCTCCTTACTATAGGTGTATCGAAATGAAAAAGAAAGAGACTTAGTATCAAAAGATGGAGCAATATGACAAAGACATTGAAAGGGCTACCCAAATAAACTTCCATCCACTGACATCAAAGTAGGCAATACTCTAGACTATATTATCAGTTTTATTGCCCAATATCTCTGTGCAATTGAGCAGTGGGATGAGCAAAAATAACAACTTTCAAACTAAATAATGGCTCAAAGGACTCTAAAAGGACCAGATAGGCAGGTGAAACATCAATGTCTAGCTTTGGATACAACACCATGAAAAGAGCCACTAAAAGACCATCAGGAAAGTATATTCAACAGTGTCAGCAAATGCTAGTCATAGTAACGTGCACTCTTACGATTTTATCATTGCCATCTAAACTGAAGGCCCACTTTTGAATTAGTGTGAAATACAGTGGCATTTTTAAATCAAAAAGTTTTTAAATGACACTCTACCTGCAAGGCACAACATGAATGATTGCAGTACCAGCAGTTCCCATGGCAACCTCATCTTCAGTTTCCGAGGTCAAAGGAGTTTCAAGTCCAATAACAAGTGAATAGAATCGCTGCTTCTTTTAAGTTTTGTTCAACCTTTAATCTGTGGGAAAGAAGAGATATTACAATGAGATTTGCAGATACTTCTCCTTGTGGTCTCTGCAAATTTGTTTTTACCTGAATACAAATAAAACTCACTTGTGGAAAAGTACCATTAAAGAAGAGAAGAGTATGCTAAATTATGAATATGAAGCAAATAAGCTGCTTTTCGTTTCCTTCCAAATAATACTTGGGTAGGGAATGGAGCTGGTATGTCCCTGTGGCTACTGACTGAAAGCAAGAACAGCTGTGATTAGGTATAAACCAATCCAAAGGCAGGGGGATGGATTTTTTTTTTTTTATAAGGTCCTACCCAACCCCTTAGTCTCCAGTCCCTGCTCTTATTTATTTTCCAATTAATAACACACTAAAAACGTCAACATGGAAAAGCTACCACTAAGCAAGATAGGGTTAACATTGCTGGAGTATAAGGAAAAAATCCCAAGGTTTAGAATGGAGTTACATGTGGGAAAATTATAACTACTCTATCAATTTAAATTTTTTCCTTACTCTATGTTTCATCTCTAGAATTCAATAAAATGTGTAGCTCCAGTGCCTGCTGAGAGAAATCCTCCTATCTACGAGTAACTGACTACTAAGTTGTTTTGGACAAATACAGGACATGATTAAAAACAGCAATTCTTTCATTATCCAGAAATCTTAAAACAGGAGAACTTTGTGGTAAGGAAAGGCTCTGTATTCCAAAGGCTACAAAGCAAGTAAGTGAATGAGTGAAGCAGGTGGATAAACAGGTCACTCTGGAGAACACAGTCAATGTCCTGTCTGAAGGGGGTGGGTGTTCCTTAGCTCAAGCTGATGGCTAACATACGGGGCACAGACCCAGGGTTGCAAGACCACCTAAAACTTTTCAAAGAAAATTTGTAAATATTTTGTATTTTGAAAATCTCCCAAGTTTTAAATACTGGAAATCAATTCAAAACATTTTCTTAAACAATGTGTGAACCAAACAATGTCAAATTGTCGTCAGGTGCCAAAGGTCTGCAACATGACCTTAGTAAAACAGAATTCTGACTGCATTTGCTCTCATCTACCCATGTCTTCTCCTTCCATACTGTCCGCAAGTCATGTATTTATGCATACATGGGACACCTTTTGCTTTCGAGACACTAGGTGAGGCACTGGACTTGCCAAAATGCAGACAACCAGGTCTAGCCTCAAGGATCTCCTACTCCAGTGGGGGCAGTTACCCACATTTTATAAAACTGCAGTACAATATGCTATTGTGAAGGAAGAGATTTTCTGGCCTGGGAGACATCATAAAGGAGATGAGCTCCCACTGGGGTTTGAAAGATAAGCAGGATGCGACCTATTTATCACTTAGTCAAAGGAGAAAGCTAGGAAACTAGGAGACTCAAATTCTCTTTACAATTCTTGTTATAACTAGTTGCATGGTTCTATGCATCTAATCCTCCCTCCTTCTTGAGATTATTTCAACGACATCTTCTTGTCAAGTAAATGAAGCCTCGTTGAAAACTACACAGTGCCATACAAATACTAGATATCGTTATTACCATACCTCCAATATTTTTATCCTGATATTAACCTGGGGCTTCTCATCTCACTCCCACTTAAAAGGAAAACACTGTGACGGAACACTGGCTCACATGACAACATGGAACAACACAAGCTCATTAATCAAGGGCTCTTAGCATTAATTTATACTGCATGGTCACTGAGAAGCCTTTATGTTTACCAGGAAGCTAATAGAAAGTGAAGAACCATCATTAGAGAACTTGTCTTTCTTTTGTGCCCTTAAATAGCTCAGTTTCTGATAAAGCTAGACTAATATGTTGTAAAGACAAAAGGGACTCTTAACTTCTGATCTGCTGATGTGGCTGAAACCAGCAGCATCTCTAATTGGATATGTTCGGATACTCTTCTGACATGCATGGTGATTAGGCCATTTTAGATAAACAGGATGTGCTGATCAATGAAAACTATTAATGTCTTAAGCAAATGATCAGGGTATTAATAATTAATTTTGCGAGGGAAATGTCATCTCAGACCTGGGGATTGATCTACAATGTTAAGCAGTTTCTTGAAGCAATTAAAATTAGCTTAGGAAATGTATCCAATTTCATGATAAAGATTTAATTCATGATTTGATGCTATTTACAGTGTATGTTGAGAGCTGTAGATTTTTAAGGATAAAGGAATTCAAGAACCCTATTGGCATTTATTTAC
This sequence comes from Ursus maritimus, assembly GCF_017311325.1. Lineage (NCBI taxonomy): Eukaryota > Metazoa > Chordata > Mammalia > Carnivora > Ursidae > Ursus > Ursus maritimus. The sequence goes on from NW_024423786.1 coordinate 14,751,964, forward strand.
ATTCAGGTAGGGTAAGGTTCACCTTTACTAATCAGAAATAATGGGGTCATTGACAGTAATTTGTCTAGTGGGCAGTTGCAGTCAGAGAACCAGGTTTTCTGTATGGAGCTGAAGATTCATGAATCTCATGTGGGACTGTGGTGCAGGATACGAAGTTTCATAATTTCAATTTTTCTCCTAAAGCCAGAAAGAAAGCTGCAGGATGAGCCAAGAGCTATGGTGGTAATAGATCTCTCCTGCAGCTCAGAGCTCTCCCTGGTTTATCCTAAGGTGGCTATAGCAAAAGGTAGTGTACTCAGCACTAACTTTGAGACCTTGCCCAAGAATTCGACTCGTAAATCCTAGAGAGGAGGCCACACAATGAAAGAGGACTTGGTTGCTTTCTCTGGCTGAGCCAGAAGAAGATTAACTGAGAACTCTCAGGATATTTTTACACAATGCTAAACAGAGCAAAACTCCTCTAGCCTCCAACCCTTTGAATAATTTTTATATTATAATATTAACAGTAATACCAAAGATCTCCCTATTAAGTACTTAAGAAAAAGGAGGATTCATGGGACGCCTGGGGCCTGGGATCCAGTCCTGCATTGGGCTCCTTGCTCAGTGGGGAGCCTCCCTCTCCCTTGGCCTGCTTCTCCCCTGCTGTGCTCTCTCTCTTCCTCTGACAAATAAATAAGTAAAATCTTGAAAGAAAGAAAGAAGAAAGAAAGAAAGAAAGAAAGAAAGAAAGAAAGAAAGAAAGAAAGAAAGAAAAAGGAAAAGCAGGATTCAGTTCTTCCTTAAGAGTCCTGGTTTCCAAGAACCTACATGCAGGATCTGATCATATCATTATTTGATTTAGCACTCTGCTAAATTAAAATGCTGGTGGTATCCAAGTAGCTCTAAGTCAGCTTAACAAATAAGTAGATTTGCTTATTGTGCAATAGGAACAGTACAAGGTGCTGGTTGTACAGAGGTAATAGGGTTAAGGGCCCTGTCCTCAAGGAGCCACTGTTGGCTTGACAAGCAAGGGGACTAAAGCAGTCATTATAATTCAGTCGAAGGCATGTAAAAAAAATCTATTAAGCACAAGGTGCTAAGGATGCAAAAGAATATCATCTAACTGAATTGGTGGTGGGGTGGTGGGGGCAGGGGCTTCAAGAAAGCTCTCCAAGGGCCCGAAACAGTTGATCTGAGTTTAAAGGATAAGTAAGAGGGAGGAAGGAAATTCTAAGCCAACCGGATAAGGACAACGCAGACATGAAGCTGAGAACTTGGTGTGTTCCTTACGGCAACACAAGATAATGAAAGCAGCAAAGTTTGAAGAGTCAGACTTGGGCTCTAACCCTGGACCTCCCATTCCCTAGCTACATGGCTCATTTGTAAAATAATGGCAATGATAGCTGTCTTCCAGGCTTAGTGTAAGAATTAGTGAGAATTTATGGAAGGTACTGAGAACAGGTCCTTGATTCTTAGTTGCCATCCTTGTTAAAAATAGCACAGCACAGCCTAAGTCAGGGGCCTGATATCCAAACTGCCTTGAATGCATATTAAAGAATTTGGACTTGAATCTGAAGGCTAAGATGACGAGGGAAATGACTTTAAACAGGGAAAAGACCTAAAAAAAAAAAACAAAACCAAAAGTTGATTTACGTGTATGGGGATCTACTTTAAATGCAATCCCCAGAAGTATAGGATATCTGTTTTCCTTCTTTGCTTTTCTCCTCTGGTCAACAAATTAACTATATTTCTAATAACGAAGTATACTTCCAATATATAGCAAAATTTTCAAGTCCTCATGGCAGCAAGGCAGAGTGGAAAAACACTGGATTTGGAATCAAGCACAGTGAGTTCTTTCTTCCTGGTTTTGCCAAAGTTATCGGACTTGGGAAAACCATTTAATCTTTGTAAACGTATTTATCTATAGATTGGGAATCATGGCATGAGCCCTATCTTCCTCACAAGTATGCTGTAAAGGTCAATTGACATACGTTTTGAAAGTGAATATTAGTCATTACTACTGTTTAGATGGAGATTAAAATCCTCTCCCCAAATGGAATTTAAACCTTATGAAGGTAGGTGATCATTGCTTTATTCACTGATATTTAGGAGGCACATGGACAGTGCACGGCACAAAGGCAGTCAATAGGTGGGATGTAAATGAAAGAACAAATGTAACTAACATCTTCTTTGGACATACATGTGCTTTGACATTCCTTCCTTATTTAGCTTTCATAAGGACCCTGAAGGTCAGGCATCACTATCCTCTATAAAATTATAGCCTTGGCAATTAGACTGTGAGAGGCTGTGGAAGTTGTCCAAGGTCAAATGTCTAGAAATCAATAGAGCCAGTACTCAAATCTATGTCTTCATATTTGAAGTCCTATGCTCTTCTCTACCACAGTGTCAGAAATGTAAATAAACCTATGTGTCTTTTAAAGCATGACATAAAGTTCTGATGGTGATTCTTTTCTAACTCTTCTTTTCACGTTGTCCTCCTACAGAAATGAAGCCAGTTGCCAGCAAGAAAGCATGCAGAGGGGTGCCTGGGTGGCTCAGTCGTTACGTGGCTGCCTTCCGCTCAGGTCATGATCTCAGTGTTCTGGGATCTAGCCCTGCATCGGGCTCCCTGCACAGCGGGAAGCCTGCTTCTCCCTCTCTCACTCCCCCTCTTGTATTCCCTCTCTTGCTGCCTCTCTCTCTGCCAAATAAATAAGTAAAATATTACAAAAAAAAAAAAGAAAGAAAGCATGCAGGATCTGTATCATATTTGCAATACAAAGTTTCTGAGCTGAGATCTAGTCAGAAAGCTACCTATGTGTTAATTGGCAAATCTTGTGACGGTACAAATGTGAATAAATCCCTTTCCCTCCAAGTGTAAGAGCAACATGAACATTTGGTTTTTTACTAATTATTATTTAGAGTGCAGCCATTCTTAAGGCAGAAATTTTAAAAAGGATCATCCACATTTCCCAGTTGTATAGTTGAGCATTTTTTAACTCTATAATTAGCTAATGAGGTGTGCAGTCAATCACAATGGTGGGAAGCAGTGAACAAAACTGAAAGCGAGAGAAATTTGGGTTCCTTAGAAAGCAATCTGCCAATCATTTCAAGGGAAAATGGCATACAGTCAAATCTTAAATTTCAATCAGTCAACAGATATTTACTGAGTGCCCATTATTCAAATGGTAATATGCAGAATGAAAAAAGTCAAGATTAAGGTCTCTGGCTACAAGGGCACAACAACTCAGCATGTAGAAAGATTACAGACTTTACAAGTTAGTTTATATATCAAATGAAGAGTATGTATGATGTATACTTCCGAAGGTTATGGTAACTGGCCTACAGGTTTTTCTTGAAGAGTGAAAATTCTTATCACATCAGTCAATCAAATTAGCTTACTAGATTTTCTCCCTGTACCAGCTTTTTACTCCATGTACTAGAAGAGACCCATTTCCATTTCTATTTCCCTGACGTCTTCCCTGCTTCTGTGGAGACTGGAACAAGTCTTCTCTAGGAATGGTGAGAAAATGTGTGTTGCTTGGTTTCTTTCATTGGATTGGTTGTCCCAAGATTCTCAAAGAAGAGAGAGAACAGTGTAAAGAAGAAAAGAGGGGTGCCTGGGTGGCTCAGTCGGTTAAACATTTTGCCTTCATGATGCCAGCCAGGGTCCTGGGATCAAGCCTCTCATCAAACTCTGTATCTTATGGGGCTCCCTGCTCAGCAGGGAACTTGCTTCTCCCTCTCCCACTCCCCCTGCTTGTGCTCTCTCTGTCAAATAAACAAATAAAATCTTAAAAAAAAAGAAGAAAAGTTATAAAAAGCATGGATAATACATTTGGAAAATGCCACCTATTCACGAAGAGGTAGACATGCTTAAGATGGAATCGCTTATTTGGACTGTACTTGCCTACCCAATAGCTGATTTGGATTCTATTCCCATCATAAGACCTCATTAGGGAAGACAGTGTAAGAATTACAGAGGTTGAGTTAAAGTGGAAAATTTTCCCCATCTTTAAAGGCTGTTCTGGACAAAACAGTGTCTACCACTTGTGGCAATTCTAACCAGAAATACAATAATTATATTAGGCAGATATCCTTAGGAATAAAAACCAAGCAAGCCAGTATCTCATCACTTCAGTCACTGAAGGATATTTTTTATATATTCTAAGAGCCAAGAAACTTCTATACACAAATTTGTAAAAAAAAAATTTTTTTATTAAAGTTTCTTAGAATATATATTCACTATCACTTTCATAGTATACTTTCTCCTTCTAAAACCTTAATCTGCTTTGATGATGGACCTTTACATTTTGCTACTGGGGAGACAATTTTCAAAAAACTGAAGTAATCCCAATAATTACACTGCGGTATTTCAAAAGATCCCTAGATTGAGATTCAGCATAACTGGGTTACTGGCTCAATGTTGTTATTTAATTGCTGGCCTAGTTTCTCCACCAGTAAAAGAGGAGGGTGAACTAGATTGCTTCTAAGGAAGCATGAAGGCCTGACTTGCATCATCATATCAGAGAACAGTTGTGTATCCGGAAGATAATTAGTCAAATGAATGGTAGTCACCATGGTTTTGTCATCATCAAAGCTATTTGAAGCATCTCACTATTTCTCAGATTACACCATGTTCCCATCCACCAAAGTTGTGTGAGATGTGTTGCTTTTAAATGCTATGTATGCTGCTCAAAAGTATTAGGATACTTAGGAGTAAACCTAACCCAATAGGTAAAAGACCTGCACTCTGAAAACTATAAAATGCTGTTGAAAGAAAGTGAAGACATCACAGAGAAATGGAAAGATATTCCATGCTCATGGATTTAAAGAACAAATACTGTTAAAATGTCTATACTATTTAAAGCAGTCTACATGTTTAACTCAATCCTTATCAAAATACCAACAGCATTTTTCACAGAGCTAGAACAAACAATTCTAAAATTTGTATGGAACACAAAAGACCCAAATAGCCAAAGTGATCTTGAAAAAGAAAACAAAGCTGGAGGCATCGCAATTCTGGACTTCAAGTTATATTACAAAGCTGTGATAACCAATACAGTATGGAATTGGCACAAAAATAGACACAATGATAAAGATAACAGAATAGAAAACCCAGAAATAAACCCACAACTATATGGTTAATTAATCTTCAACAAAGCAGGAAAGAATATCCAATGGGATAAGGACAGTCTCTTCAACAAATGGAGTTGGGAAAACTGTACATGCAAAAGAATGAAACTGGACCACTTTCTTATGCCATACACAAAAATAAAATCAAAATGGATTAAAGACTTAAATGTGAAACCTGAAGCCATACAATTTTAGAAAAGAGCACAATCAGTAACCTCTTTGACATCAACCATAGCAAATTTTTTTCTAGATATTTCTCCCGAGGCAAGGGAAACAAAAGCAAAAATAAAGTAAAAATAAACTATTGGGACTACATCAAAATAAAAAGCTGCTGCACAGTGAAGAAGCAAACAATCAACAAAACTAAAAGGCAACCCACAGAATGGGAGAAGATATTTCCAAAAGACTTATCTGAGAAAGGGTTAGTATGTGAAATATACAAATCAACTTATACAAATAAACACCCCCCCCAAAAAAAACCCCAAACACCCAAAAAACAATGGGCAGAAGACCTGAACAGACATTTCTCCAAAGAAGACATCCAGATGGTCAACAGACACAAGAGAAGATGCTGAACATCACTTACCATCAGGGAAGTTCACATTAAAACTACAATAAGTTATCACCTCACACCTGTCAGAACGGCTAAAATCAACAACACAAGAAACAAATATTGGCAAGAATGTGGAGAAAAAGGAACAACTATGTATCATTGGTGGGAATGTAAACCGGTACAGCAACTGTAGAAAACAGTATGGAGGTTCCTCAAAAGTTAAAACTAGAACCCTATAATCCAGCAAAGAATATGAAAATACTAATTCAAAGAGATACATGAAGCCCTATGTTTACAACAGCATTTTTTTACAATAGCCAAGATATAGAAGCAGCACAAGTGTCCAACAATAGTTTATTTCTGGGTTTTCTATTCTGTTCTATCATCTATGTGTCTATTTTTGTGCCAGGATGATACTGTATTGACTACTAAAGCTTTGTAATATAACTTAAAGTCCAGAACAGATAAACAGATAAAGAAGATGTGGGGGTGCCTGGGTGGCTCAGTTGTTAGGTGTCTGCCTTTGGCTCAGGTCATGATCCCAGGGTCCTGAGATTGATCCCCCCATCGAGCCCCGCATCAGGCTCCCTGCTCGATGGAAAGCCTGCTTCTCCCTCTCTCATTCACACTGCTTGTGTTCCCTCTCTCACTATCTTTCTCTCTGTCAAATAAATAAAATTAAAAAGAAGAAGAAGATGAAGATGTGGTATATATATACAATGGAATATTATTTAGCCATAAAGATGAAATCTTGCCATTTGCAACAATGTGGATAGAGCAAGACAGTATAATGCTAACCAAAACAAGTCAGTCAGAGAAAGAATAATACCATATGATTTCACCCATATGTGGAATTTAAGAAATAAAACCAATGGTCAAAGGGAAAAAAAGAGAGAGAGACAATCAAGAAACAGACTCTTAATTATAAAGAACAAACTGATGGTTACCAGAGGGGAGAGAGATGGGGGTTTGGGTTAAATAGGTGATGGGGATTAAGGAGGGCACTTGTGATGAGCACCAGGAGATATATGGAAGTGCTGAATCACAATATTGTACACCTGAAACTAACAAAACACTGTAAAAAAAATTAAGTTACCATTACATGAAAAACAAACAAAAATTACATTGTATGTATGATGTTATTACTGAAAATCTAATCCTGAGCCACAAATGTGTATTCACTGTTCATAGCCTCCACTAAATAATCACTTATTGTGCTACTGTTCAAGCTTTATTTAATCTTTACTTTTATTAAAGTGATACATAAACATAGCTTAAATACTTATTCCTACTCCCTGGAGGGAACTACTTCCCAGGAAAAACAAGTTATTTTTCTGGTATGTATCTTAATTTTGATTAAATATAAATGCTTAAACTAGTATTTCTTGATTTGGGGGTTTAATGTATTATTAGTTTATTTTATGGATGATGATAATTCAGCTCTCTTATATAATCAGTCCCAATGACAGACACATGTGCACAGACATATGCATACATAGCTGGTTCCACTGTTGTCTGAATTTAGTTATATCACTTAATTTGGTTAATAATTTTTCAACTAAGTCCCAGAGTATACTGCTTTTATTTCCTTTTTATATTAGTTGGTATTTTTTTAAAGTTAATAATTTCCTTTTTATTTGCTTAGGTTTCCAGGTACCTATCACAAATTCATCCTTAGCATTCTACCATATCTAACACTTTCAATATGTTTAAACACATCTTATAGTCCATCAATTTTAATTTACAACATGTAGATACTGAACACTTTTACAGTTTGGTTAAAAAACAAATGTAAATGGTGAATATCTTCTATCATGAAAGCCATGTATTCGAAACTGTAATTATATATATTATGTACATTATGTAATTATCCATACATATATAGTTTCTATGTTTGTGAGTTTCCAGTACAACATGTGTAGTTAATAAGCAACTTAAAAGTATATGTGATTAGGGGCACCTGAATGGCTTAGTCTACTAAGCACTGGACTCTTGATTTCAGCTAAGATCATGATCTCAGGGTCATAAGATCAAGCCCCACCTTGGGCTCCATGCTGAGTGTGGAGCCTATTTAAGATTCTCTCTCTCCCAGGGTGCCTGGGTGGCTCAGTCGGTTGGGCAGCTGCCTTCAGCTCAGGTCATGATCCCAGTGTCCTGGGATCGAGTCCCATGTTGGGCTCCTTGCTCAGTGGGGAGCCTGCTTCTCCCTCTGCATCTTCCCTCTACTCTTGCTCTCTGTCTTTCAAATTAATAAAATCTTAAAAAAAAATTCTCTCTCTCTCTCCCTCTGTCCCTCCCGCCAACTCTTGTGTGCCTATATGCTCACACATATACTCTCTCTCTCTCTCAAAAAAAAAAAAAAAAAAAAGCATAGTGATTAAACTATTAACGTTGGAAGCAATATAATGGTAGAATATAATACAAAATAACTGAGGAAATGATAAACAATATATACCACTTATAGAATACGTACTATATAGTACTCTCTTATAAATATTAACTCATATAATCTTTAAAAAAAACCTTTAAGGAGCACCTGGTTGGCTCAGTCAGTTGATATGGCCAAATCTTGATTTCAGCTCAGGTCACAATCCCAAGGTTATGAGATCGGGCCCCACATTGGGCTCTGCACTGGGCATGGAGCCTGCTTAAGATTCTCTCTCGCCCTCTTCCTCTGCACCCCTCCCCACATGTGCGCATGACATGCACATTTGTGCTCTCATAAATGAATGAATGAATGAATGAATGAATAAATAAATCTTTTTTTAAAAAAAGGAACCCTTTAAGGTGGACAATATTATTTTCATTTTAAGGGTTAAATAAATTGTCTTTTGTTAGAGCTGGTAAGTAATAGGGACAGGGCATGAACTCTAAATACCGCCCCTCCCCAAGTTTATTGAAGTATATTTTGTATACACTCATGTACATTATTTTCAGTGTAAAGTTTGATGAGATTTCAAAAACATATGCAGTCACACGACCACCACTACCATCAAGATGTACAACGTTGACATCACACTTGAAATGAACACTGAAAGTTCCACTTCAGAGCATAGGTATTTAAGCACCATGTTGAAATTCTCCCATTAAATAGTTACAATGCAGGCTTATTAGAAGAACAGACAATTGTAGCATGTAAAAAACATACAGTGGTGTTTTCCTCTTATTTAGACTGCTTCTCAGATACTTCATCCTTCCTTTAGAATGTCATTCCCATATTAGTATACTCTCATTACAATAAAAACAAGAACAAAAGTTGATCATAGCTGAAGACAGGAAAATACATGGCACCTCCACTCCTCCTTCCCATTCCTATGGAAAGCAAAGCTAATTGAGTATGGCACTCTTTCTTGCTTAGCCCAAGGGCAGTCCCAGAATCTTTTCAACATACCATTTCAAGTAGACACAACAAAATCAATATAGCTTGCGAGTTAAATTAAAGATTTCTTTGCCTTCCCTATGGTGGTTGAAAACACTGGCTTTAGAATTATGAAAGCCAGGTTCAAATCCCAGTTCTACCATTTAGCTTGGGCAAGTCATTTAACCTCCGTTAGCCTCATTTTCTCTTTGGTAAAGTGACAGGGATGATACAGGGTTGATGAAAGGAATATATGAGAAAATATTTATAAGTGGATTCTGCTAGAAAAAGGTGAGCATGGCTTTTGATTAGGTAAACTTGTTGGGAAAAGAAGATTTGCAAGCAGTGAAACATCTGGCTTCAGGAGACAATGGATACAGGAGAGCACACTGTACCGATGGGGAAAACCCATGATTACACTGGATTCCTTCGGGAGCATTAGAGGAGAGTGTATGAAAGCAGTTTGGGGGAAATCAATCTTTCCAGAGACTCCAGTCTCAGTCTTGCTTTCTGAGTATTGGGAAGTCAACTTTGCAAACTTTTTAAAGGCTCCTACCATCCCAGCAGGATGGGTTTCTTAGCAACCATCTCACGTTTGTTTTCCTTCTGCCCACTGGTGTGCTGCAGAGTGCCAATTCTGCTAAACTCCCAAATAAATCACTGTTAATGAAGCATGCTGCACATACAGACAGCAACAGGCATTTTTTAATCACCTAAACTAAAGAAGAGCTAAAGGTAAGCACAAAACACTCTAATACCTAATATATTAGGTGTCAGATTTAAAGTGGCAAGAACCGTATGACTTTCAGAGCTTTTACTTGGATGCACTTAGTGGGAAAGTAAAGCTTACTAGTATATTCATCATTATGCACAGCTTGCCGATTGCTTGGACAGCCAAATCAGATATCCGGCAGCTTAAAAGTGAGTCTGTATCTACTTAATCAGAAGCAGAAATAAGATTGCAAACATAAATGTACAAATAATGATAGGCTATAAAAATAAAGGGACTAAAATATTTTACATTCTCTCCTTTATTCACAAATTATTAATTATACTTCTAGTAACTGACATACCATCTAATACAGCAATGAATAAGACAGATACAATTCACCTTCATGAAGTTTTATTCTATGGTGAAGTAAGTAACACAGTACTTTAAGGGGTTAGAAAAGTAGACAAACAAGAAAGTATACTAGTATAAGTCGAGAGTATATATGGTTTTTGGAAACAGACTTAAGTTCAGATCTCAGTTTTTTATATCCAATATTTGATTTGTTTTGTAGAAGTTATTTCTGACTCTTCAATTTTTCTTCTATATAATGGAGACATTGCTACCTACTTTAGAAGTTCACAGAGGGGTGACTAGGTGGCTCAGTCAGTTAAGCATCTGCCTTCCACTCAGGTCATGACTTCTGGGTCTTGGGATCCAGGCCAGAGCTGGGTTCCCTGTTCAGTGAGGAGCCTGCTTCTCCCTCTCCCTTGGCCCCTATCCCCACTCATGGACTCTCTCTCTCTCTTAAATAAATAAAAAAATCTTAAAAAAAAAAGTTCACGGAGAAATATATGAGCTTGTTATCACCATTATAACAATCCTAATAAGGGCTTTGTCTTACCTAGGGGAAAGTTAGAAATCTCTGTATAATAAGTAGAGTCTGGGGGCATGAAACTACCTTCCTCTCTGGCGTACCAATGATATAGTATCTACATTCATAATTTTCCATTTCATGCAATGGTAAATTGTGCATTCCAGATCCTGCACTATCCTTTATAGAAATAAATACTACATTAGAAAAAAAAAACTATATTAGAACACTTATCTAAAAAGATATTTGTTCAACACCTGCAGTATGTCTGGCACAGTACTAGGCACTGGATATCATAATAAAGTTCAGAAAATCTCATCATCATAGAGCTTGTATTCTAGTGCTTTTTCCTGTTTATTTTCCCATGGACTCACTTTCTTGAAGAACAGATTAATTTTCTGTGAAGCACACCTCAGCGTCATTGTCCTTTATTCTGGGACTGCATGAAGATTATAGGATGCAACCATATCATTTGACAAACTCTTCTGAATTCTTATTTGGTATAGAATAGTTTACCAGAAGTCCCTGCATATTAAAGAGAACTATTTAAGCAAGCAATCACCTGTATTCTCCTGTCTTTTGCACTGAAATCTGTGCCTCAGGCATGAGAAATGGTAGAGTGATAAAATGACAAGCTGTTTTTTTCCTTGAGTACTTACTATGTGTCAGTTACTATCCAAGATTTTATATAGATGATCTAATCCTCACAATAACTTGAGGAGGTAGGTATATAATAATTGCCATTTGTCAAAGCGGAAATTGAAGCTTGGAGAGGAATGTGAGAGACTTATTTCTTTGGTGTTCCTTCTGCTTTCTCTGGACCTATAAGTGGCCAATTTCCTCTCAGCATATTATGTCAGGGCAGATAGCACTGACATTCAAAAGGAAAAATAAAGTGTAAAGTTGGTAAACCTCTTTGCAAAGGTTGTCCCTCTCTGCATCGGTGGGGATACCTAAGCATCAGATGCACATTAATGACTCAATTATAGCATATGGATGCAGATTCATTAGCATGCTAGGGGATTTTTTTCCCCCTCTGGTATCAGCAGCAGAAATTGTGAATGCGACTGTTTTAAAAAGAAATTTTATTGTCCTTATCAAAGGGTGGTTATCCATCCAGTTAGTTTCATAGACAAAATAGGTAGTAAGTGATCGATGTGTTCTTTGTTTAATTAGGCTGACTTAGGTCAAACTGGGCAAACACTATTTGGTTCTGGGAAAACCAGATTTCAGGTCTGGCCTGTCACATATATAACAGATGTCCTGTAGTTCTGGGTGTGAAATGAGCACATGCTGCCAATTTACTTTTAGCCATTCTATTTATGTTCTTATTTAAAATGCAATAGAGTGATCATTTTCAGCTATAAAGTGGCTTTTATCTGAGAATCTCCAAAGGATGGTGCATTAATTCTTAGTATACTGGTTGGGATGAAATTAAGGTTCCTGCATGATGATTTTTAGGAAGGGAAACTGGGGCATAAAAGGGTATGGTGACTATAAAATATTTAACACATTAAGAAGAAATACATACGTCTGTGTCTAAAGTTAATGCTGGGGGGGAAATATTAATTTTACAGTAGAGAAACTCAGTTGACTTACTCTTAACCAACGATCAAGGCTAACATCACCAGTGATAAGTCATACTGGACTCATGCAGCCTCTGAAAGTGGTATACTAAAAGGTCCACAGTATTCTTCTGTGGTTTCTTTGCCAACAATGCCTAACCTCACTGTAATCATGAGAAAACACGAGACAACTGAGTAAAATTCGGTAATATAACTGAGCAGTAGTCTTCAAAAGTGTCAAAATCACAAAAGACAAGCAAGGAGTAAGGAACTGTCATGGAACTGAAGGATGCTAAAGAGAAGTGAATACTATAAACCACGTGGGATTCTGGCTCAGATCCTGTAATAGAAACAGGACATTATTAGAAAAACTGGTGAACATCAAATAACGCCTGTTGTTTACTTAACTGTTTTGTACCCGTGTCAATTTCCTGGTTTTGGTTACTATATTATGGTATGTAAGATATAATTAGGAGAACCAGAGGGAAAGGCAAACAAGAATTCTGTACCACTTTTTGGTAACTTTTCCATAAGTTTATAATTATTTCAAAATAAAGCTAACACTCTATCAATCATTTCTTAGCTGGAGAATCAGACTTTAGAAAAAAAATCTTTTTTGTCTTTACAACAGTGGATCTATCCTTCTAGAAAGAAATGTGCATATATCATAGATGTTATATTTATGGTTTGCTACATCATCTCTGGACCAAGTTCGAAGATCATAAAAGTTTGCTCATAAAAGACACAATGGTTGGAGAAAAACTGTGTGAAAAAAATTATGCCTGTATGCCCAGGCTGCAAGCTATATTGTCAATGTTGTTACTTGGTGGCAATTTAATTGATATTAGACTGCTGAATAGTCAAACTAAGGTATGGAAAGAACAAGACTTACCATATGTTTCTTAATGATAGATAAATAAATAAATAGATAAATAATGCCACAATTCTGCATTTCTTATACGTTAAAAAAACACCATGCAGGTTTTTCCTATATTTCCGATTTACTATCACTGTGAGATCTTTGCAATAAAATGTAAGATCTATGTTAAGAGAGGAGAAAAACATGAAAATGGGAATAGCTATAGTACTATATACATTTTTCCATGATATAAAACTCCCTCCTTAAATTAGCAGTCTAGGCATGCAGTTAGTACAAGAAAATGTAATTCCAGTTACCTGTGGAAACTGAGGGGTAGCTGTTATCCACAAAAAGATTTTCGAGAAGAATTCTGATTAGTGACAACTTAAATTCTGAGACTGAGCTGTTTCAGAGATGAGGCAAAGGACCAAAGACCGATCTAAATAGTTGTCGTTACTTCAGGAAAACTCAATCCCATGGCTTTTATTAAAGTCCATGCCCACACAGTTCAAGTTTTTATTTTATTGCTTCTCAACCCCTCACTTACTACATCTCAACTGTGAGTTTCAGGACAATATTTTCAAGTAGGAAAAAAAACACGTGATGAAACATGTCCTCTCAGTGCTTATGTTTATGTAACAGTAAATATGCATAAGCTTTTATCTGACTTTCCTGAGCATCACATTTCAGGCTCAGTCTGTATATCAAGTTGCCTTATGGAACCTCCATTAGAGGGAAACCTAAAAACTCCTCGGGAAACAGTATCCCTGATGGATGGAAAATAATAGCTTGCATAAATACAATGGAACAGACATCCAAATATCTAGCTGAGTGCAAGGAAGACAAAGGTTTACCAACCAGAAATAAATATTTTTATGTACTTTAACAGTGTTCTGAGCTCAACAGAATAAGTCTTCAAGGGGGGCTGGTGGCAATGGTAAGGGATCAGATTATAATGGTGGACTTGCATCACTTCTAAGCTCTGGCATCCATTCCTTCTAAGAGATCCTGCCTCCTGCTTTCTCTTGAATTCATACAAGTGAGGAATGTGTCTGGTAGCCTTGATGGGCATGGTAATAGAAGCCAAGAAAAAAAAATGGAGGTTAAACGTATCACTTTTTTCTTATTGATATTAACATGGACTCTATGGAAACCATTCTTTGATTCAAATCCCCAAACCTTAAACGATGGTTTTGTCCCATTGCTCTTAACACCTGATCCTCTATCATAATTGCAGTATCCCCTAATAAAAAAACTCCACAGCCTTCAGCTTGGACATCAGAAGTTGCATTTTTAAGCAATGTTAAATAGCCAGAATAAAATATATAACTACTAAATAATTCATATATATTACATACACTTGTATACATATAATATCCCAGATCCCAGTTGTCCACACAAAATAATTTTTTTTTTTTAATTTATTTGTCAGAGAGAGAGAGAGCACAAGCAGGGGGAGAAGTGAGCAGAGGGAAAAGCAGGCAGAGGGAGAAGCAGGCAGAAGGAGAAGAAGGCTCCCCACTGAAAAAGGAGCTCGAGCAGGACTTGATCCCAGGACCCTGGGATCATGACCTGAGCTAAAGCCAGACACTTAACTGACTGAGCCACCCAGGCATCCCCAAATTAATTTGTTCTATAAAAAAAGGATTAAAATAAACACTTACATCTTTTTAAGCACTTCACTGTGCCAGACTGGACAAAGCAGATATACTTCATATTTTGTGATTTAGTGAACATAATATTATGCTGCATTCTAATTGAGAATTACTTCCAGAAATACCTCATGCATTTGCAAGTAAGCAGTATAGGTACACAACAGGCAGGGTGTGTAATTACACGTGTGTATATTTATATGCCCACCAGTTCTGTTGTCTTAAAACAGATCTAAGGCAAGGCTCTTCTAGGTTAATTGCTGTTGTTAAGGAAAAGGCCCAGGTTTGTCTTTAGAGTCAATCATTTCTTTAAGGCGTAACAATCAGGTTGGTCTCTTGGTGCCAATTTTTGTCTAACTACAAATAGGTAATCAAGTCTCCTCTGAATTTTCTAAAAATACTTTTTATTATTCACTCTTTATAATTTTTCTAATCCCCCTAAATGAGAAGACAATATAATGTTTCTGATAGCAAGCAGATGGTTTCAGGGGAAAATATCACCTGGTTTTTGGTTTCTTAATATAACATAGGAGGCTTGGAGGCACAACACATACTTGAAGGAAGAATCTAGAGCAACAGGTCACCAATGGCAGGTTCTATGGGAAAGCTATAAACAGCTTAAGGGAAAGTCCCATATCTGAACAGCCCAGCTCCCTCTAGTTCATTCTCTGCATTCTAGTACCACTGTATTACCAGAATGCAAATATGATCAAGCCACTCTCTGTAACTTTCCACCTATCTTCAATAATTTTACAGAACGAGGAAAGACCTGCTTAATTCAACTCCCACCCATCTCTGCAGCATACATCCACATTAGAGCCATACTGTGGATTAGCTGGATAAGCCTGGCAATCTTGCCCCATTATCTTTGTCTCTGCTTCTTCCCCATTTCTCTGTAGCTAGCTTGAAATTTGTGCTTAGACAGACATCCTCTGGAAGCTTTCTCTGACTTTGTAATTATGGTTTAGTACTTCTCATCTGTACTTTGACAGAATTAAAAATTTCTCTTATTAGTTATCATATAATATTATAACTTTTGTCTTTATCTCTCTTTGCTATTATAAATTCCCAAAAAGAAAGACAGTCTTTACATCAGTGTGTCTAGAAAATAGGCACACAGTAAATATATGCTCAATTAATTTAAACTATAATGCATTTAGGGTGTCTGGGTGGCTCACTGGGTTGGGTATCTGCCTTTGGCTCGGGTCATGAGTCTGGAGATCCAGATCGAACCCACCACTGGGCTCCCTGCTCAGTAGGGAGTTTGCTTCTCCCTCTGCCCCTCCCCACTCATGCTCTCTCTCTCTCTCAAACAAATAATTTAATTAAAAAATAAACAATAATGCATTTAACTACGGAAGAAAAAGTCCAAGAGCTCAAACTGCCAGCATGAAGTAATATGATTAGAACTTAAGAAAAGAATAATCAGAAAATTACTCAGAACTAGTTAAGATGGTTAGGACTTTACCCTGGCTAGTTTTGTGGACAAGAGTTGATGAGTTGGCCTGGGATTTTAAAAGATTTCACTAAAGATTTGCATGTGATGGCCTACATGGTAGTGAAATTTTCAGTTTGATAACTTGCTTCTAAATCATGGATTCTCCGATATGTTTAAGAGTTAATATGACCAAAAAAAAAAAAAAAATCCCAAGGTCACATCTGTTTGGGAAAACTGAGCTGGCCAAAGTAGACAGATCACTTTATTGCAAAACTTCTCATGGCCTTCAATAAGATGACACGGGATTTGTCTAAAAGAAGAGGTATTCTGGGTGGTGTTTCCAAGAATTGTTTGACCTCATATTCCTCTTCATTCATGAATATCTCATCCTCAGAACTCACTTTGGGACAAGTAAGCAATCTACAGAAATGACTGGCTATTTGAGGGCCACATTCAGCCCAATACCTGTTTTGTAAATAAGTGTTTTGTGGAACACAGCCATGCCTGCTCATTAAGGTATGTCTATGACTGCTATTGTGATTTAATGGAAAGGCTGAGTAGTTTGCAACAAAGATCATATGGCCAGGAAAGGAAAAAATACTATATTTTTTACAGTAAATGTTTGCTGATCCCTAATTTACAGTAATATTTTGTTCTTAAGCATCAATGTAATTGTCAGCTGGACCCACTGCTGATGTGTTCTACAACTTGTCCTACAAATGCAACATGAAATGACCCACAAAACTGGAGAGCATCACATTTTTCCTACATACTGAACTGACCAGCAGAATTTTCTAATTTGAAGCCTAAACTGAGCAAAACAGGTTTGGATTGTGTGCTTTAAATCCTAATTAGAAACTAACACATATTCTTAAACTAGCAAATTAAAGCTTACAAATATAGGCACATTCAGAGGCACCTGGGTGGCTCAGTTGAGTCAAGTCAACTTTTGATTTCAGCTCAGGTCATCATCTCAGGTTCCAGGGTCATGGGATCGAGCCCTGTGTAAGGCTATGGGCACTGTGCCTGGAGCCCCCTTAGGAGTCTCTCTCTGCACCTCCCCCACTCCACTTGCATGTGCTCTTTCTGTCTCTATAATTAAAATAAAATTTAAAACAAAACAAAACAAAAACAAATATAGACACATTTACCACAAAGAAGTCTGAAACTAATAACTTTAAATATTTTATGGATAATTTATTAAAACACTAATATACTGGAAATCTGAAGACAACTGAACCTTTATTTGAAAGTCTGAAGAAATCATACTGATACCTTTAAGTACCTAAAGTACTTCATTACAAAGATTAATTTTGATCACACAGGCCTAGAGCAGAACATGGTTGGTGATATAGATTTGATCTAAATGAAATATCAATTCATGCACAGTACATAGACTAATCGGATGACATGATTTTTTATTCCAGTTTGGTAGTTAAATATATAGCTTTAATTCCTAGTAGAAAGAAGCTTTTTTGTTTCCTCAATTGTTAATCCATACAATTAAACTAATTCAAATATTGGTTTGGTGCAGGGTATATTTAACACGATTTTGTGAATTGCTAGAATCAACCTATTTGTGGTTGTTGTTTACTAGAAAACAGTAAAATTAAAAGAAACAATTTAGCTAGCAGTAATTTCTGGTGAGATTTACTTGCAGAAATAAGTTTATTTCTGTAATTCAGCAGAATTCGTTTGACATTCTTTTTCACAATCCCATTTTTTCTCCTCATCCTTTCCAGTTTCCACATTCTGAAAACACTGGACAGATACCACTACTGGTTTTTGGCTCTATCTTTCTCTCGTTGTGCAAAAAACTATCACATTTGACATGTGATGCCCTGGGAGAAACTATGAAGTGCCTTTAGGCTCCTTTTAGAAGCAAAAGTTGATAGCTTCTTTTTCTTTGTGCTAAGAATACTTAACATATAGGAGTTTTGATATTTATTTCAAGGCTGCCCTTTGACTAGAAATAAAGAACTCTGCTTTCTGTGTTCTTGTTCTTCTTGGTATGAATGGCCAAACTGATCACACATAAATGAATTCAACTACATGGGCTGTGAAAAAGAAGAAAAATAACATATCATACATATAGAGATACAATATTGTAAACAGGATATGCCCCAGAATGAGTGTGAATTGGCACAAATACAATTCACCATATTCCCATGGGAGGTTTCAGTTCTTGATTATCTCTCATAGTGTGAGCATTCCGCCAGCATGAGTGTGATTCTTCTACATAAAGATACAAAAGCTTTATAACACATGGCTTCTAAACACAAATCAACTGCTTCATCTGGTATAACCAGTAACCTGGTCACATACCCTGAACCTAAAAGAAAAGCACTCTGTCTAGAATCAGTGTGAGAAGAAATGCTGGTTTACATATGGGGATAATCATTTGCAGGTTAAAGCATACATCCCGAGGAAATTAGATTCCTAAGAAAATACAATGAGTGAGAGCAGAGACAAGACTGGAACTTCAGTCTCCAGACTCCTACTCATCGCTCCTCCATTACACCACAGCAACTTCACCTTCCTTATAAGACCTCTCCGGTCAAATTCCAATGGACTTTTCCAGCCACATCTCCTAATCTCCCTGACATTCAACTGTGCTTCAGTCAAATTGGGTTTTCCATGCATGAGCCTGCTGCATGTTATACTGTCTACATAGCTTTGAGTTGACTGTTTCCTCTATTCCTTCACCATTTAAAATGGAATGCTCTCAACTGTCACCTTCCAAACAGTTAACTTTTCAAGATGCTCATAGGTCAGTTACCTCTTCTGCAGTGAATAATAAAGCACTTCTTCTATATCTTCCCTATGCTACTCATTAAATCCAAACTGTATTATAATTCAGTTAGGAGTGAGCTCACTAAGGTGAGGTAGAATCTATAATTTAAATATCTACATCCCTCATAACATGCTCAGAACCCTATCTTGCACACTGTATATACCAAACCTATGATCACTAACTTACAAGGGCAGACAGAACGTGTCTCATCACTAGCAAAAAAAACCCTGACAACTGTATTTTCCAGAACTTTTTCTTTAACTTATCTTAAAAATCAGAAAAATGTGAGTTGTTGTTCTGTCAGCCCTCTAGAATTCTCCCTGATCTCCAGCATTTCTAAAACACTATTCTAAGTGGATTCTACCAAAATACCTGAATGCTCTTACTTTTTATTCTGTTATGTTTGTAAAAGCACCATGAGTTTTAATTCACTGGGGCCTAGATACATGAATCCATTTAAAAGGGTGCTCTTTACTCTGGCCTCACTTACCTTAGGATTCAGTTCACCTTATGTATGTTTTCCCCTCACTTTATATATTGAGAAAATCATTCTCCTTGAATGAACAGATAGTGAAGACAGATAATTTTGTCTTCTTGGTCAGAAGGGAAGGGTATCTTGTTTTTAATACCGAATTAGGTAGCAAGAGTATCCATTTTAGTCCATTTTTATTTCCTCTCTGATG
Organism: Ursus maritimus; assembly: GCF_017311325.1. NCBI lineage: Eukaryota > Metazoa > Chordata > Mammalia > Carnivora > Ursidae > Ursus > Ursus maritimus. Next base: position 14,771,564 of record NW_024423786.1, read on the forward strand.
TTTTACTGTTTCCCTAAATAAAATGAAGACAATATGTAGATTATAAACGAGGGGTTCTATTAATAACTACAGAAAAAAATAAACCTAAAAAAAGCAGTTGTAAACCAGTAAATCCAGCTAAAGTTGGTTATTCACAATGCTTGTGCATAAATCCTCTAATAGAAACTGGCGTGGGAATAAATATTTATAAAAGAGTTGATGATCAACATGTATCTGTAGATCTCCATTAGGGAAGATATTTATTTCCTTTCCTGCATTATTCAAAGCCCTCACATGCCTGACAAACTGATGTGCCATGGTATGCCTTCTGCTATTACTACTAAAGAAAGTGGTTAGTGCCATTTTCTTCAAAAATGTTTCTGTAATTATTTCAAAATAATACTGGTGATGTAAGTAATTTCTTCCACTTTGTCCTAACATAAGTTTAGTAATCAATTTAAGTTTGTATATTTTTGACCACTACAAATCATCCTTATCCATTATCATTGTGGAGTAATAATAAAGATGGTATGTACGTGTTTGTGTGTGTGTGTGTGTGTGTGTTTGTGTGTGTGTGTGTGTGTGTGTGTGCAGGCCTATACACACTCAAGCACATAAACTCATACATACACATATGTACACACACACACAGACTCAAATATTTTACTTCTCCTGTCATCTATACACATTTTGCACTTTCCAGCTGAAGTCCCAATTTCCTCAAAATATTCCATTAGATATTAAAAACAAAACCCAAAAAACCTACACAGAATTCCTTGATTGATCTGGATCTCTAGTAAGCGATACCTTTTCTGGATTCTTAAGGAATCAATATAAAACCTTATAACATGCTCTACTGACCTCTGGAATAAAAAGGGAGCACATGGATTCACAGTCACTTCTCTTTTTTTCCTTCTCTAAATTGACCCAATCTGTGTGTACCTATGAAAAGAAGGAATTGTTTCTTGTGGATTCATGGGCCTTTGGACAGTATTTTGAGAAATCTTGTCGTTAATAAATTATCTTTCCACATGAGAAGAGTGACAGCCCACTTTGTTTCACTAACCCTTTGCATGTAAAATGTCTCCAAGCACAGTCCACAATCCTTGCTCTCACGTATACTCTGGTGACTTCAGCTGCCTACTCTAAGCATAACTTTGTTTCTCTAATTGTGCATCTCCCTGGAATTCTGGGTCACAAATGTCTAACTGCTTACTGAATATTTCCCCTTGAATCATATCATGTAATTCATTAAAAATCATCTCATAAACAACAGCTTTCATCTCCCCAAAAGCAGCTCTTTAAAGAAACCACATCTTTCAGTTAATCTATACTCATTCAGTCACCCAGGTTTAAAGACCTGGGGTTATCAGTGATTTCTCCCCATGCTTATCTTCCTCATTCCCTACAACTCTATCACCTAAAACCAACCAGGGACTAAGTCCTTATATTGGCATGTCTTAAATTTATCTTATGTGTTGTGGTGAAGATTAACCAGTATTACATGGAATATATTGAGTATTAAAAGTTAACTTCTAGTATCATTATCATACTTAAACTAAAATTTCCCTGCTTTCATATTTGTGCATGTTAGGGCTCTCTGCTTTAGACTAAATGCATAAATTCTAAAAGTCCTTTAGAATCCTGCTCAAATTCATTTTTCTTTCCATTCACCTTGGAAGTCAGGATAGTCCATGACCATTTCCTCCTCTATTCTCTTAGAGCATTTATTATTTCTACTATTCAATCAAGTGTTGCTTCATGACATCATTTGCATTTAATTTAACTGTTACTTGTCTCTCACACTGGCACTTTCTTCCTACTGTATTTTCTTTTCCTAATTGTGTTGTGAATTTTGTGAGGACAGGAAATAGTCTGTATTCTCATATTTTCTGTACCCCACCATAATGCCTAATAAAGTATACTTTATTTTTTTATTATTATGTTCAGTTAGTCAACCTACAGTACATCATTAGTTCTTGATGTAGGGTTCAACGATTCATGAGTTGCATATAATACCCAGTGCTCACCACAACAATTTAATGCCCATCACCTGGTTACACACCCCCCCCGCGCCCCTCCCTTCTATAACGTTTAGTTTGTTTCCTGGAGTCCAGAATCTCTCATGCTTTGTAAACTATATTTTAAAGATCCTTAAAATCCATTGCTGCTTTTTATGACTGATAATATCTATCCAACTGTTTTTGGTGGGATCAATCTTGTATAAAACATAAGCTTGAATGGTCACAGACTAGTTACAATTGCCTAAAGATAATCTTTCTTCCCATCTTTTCCAAGGAGAACTACGGCACTGAAAATTATGTTACCATTACTTACTAAAATACTTAAAGCCCAATCCATGAATAATTCTAAACAAGGGACTGCTAATGGCTTCCATTGGGACAATCATAAATATTGGCAAGCGAAGTCTAAGAGTAAGACTTAATCTGGTTTATTAGGATTATAATGCCAGGTTCATGATTCGTGTAACTGAGTTTGTATACGAAAAAAAGAAAAAAAAAGGGTAACTGCTATGTCAAGAAAAGTTTATGCATTTATAATTTAATACATTATCTATAAGGATTCTTTTGTGTGTTCTCAGAAGAAAAAAATATGTCAAATAAATCCAAAACGTGCAATGCTGAATACTTAGCAGAGAGGAGCTTGTCCCTTTTTCACCTCCCTACCAGGCTAGCTCCTCACTGAAACAGGAACACAGAAGTCCACTGTGCAGGAACCAACAAGATATTTCTTTCTCATCTATGTAGTTAAAACAACAGTTAAGGTAAAACTACTTGTTAAACACTCAACACACATGGGAAAGGGATGTATTAACTGATGCAGAAAGCACCATTCTCATTCTTAAAGCAGCATTAGACCATTTGTGAACACAACAAAGGAGCTCTCCTTGTGACCAATTCTCTGCATATCTAAATTCATATGGAGGTGGGTGTAACTGAAGCAATGGGATTGTGTTGTTTGGGGTCCCTATTATTCCTTTACAGCCAAATAGATTAATCTGGAAGTCAATGAACTGCAGTTGGCCTGTGGTGTCTCCACATAATAAAGTCCAGAACTAAGCCCTTATTCGCCATTATCCAATCCCAGGGCCCAAATCCCAGGGCTCCTGCTGCATGGAGCCCAACACTAAGATGGAAACACTTGATTATACTTGGACTGCTTCGCTAGCATGGCTTATTATTCATTTACTACATAGGTTTCCACCGGGTTTTATTTTAAAAGGTTGCTTTTGAATCTGAGTACGTGAAGTGAACATTTCTGTCTTGATGACTATTTCAAACAGCAGTTTAGATGCTTAGCTCTTTATTAAAGATGCAATAGGCTTGGAGTTCTACTTTCAGGTCAGAATATATCCTCCCTTATTTTTCAAACTAATGATAGCCAATGAGCCATATATTTTCTGTAACTGACAAAAAAATACATTTCCTAGAGCAACTGGGGATAAAAATAAATGGTAAGGATTTATTTTGGTACATTTTATGACATGTCCATATATACAATCTGGCTGTGACCCACTGTAAAATTAACCTTTGTTAATGCTGATGATTTTTATTCCAGCTCTCCCAATACACCTTCAACTGCAGTGATAACAGAATGGGTGGAAACTTTTTTTTTTTTTTTAAGGCCATTATTGGTACAACACAGGTGTGGTCAGGTGTTTTCTGACCTTCCAGTTCCACAGAGAACACTGAGTCCCCTTCCTGAATCCTGACCTGCTATCTAACCCAGGAAACATGTCACTCACTCACCTAACAAGACAACATTTTGACTTCTTCCCTTTGACTCAAGAGGCAATTTTGCCACTTCATTTATGAGAGAAGAAAAAGTGCCACAAAGCATCTCTATGATGGCAGAGGCCTCATGCTGTGAGTTGATCTTGCCACCCTGAAACTAATCTGGAAATATTTGTACCTTAATCTCCTGCAGAAATAAACCTTCTGGAGCTCTCAATCTGACATTCAGTGAAATTTGTACTATATCAGCTGTTGCTAGGCAGACCGTTAGGAATAAAAAGAAAATGTAGAGGCTTAAGTCCTGTGTTTGGGAGATTATTTCTTGTTTATATTCTTCCTCTGCAGAAGATTTTCTGGTGCTAGTTCATTACAGAGATTCTGTTTCCCTTCCTCTACTATTCTCTCTTTGCTACATCTCTTCGTTTGGCCTTAAATCGTATCTCATAATCAAACCTTTTAACATGGGTCCACAGAAAGCCTTTTTTGCTTATCTGGCTATTAAAGATTCTCAAATGTAACTGCAAGCTTCATACTTATCCAGGAGATAAGGCTGGTGGCTGAGAGGTCAGTTATTTCCCACCCAGTCTTATGTCTAGCTTCCTTCCTGATTTATCAGAAAGAACTACTCCCCACATAATTTAACCTGCCAGGGTGTTCAGGCTAAAAATAAAAAATAACATTGCCGAAGTGGTATTAGATAGCAAGTGGTATGGTGCTACTGACCCAAAGAGAGGATGATACCTGCAGAAAGTGTGTCCTGCACTGGCCACTGTATACACTGATAGTCAGGTTTAATGACCTATGTGTAGTCTCCACATTCCCACTTTAAAATATTTGGAAACACTTCTGCAATGTGCTTTAGTTTCACAACTCAATTCTACAGACATAAATATTAGACTTGCCAAGGTCACTGGCCCGGCCTAATGGTATCCCTCACGGCCAGTCAAGATGGCGTCTCCACTCACTGCAAGTTAATTAAGAGTTGAAGGAGGCCTCCACCATAGTGGCATCCGCACAGCCTTCCTCAGCACATATTTTTGCCGTTGGCATTCTGAGAACAATGTGACTGGTGGATGCCACTGTGCTTGCTTTAGCAAATTTAAGTGACTCTACCCTCTGCCATTGACTGTCAATTAATTTTAAATCTAATGTCTGGGAGAGGTTGTATCAAGGATCCTGAGAAAATTATATGTGACAAATGTAGGGCAAATAGTGTCCTGAAGAGTGAATAGTATTAAAATTCCAAAGTTTACCTTCTATTGTACTTTTATTCAGGAAGAAGGGAATGGTGCTAACTGCTTTGGGAATTCTAGATCAACCCTGCTTATCCTGCCCAATTCCTTCATATGGAAAAAAGTTTTTTTCTCTTGATTTATTTGCAAAATAAGGTTAATAATAGTTCAACGAGAAGTTTTGCTGGCACAGGAAAATGATGAACACACAAATGACCGTATGTTTAATATTATTCACTTACCAGACCCTCACTTCACTCCAGAAAAAAAATACATAATAAGGAAAGTGTCCTAGAACTCCCCAACTCTGTATTTGCACATTGCCATTTGCCAAAGTTGTCATGTTTAATAGCTCCTATAAAGACAATCTATTTGAGATTTTTCATAATTCAAATGAGTTTAAATGTACAAACAAATTATTCTCCAAACACCCTAAATCTGATCAAGAGTCCTGGATGATTGCTCTAGAGAGCTAGGAGATGGTACCACAAAACAGAGGCATAGGTTCAAGTTCCAGTTATGTAATGACTCAAGAAATTTCAAAAGTTCGGTTTCCTCCTCAGCAAAATAGAACTTTGTAATTTTTTTAAGCTGTTATTTTTTTAAGTAATCTCTACACCCAACATGGGGCTCAACATACAACCCTGAGATCAAAAGTCACATGCTTCACTGTCTCAGTGAGCCAGGCTGCCCTAGAATCTTTGTAATCTTGTTATTGTTTCAATATTTCTGTACTCTCCAATAAATCATCATGTATATGATCATTAATTGACAATATCGACTATTTCCCTTCTTCCCACTTTATTCTTTTACCTATTTCTACTCTGTTATTGGACAAATAAACAAAAAGTTATATAAACACAAGCTTAAAAATGCTCGAATCAAGAAAAATAAAATACATAAAATGGTATTACAAAAAAAATATTTTTCCTTTTAATTAGCCCTAAATATTTTTTGACCTGCTATTAGTTATCGAAATATATGTTGTTCATGGAATTCGCTATTTTATTAATTGTATTGTATTTGAAAATCATTCATATTTAGCACTGGGTAATGTATGGAATTGTTGAATCTCTGTATTATACACCTGAAACTAATATAACAATGTATGTTAACCATACTGGAATTAAAGTAAAATAAAAAGATTTAAAAAAGAAATTTATTCATACTTAGAATTTCTGCAGACAATGAACACATCATACTGAAACATCTGCTATTTTTATAAGACCACTGAAACCACCTAGAGCATTAACTTACGAAGTTTACTACCTGGAATAGAGGCAGAACAAATATAATTGTACCCTCACCCTTGTTTCTCCTCTCTGCTCTACAACCACACACCTCTACTCTCTCAGTTGACTGCTTTCTGTTGTTACAAGAGAAATTAAAACTCACTGCCCATGACACACGTGTTTCCAAGCTAACTGTTAACCCAGATGAGTGGTGCCAAACCATATGATGCAACTCCACGTAATCAAACAATGACTGGGTGCATTTTAAAATGCAACAACATCTACCATCAAGATGAATGCTAACCAGGGGTGTCTGGGTGGCACAGCGGTTAAGCATCTGCCTTCGGCTCAGGGCGTGATCCCGGAGTTCTGGGATCAAGCCCCACGTCAGGCTCTTCCGCTGTGAGCCTGCTTCTTCCTCTCCCACTCCCCCTGCTTGTGTTCCCTCTCTCGCTGGCTGTCTCTCTTTCTGTCGAATAAATAAATAAAATCTTAAAAAAAAAAAAGATGAATACTAATCATAAAAGAAAATAAACTTCCTCAAGAGACGCCAAGAAATTTCATGGCTAGTACTTTATGTTGGCTTCTGTGGATTGCTCTTGCAGCTCTCAATTTTTAAAAAAAATTTTTTTAAAGATTGCATTTATTTATTTGACAGAGCGAGAGGGAGAGGGAGGGGGAGAGAGGGAGCACGCACAAGTAGGCAGAGCAGCAGGCAGAGGGAGAGGGAGAAGGAGGCTCCCTACTGAGCAGAGAGCCTGATGTGGGGCTCAATCCCAGACCCGGGGATCAAGACCTGAGCTGAAGGCAGACGCTTAACCAACTGACCCACCCAGGCACCTGCAGCTCTCAATTTTTTGAATCATCTCTTAGTTAGCTCATAGCATATCTGCAGATACACACGCTGATGATGCAGATTATGGCATATTATCTCTTCCTCTGCCACTTTTATTTTTGATAGAAGATCTGCATTTGTTTAAAGACTTTTTCTCAATATAGTTATTGGATCTACAAGGAAAAATATTAGAATAACTCTAAATCCCCTCCTAGCTCTGAACTGTTAAGGCTGAGTAAGCAGGTGGCAATCTATAGTGTGCAGAATAGCAGGCCTTGATGCAAAATTTTTCCTATTCATTCATACTACCTATCAGAAGGAAGAAAAAAATAAAACCCTTTTTTTTATCTCAAAGATTCTATATAGTTTTTGAAGTATATAGATATTCAGCGTCCAGGAACATAACCTAGGAATCTGTTTACTTATAACATTAATTTCATGTTTTCCTTTTATTGTGAAGAAGATAAAAAGAAATCACATTTGTGAAGCTAGAACACCTCATTGATTTTTGCATCAGGACTATGTCGTGAAGGACAAAAAGTCAAAGTTTATTTTGTATGTGTAAATAACAGACTTCTTATATTGAATCTCTTTGGGGATTTATACCTACAGTATTTCCAAATACTTTTTTTTCTCAAGATTATTATCTTAGGTGGAGATTAAAGGAAAAACAATAAAGATTGGTGAACTAAGAAAAATTTCCTTCCCCCCACAAGACACATATGTGAAAAGAAGTTAGTGCCAGTTGACAAGGATTCTAAAGACAAAGCTTTATGTTGCAGATATGGGACAAGCAGAGGTTCATATGAACAGCTAAAGCATTCACCTGACAAGGTACACAATATATTCAGAAAATTAGAATTCTGATGATGAAAATTTAGCATTGGAATTGAATCTTATCCTTCTGTTACTGTTTTCTATCCTACTGGTTTGTGTTAATTATAAGGAAAAAAACTGCCATCCTAAATTAGTCAATTTCACTGTTAATTTCCTTATGGATAATTCTTATGGAAATAATTACTAGATATCAACAAAATGTCAAAATATTTGACCTACTCTTCAAATAGATAAATATTCTTTTTTATTCAGAATAGTCATAGGTACTGCAGCATAAATTCCAAAAACTTAATAAAGCAACAAGGAAACTAAATGTTCAATAATGGAGAATAGGTATATCAATAATATTTAGGGCATATAAATTTAATAGGGTCTTGTATGGTAATTCAAATTATTTCATAAAGGTAATATGAAAACAGAATATGTTTTAATACATAAAAATAAATTTCATATATGTGTATACATAATATTCTGTAAATCAGGATTAGAAATATGTAGAATTCATATGTATATGGCAAAAACCAGATACGCCACAAAAGAAAAATAACTGCCACTAAGGATTACATTCAATTTGTTAAATTATTCAGTCCCCATTTTAAAAACTAGCCAACTTAAGAATTTAACTATACATAAAATATACAGAACATAAAACAGCAGTTAAGAAAATAAACAAGAAAAAAAAAAAGAAAACTAACATGAGTGATAGTTAGCTATGAATCTAAAACAAATTATAAAACTAGTATGTACAATTTAAAACTTTAATGTAAGTTACAGACAACTTATTATACTAATCTATATTTTTGTGAACAGATTAATAATGTTAAAAATAATGTTTTTAAATTTGGGGTATAACTACATTCTAAAACTACTGGAAAAAACATAAAAATATATTTATTGATACAGAAAAACTATTCAAAAGGTATTGCTAAGTTAATCAATAATAGTTTACACAAGGTTGGGGAGAGGGATTAATTTCATGGTTTACTCTATTAGTAAACCAAGGATGCTGTAAAGTACCGCAGACCTAACTGCTTAGCAAGAAAAATTTATTCTGATAGTTCTGAAACTGAGATCAAGGTATCTGAAAAGCCATACTCCCTCTAAACATGCTAGGGAAGGATGTGTTCCAGGCCTCTCCCCTTGATTCTCAGAGTTTCTTGGGTTGTGGCAGCAATATTCATAGGACATCCTCCCATCTATTTGTGTCCAACTTTCCCCATCTTATAAGGGCACCCATTATATTGGATTAGGGGCACACTTTACTCTACTATGACATCAACTTCAGTAATTATTTCTGCAACCCTATTTCCCAATAAGGTCACATTCTGATGTAATGGGGGTTAGATTTTAACACATGAATTTTCAGGTGACGCAATTCAACCCCTAACATTTACTTATGGAGAGTATGGATGGACGGAAGGGACTTTCATTCTAATGCTAAGGAGAAGGGTTATTGTAGATGCACACCCAATTCCTTTCTGCTCAGCTTTCCCACTTCTACAAAAGGAGAGGTACTTCAGCTGAATAGTGAGCTCAGGAAGAGAACACTAAGCATGCCCTGTTGGGCTTTTTTGACTGACCTATTCTCAGGTCCCCTGGATTTTTCCCCCTGAGCTAAAAATACAACATGAACAAAAGAATGAATGAATAAGAAAACAAATACACAAATCTTAACTGGTAAAATATATACCAAAATATTACCTCTATTTAATTTGGGTGCTGGCAATACATGATTATTATTTATTTGTATCATTTATAATACATATCTTATAATTGTATAATTTTTAGTTAGAAAGCAAGATACAGCTTCTCCCTCCACACATATAGGTATACTGTACATATTTAATAGGCAATAACTATGACATTTTTTAGTATTGATATTGTGCTACACACTATTATAAGTGATTTCTATGAAATAATATTTATGATGGGTGGATGTGTGGATTGATGGATAAATGGATCAATGGATGGCAATTATAATTCATCTTTCTAAACATTCTGATGATCTCGGTTTGTGTAGCTATTGCTATCGATGAATTGGATATTTTGGGTCATGAGGTATCATATTCCCCTAAAAGAGTCTTAGTTTGCTTCAAGCAAATACTCACACCAAATTATTTGAAGATTAAACATTTTTCACCAGCTATGCACTCGCTTTTTTATGTCCAGATAGAAACAGGAGGCAAGAAAGAGATGGACAAAAGGATCTGAATAGCTACAATGAAAAAGCAGCAAAAATAAAGAAACAAACAACAGGGGGTGGGGATTTGGGTTAAACAGGTGATGAAGATTAAGGAGTGCACTTGTTCTGATGAGCACAGAAGTGTTCAGTTATTATATTATACCCCTAAAATTAATATAACATTATATGTTAACTAAATGGAATTAAAATAAAAACTTAAAAAAGGAGAAACAAAACAATAGAAAAACCCTATTGGTCAATGGGGAAATGGCAGACATAGGTCTGTCACAAGTACAGGGATTCTAAGTACTCTGTATCCTCAAATTTTAAGATCTATATCTTCATATTACCCTTTAGATTTGCCAAGCACTAGATTAGATCTCCTAATTCTAGTCTATATCTTTTGTCCTAATGGATTCACAAAGGTCTCTGTGACTCAAGCAATTATGTATCTTTGAGACAGTATTCTAGTGGCCTATGTGGCCTTGATACCCACACCAGCGTAGGGTACAGAAATTTCCAGTACACAGTTTTCTAAAGTACCTCTACAGAATGTACGTATGTAATATATAATTCTTTCCCCAAATTTAGAAATCCATCACATCTTTCCATACACTATAGTAGGATACAGTACAGGCTTCACTTGGATATAATTCTCTCCTACTCACTTAATATGCAGAATAACTCCACATGGTAGATACAGTTTTTTACTTCTTTTTACACATTAGAAAACTGAGGTGCAGAGAGGTTAAGTAACTCTCTTAAGGTCACATTGTCCAAACACTGGAGCCAAGATCTGAACTATGTAGTAGGATTCTAGAGCCAGACTCTTCAACATTATGTTCTGTAACACCTACTTGCATGATATCAAATATGGCACTTCTGAGACAGAGAAAGAAGAGAGCTATTTTCAATGACCTAGAAAAACTGCTAGGCTTTGATATCTTAAAAATATATTCATTTAAAAATTTTCTGGGCTCAAACTCGGTGTACTACTTTGATATGACCTCACCTCAATGGGGTCAACCATTTTTATGATATGTATTTGAGAAAGCTAATTTAATATTTTCAGCATAGGACATTGATTTTCAAGTCAAGCTCTTTAAAAACAGTGAATTAAATAAAAATTGGTCTCAGCTTATGAAATCAAATATCACTAACAGTCATTGGGGAAGTACAATAATGATTTTAGCTCCGTGAATCTGAGTCAGCCTAAAAGCAATAGGATTAGGTTTAAAAACAGGGATGAAGAAATGCATTTGAGTAAAGGTTCTATCCAGTTGAATTTTGTAGAGCTGAAATTTACCCATAGATCTAGATAGTTTTTAAAAGGTTTCCTGATATATAAATGTCACCTTTGAGTCATATGGTACTAGAGGTAGGTCTGAGCTGCTTCACTCTAAAATCCCTGTCTATCTGAGAATATTCTGGACAGTTTGCTAAAAACAATAAGGTTTCAAGTGCAGGATGCTGGCACCCAGCGCTATTGTCTACTACTTATCCTTGTGACACAGAAAATCTACTCCTTGTTCTTCTTTGGCATTGACGGCACAAACTGTGGGCTTGCTCAGCAAAGAAGTACTTAAAAACACAGCCTCAGTAAACTGCAGGACTTCTTCATGTTACCAGGCTGTCAAATAATTCCAGGTTAGCCCTTTCTTATGTAGGGGCCCCAGTATGGGCCACTTTGGCATAAACATCATTTCCAGTTAAAAGCAATAAAAACTTAGCAGATTCAGGAAACCTCATTACCTCCCCCCTCCTCAACTGCCTGCTAGTACCAGGAAGAGAACTATTAACAGAGATTCCTCCTTAACTAAAAAATGTATCTATATAATAGAACAAACCTTTTGTTTTCCAAACATCTCCTCTCACCTTCTGCTAATGGTCTTTCTCCCTTTGGTATCCTCAGAACCTACCCTTCTCCTTAGCTCTAATAAGGTTCATGTTTCCTGTCATTGGAATTTCCATATCGTTGTAGATTCCTCATAGGCACCCTATTAAATTTGATTTTCTCCCATTACTCTGTCTCATATCAATTTGATTCTTAGTCTAGTTAGAAGGAATTTAAAGGGTAAAGGAAATTCTTCCTCCCCAACAAAAGTCTGAATACCTATCAGTGGGTGATAAAAGGGAATGAAAATATGAAAATCTACTGATTATTTGAAAAAGAGCAAAAAAAAAAAAAAGCCTATGATCAAATAACAGAGAATTCAAAACTGAAATTTAGAAGTGAGGGGAGCTACCAGGAAGAGACATATAATGGGAAATGGGAAAAGTAGAAATTATTGAATGAAAAAGGAGGACCTTCAGAAAGAACTTAGGTTAGAATTAAAAGGGGAGGACTACATATTCAACTGTGAGGAGAGATATACCATCAGGAATACTAATAAAGTTGCTCTTGTTTTTGAAGTTTAAGATGGAAAGGCATCTTTGGGCAACTAGAGCTTAGGAAGGTACACTAAAAAAAAAAAAAATCTACAAATTTGATAGCTACTCCTATTTCAAACAATTTACAAGAAGAGAATCAGGAAGGACATAAGAAAGGTCCAACACTGGTTATCATATAGATACTTAACAAATGAGGCAAGGCTTGGAGAGCTTTCATTGCTTACTAGGACAGAATAAGCTGAGGTATAAAGATCTCCATCTCCCCAACACTGTTTTTCACTTAAGATATCTAAATCTATATACACATGTCCACACAACGACCTAATCCTACCCCATTAAATTTCAAATATGTTTCTACAAGGAGATGACAATAAAAGAAATGACAGTTTTGTTTTGTTTTTTCCTCATTTAGTCCAGTCCTAAAGAGTAAAATGGCAGCTTTTAACAGACATTTCTAAGATGACAGAACAGGGAACAAAAAGGAGGACAGTGTAACCAATTAAAATTTTAGAGGACATTTAGATAAAGAGTTTAACTAAGAGCCAAGGCTCTTAGGTCATGGCCCTCAGCTGCACAACACTGTCAAGGGACTTGTAATGACCAAAAAGGAAACCAGAGTTCACATCAACAATGCATGGCTAAGGTCTCTCTGTTCAACAGTTTCCTAGAGAAAGCATCAATTCCTAGCACACCCACACTGCAGCTAGAAGCAGACTCACAAAGATGCCAAAACTGGAAAAAATCTTAAGATGAAGCAGTCCTAACTTCTCCATTTTCTGAGGAAGAAACCAAGGTCCAGAACAGTTAATGTCACATGGCCAAGGTCAACAAAGAAAGTCAACAGTGGAAACAGGTCTCAAAACCTAGAGTTTTGTACAATGATTATACAAACCAATGTCAAGGGCTGTTCTGATCTGTAGTATTCTGCCCTGTTACCTTCGGAACACCTGTACGACTATGAGTGCCCCCTTTATTTCAGAACAATATGACCTCCTTTCCCACAGTCCTCTCCTACCCACTGTGCACATATCCATACTTATGGGGATATTAAAGAAAACAAACTTCAGGAAGATACATATATTTTTCTATCAAAATAGAAGCAGCTGATGAATGTAATAAAGAGTATGCAGACTGTTATAGTTACTCTTTTAAGAAAGTGAACAAGTTTTGTGTTGTGATGAATAATTACTTTGATCCCCACTTGTGTTTTCATAAGTCAGGTAATTTGTAAATGGAATACATTTATGCTTGGATTCTTTTTCTCCCAGTTACCTATGTACATAACGTGAGAAGTTTTAAAATTAATTGATTTTATGAAACTGTATTTTCTCCATTAATCAACTTTTACTCTGACAACTGTTGATGTAGAAAAGACGTTAGGATTCGAAGCCAAAGGTCAAGAAAGAATTCTTGAGAAGTCTTTGGTGTAAGAAGGTGGTTTTATTAAAGCATGGGGACAGGACCAGTGGGCAGAAAAAGCTGCACTGGGATCATGAGGAGTGGCCCATTATATAATTTGATAGGTGGTTATAGATAGCAGAATTCTCTAAGGAATTTTGGAAGCAAGGTTTACCGGATCTTGAGGGGGCTAGGTACTGTTGGGAAAAGGTCATTTATTGCTGTCTACTAAAACCTTAGTCATGAGGCCCTTCAGATGTATATCAGTGGGTCATACGCTTAGGGGATAATTGACAACATGTACCTTGGTGGGGAGAGATAAAGCAAGTTTCCAAAGAATTTTTATTCTTAGAGGATCCTGGGGGTTGGGCTAAGATTACCTTTTGCCCTCAGCAAAGTGTCAACATCCAGGCAGCTGAGCTTCTAGAGGAATGTTACTCTGCCTGTTTCAAGGACTTGTCAGTGGAATATAGGTAATAAGAAAACTTAGTTTTTTCTTTTGCGTTTGTTTCCAACATCACTGTGATTTTTAAAAATACAGATGTGAAAAAGGACTACTACTTTGAGATTTTTTTTTCTCTAGTATGAACACCTTAGCCAAATGAAAGAACTAGTCCCTTTAATTTCTCATAAGACCTAGGAGAAACTAACGGACAAAAAATGGAGAAATACCAGCCTCTTTAACTTCTTTTCACTCTAAATTATGATCTCTTAATAGGCAGGACATTTATAAGTATGTGTAACTAAAGTGGCCACAAGAATACAGGTTATTGAAATCAAAGATGTAAAGAAGTCCATGTGAGTTAACAAGTCAGTCTCTCTCAACACATGGTTATGGCTCATTTAGAAACAGAACAACACAAAATCTTCCATTTCTTACCATTCTCATGCTGGCTAAATTTTAATTCTTCACTTTGCATAAAGCTGAGCTTGTCTCTTACAAGATCAAGTGTTAGAGCAAACACTGTCACAGGTTACTTCTGGTGGTAGTCAGGGCCATCACATGAATTCTCATTATGAATATCAAGACAGATTTTTACTTGAGTATGAATGTGTAAAAGTGCATGTATTAACATCCCTACAGCATTCGTGACCATTAATAAAGGGGAGATAATACCACTCAGATTGAATCTTTACTTGTAGATACAATACAAAAGAGATCAGAAAAGGTCAGAAAATTCACCAGCAGAGTCAGGAATGAGTCAATATTTTATTTTCATTTGAATAAGAGAGCTAATGGCTGAAAGAATAAATGGACATCCAACAGTGAATAATTATACTACCCCCACATTTGGGACTGGGTACAAATGTGAAAGGGTACACTATTTAGGTAGTATATATAGTATAGTATAGTATACTATTTAGGTATTTAGTAAATAGTACACTATTTAGGAGTATAGATACTCCTTGAAAACAAACAAGGAGTATCAGCTTGGATTCCTAAGGATTTACTGCCTCCCAGGTGCGAGAATGGAGGTACAACAGAGATGAAGAATGTACCCCTATTGTTCCCCCACCCTTCCCTTGGACTAGACTGCTACTTCTGGATTCCTGTTCTATCCCTGAGCAAAAGTGAGAAAACATGTCTCTCCCTGATCCACCTTACCCACCTGAGCTCCTCCTCTTGCTTTCTTTCTCTGCTCTAGGAAGGCCCAAGGTGAAGAGGAACACCTTGAAGGCAACAACTTGTCTTCTTTATTGGTCAACATAGGAAGAAGTAGAATCTCAACACCTACTACTGTTTTTAACTGGCAAGTGACAATACTAACAGATGATAGGGTTTCAGTTTGATGTCTTCAACTGTGTTTGTGATTCCTTAGAAGGCTCATTTTTCTAAACTCAGTAGCCGTTTTTACATGTTTCTGATCACTTTTGTTAAGTAAAAATAAGCCACTTCCATAGGAGTCATCTATGAAGAGGCCACTTTTTTTTTTTAATTGCTCTATTAACATAACTTAAAAAACAACTCTTTTTAAACAGTGAATTTTTAACACCGGTTTTAAAAACAACTGAGAAAATCAGGATGGTTTATTTCTCTTTATTCCTAAATTTTAAAGAGGATTATTCTGAAATTACTTTGGAAGGTAAAACTTGGGGTAACTCCTTGACTAAATCACACTTCTTGGATCACACAATATACACTTTTAAAAATATTTCAAGGCAAAAACCTCTGTCTAAATAATAGTTTCCAACCAAAGGAAAATGCAAATAGCACCTATAGGATAATGTTAACACATAAGAACTAACTTAGGAGAAAATCTAAAGCCAAGTTCCAACCAGTGTGGCTTTAAGAAGGAAACAGGATACATCAGTGAGATTATGAAGTACAGTTGACCCTTGAACAACACGGGGGTCAGAAACACTACACTCACGCTGTCGAAAATCCAAATATAATTTTTGACTCCCTCAAACTTAATTACTAATGAGCTTACTGTTGACTGGAAGACTTACTGATAACACAAACTGTATATCAACGCATATTTTGAGTATTATATGTGTTATATACTATATTCTTAGACTAAAGTAAGCTAGAGAAAATAAAATGTTAAGAAAATCATAAAGAAAATACATTTACAGGAGTATACCACATTTATCTAAAGAAAATCCTTGTATGGAAGGACCCACACAGTTCAAACCCATGTTGTCCAAGGGTTCAACTGTACATTGACAATGTATTGCATGTGGCAAGCAGTGACGACACTGGATTTCATTTACATATTTTGCATGAATCCTATGCCAATGCATCTCGTGATGAAAACGATGATGTTGCAACAAAAAATTTGGGAAGAGAAGCCCCTGATATTCTCAAATGAGTGAATTTAGTACAAGCTTTCTGAGAATCTACACTGGGGACAGAAGAAGGTAATGATTTCACTGGTAGGGAAGAAACATGATGATACAGAACAGATAAGCCCTTGAAGGAACTCTAAGGCACAGCATCTCCACTTTTCACTGTTCACTGATGAAAATATATCAACTGCAAGTAAAGTATTCTACTGCATTAAGGCCCACAAAGATGCCCTCTAATTGGAACCAGATCAGCAGCTGTTAAAGGACTAGGATATTAAAATATTCTGGTATTGCATGTTGCCAAAGATGCCATCATGATGATCAACATCAGATCTTCATGTACTGGTCACCATGACCAAGTCACTCAAACGAGGGTCAAGATAAGTGATCCAGCTTAACAGGATATGACCAATTTAGCTTAGACAATGATCAGTCTACCTGTGCAAGAAGGCAAGTCCTTTAAAACTTTTTATGACCCCTGAGAGGTGACTGTCTGAGAAAAAGGTGACCTCAAGGGAAGTGTCGGCAGCCCCCTGCATGGGGGTCTATGCATGTAGCTTCTGGTTTGTTTTGTTTTCTTTCTTGATTTTGTATATGCCTGTTATGTTTTATCACAGCGTACCCAGCATATCTTGGGAAGCTTTTGTTTGTATGTGTGTGCTTTTTTAAGATACTCAAATACATCTTAATTTTAATAAGATCTATATACATATTTATTTGGTAATGAAAATTGAAATAGCACATCAAAGAATTTTAGAGCAGTTCAGATTTGTGAAAACCAGAAAACATAGCAAACGTACCTTGTCCTAGTTGATAGACAGGTCACGTTATTTTATTACACTTTTTGATTATATAGAATAGGCAATATATGCATTATAGTTACAGAATATATTTCTGTTTTCTACTCTTTGTAAATACAAAAGTCAATAAGTAGCTTATGATACTCAGGGTGGAAACAAATGATCGTATTATAGGATAACTACAGACTTAAGAGGTTTTTCTACTGTTAATATTGAAAAAAAACCTAGATTTAAATTGTACCAAACAGATGACAATATTTGCACAAGTAACACAGTTACATGCCACCACCGAGATCTTACAATTATGCACCATACTATTTATTTTCTTCATAAAAGTATTTTGGGAAAATATGTTTGATATAGGTCAATAAGGTACTACAATCTCAGACATCAATTTTGGTTTCACTCAGGTTGAATTATGTTTTCATAGCATGGTTATATTAATATCAGTGCTATTTGGTGTTTGTTCATTTGTTTTAATGATTTCATCTCTGTTTATATTAGGTCCCTTTTACAAGTCGATGGAGCAAGTGGCAATCACTGTAGCATTATATGAATGACAGCTCTGTTTTTGTGGGTAGGACTAATGCCAACATCCTGCATATTCAATGATACACAATAAAATCTAATTCCAAAATTACAGAAGAAAAGACTTCAAAATGTAAATCAATCATAGTTCCCTTTTGATATCCAACATAAAAGACACAGGTATCCTCTTTACAAAATTTAGGAGTAAATAAGAACAGATGACATTTTGTACTGGAAGGAGTCAATTTAATCAATGGACGATCTTAGATGTGACTGAATCACTAAATACTGTGACCAAGAAATAAACAACGATCTGAAGAGACAAGGGCATGTCCACGCCTTTATAAGAAAGTCTGAACTCCTTCCTAGAAATGCTGAGAAAGAAGAATGGAAACAAGAAAGTCTACTGATTATTTGAGAAAGAGCAATGAAAAAAACCTACGATCAAATAAAAGAAAATTCAAAACTGGAGTCCAAAAGTGTGAAAAAGACATTTTTGGAAAAAGAAAAAAAAGCAGGATTTCTTCATCAGAGACCAAGAGCTTTAGAAAGAACCAAGGTCAGAATTAAAAGGGGAGGACAATGTATGTAACTGTGAAGAAAGATAATGCCACCAGGAATATTAAGTTTCTCTCATTTTTAAAGTTCAAGATGGAAAGGCATCTTTGGGCAACTAGCTCTTAGGAAGGAACACCAAAAAAAAAAAAAAAAATCTACAAATTTGATAGCTACTCCAGAAAGGACATAAGAAAGATCCAACACTGATTATCATATAGATACTTAACAAATGAGGCAAGGCTTGGAGAGTTTTCATTGCTTACTAAGACAGAATAAGCTGAGGTATGAAGATCTCCAACTCCCCAAAACTGTTTTTCATTTAAGATATCTAAATCTATATACACATGTCCACACAGTGACCTAATCCTACCCCCCAACAAATTCCAAATATGCTTCTACAACGATAAACATTTGTTTTCTCATTTACTACCAGTCTTAAAGAGTAAAATGACAGCTTTTAACAGACATTTCTAAGGTGACAGGACAGGGAACAAAAAGGAGGACAGTGAAACCAATTAAAGGACCTTTAGATAAAAACTTTAAATTAGGCCAAGGCTCTTAGGTCATGGCCCTCAGCTGCACAACACTGCCAAGGGACTTGTAATGACCAAAAAGGAAACCAGAGTTCACATCAACAATGCATGACTAAGGTCTCTCTCGGTTCAACAGTTCCTTCAAGAAAGCACAAATCCCTAGCATACCCACAATGCAGCTAGAAGCAGACTCACTCTAAAAGAATGCCAAAACTGGAACAAATCTTAAGACCAAGCAGTCCTAACTTCTTCATTTTCTGAGGAAGAAACCAAAGTCTAGAACAGTTATTGTCACATGGCCAAGGTCAACAAAGAAAGTCGACAGTGGAAACAGGTCTCAAAATCTGTTTTGTACAATGATTATACAAACCAATGTCAAGGGCTGTTCTTTTTTTTTTTTTTTTTTAAAGATTTTATTTATTTATTCGACAGAGAGAGAGACAGCCAGCGAGAGAGGGAACACAAGGGGAGTGGGAGAGGAAGAAGCAGGCTCATAGCAGAAGAGCCTGATGTGGGGCTCGATCTCATAACGCCAGGAACACGCCCTGAGCCAAAGGCAGATGCTTAACCGCTGTGCGACCCAGGCGCCCCGTCAAGGGCTGTTCTGATCTGTAGTATTCTGCCCTGTTACTTCCTTCAGAACGCTTGTATGACTATGAGTGCCACCTTTATTTCAGAACAATATGACCTCCTTTCACACAGTCCTCTCCCACCCACTATGCACATACCCGTATTTATGGGGATATTAAAGAAAACAAACTTCAGGAAGATACATATATTTTTCTATCAAAATAGAAGCAGCTGATGAATATAATAGAGAAAGAGTATGCAAATTGTTATAGTTACTCTTTTAAGAAGGTGAACAAGTTTTGTTTTGTGATGAATAATTAATCTCTATGTTTTTGTAAATCAGTTCATTAGAAAATGATACATTTCTATGCTTAGATTCCTTTTCTCCTAGTTACCTATTTATGACATGGTAAGTTTTAAAATTAGTTGACTTTATAAAATTCTATTTCCCTTATTTGTCAATTTCTACTTTGAGAACTGTGATTTTTAAAAATACAGTTGCTAGGAATGACTCCTACTTTGATATTCTTTTCCAAGTACAAAAATTTTAGCCATTTAAAGGATTTGTCCTTTGTACTTGCCATAAGACCTAGGAGAAACTATCTGACATTCTGCAGAAATACCAGTTTCTTTTAATTCTTCTAACACTAGAAATTGTAAGAACTACCGGCACAGAGTATTCTCAGGGTCTCTGAGAATAAATTTTGAGACTGAGAAGGTTGACAGAAAGGAGCGTGGAGAGAGGAGATGGGGATGGGAGGTGGGTAATTGGAGAAAAACACCCACAGTTCCAGAAATGGGTAAAATTTGTCAAACATGTGGATGAGAGTATAAGTAAAAAGCTCACTAAAATATACAATATTTTTAATTTCTAATTCTACCTGACATTCTGTATATATAATCCATCACTACAAAAAAATAGGACCAAATGATATTGCTCAAACATTTCCTTCATTAGTTTATCTGCCATATTCAGCTCTGAATATACATTTTCAATCATTTCAGAAAACTGACAGCCAATACCAATTGTGTTACAGATCACGTTTCTTAGTAAAAATATTTATTAAATGGAAGACCTTTGTGTCTCCAAAAATGAAAAGCAAAAAAACAACAAAATATTAGTGACCAGATTCTGTAAAATGTAAAGTAATGTATCTCTCTACTTGGTGTTCAGCAACTTTAAAATAACATATAATTTACACTAATGATATGGCAGGGGTGCCTAGATGGCTCAGTCAAAAAAGAGCATGAAACTCCTGATCTTGGGGTTGTGAGTTTGTGCCCTATGTGGGGTATAGAAATTACCAAAAAAATAAAAATAAAAACTTAAAGTATTAATAAAGACATGACAATAATTTGTATTTTAAGTAAAATACTTGCTTGTTTGATTTTGGAACATACTGAATAAAACGTACATCCATGACATATTATGTCATATAATGATTTTTTCATTCATTTTTTTCATATGATTTCTTCCCACTATCTTTCAACATTCAGGTCAAGGATGATAATTTTTGTGGAAGTATCTTATCTTTATTATTTTCTTTTCAGAGCACTAACATGTTTATATCCTTCCTCTCACCTATTTTCAATTGGAAAAAGAAAAAGCATTCCCCATTGAATACTTGCAAAACAGCAAATACACAGGAGTGGTAATCAAATGCAATCCAAACAGCTTTCCAAGGTGCATGCTGCATGAATAACATCACTATCCCCAGTGCATTGATTCAGCCTCCTCTCTAATAGGCGTTCTGATCTGGGTTCTTATATTCAGTGGTACACAGTAAAGATCTAATTCCAATATGGGCATGTCCTATGTTTTCTGACTTCAACTGGCACTTTCAGGGATGAGAAAATACAACTTGGTACAGTTTTACATCTTCAGATTTTACAGAATGGTTGACAATGCTCACCCACAGCTGCCTATCCTATGATGCAAATATTTTAAGCCTCCAAAGGTTGATCTGAGAGTCAATTAGATTTTTTTTGGGGTTTTTTTGGTTTTGTTTTTTGTTTTCCCTGAGTGCTTACTGAAGTATTTTGGAGACATTCTTTTTCTTTTTTTTTTTAAGATTTTATTTTATTTTTAAATTAATTTATCTACACCTAACATGGGGTTTGAACTTACAACCCTGAGATCAAGAGTTGCATGCTCTACCAAGTAAGCCAGCCAGGTGTCCCTTCATAAATTTCTTTTTTCAAGTTTCATGTATCTTGCTCCTCATAAGGAGAAGGGATACATTCCTTGTTTTTATTTTTTACAGGCAATTTAACTTCCTGTCTTGCATTCAAATCTTCAGTCCTTGTATGGCAGGCCACTACTGAGTGTGGAAGGAATGGACTAAACTTTTAGGAAATATTTATTTTCCAGAGACTAAAAATTTTTTTTAAATGATTGTTTAGATCAGAATTATTCACTGAGAAGCATTTTCTTTTATACCATTTTATAGATTAACTTTTTAAAAAAATCCACTATTTTCTCAGTGTTGGTGAAATGTAAACATATATTGGTGAAAAATCTTTCATTAATGCCGCTCTTTGATATATGTCCACAAAAAAACTGTACATGAATGCTCATATGGGCATTATTTATAACAGCCAAAAGAAGTTAAAACAACTCAAATGCCAATTATCAGAGGAATGGATAGATAAATGTGGTATACCCATATAATGGAATATTATTTGGCAATAAAAAATAATGAAGTACTGATATATACTACAACATGGATAAACCTTGAAAACATGATGCTAAGAAATCAGTTCACATATGATATTATATATAAAATAATCCCATTTATATGAAATATCCAGGAGAAGTAAACCCAGAGAGACAAAAAAATAGATGAGTGCTTTTCTAGGGTTAAGTGCGGGTTTAGGAGAAAGTAGAAGGGACTGCTAATAGGTACCAGTTTCTTTTGGAGATGATAAATGTATTCTAAAATTGTGGTAATGGCTGCACAGCTCTGAATATACTGACAACAATTAACTACTTCTTAAATGTGTTAATTATATTGACTATGAATGAAAACTCACTAAAGCCCTTTAATAAATGTTTACTTGAGAATTTTTCTTTTCTTAATTTTCACAATCTCTTCAACACAATGCCACACATTCACAGTGGGTTTTGTGCTAGAAATCTCCTTTCAAAATGAGGAAATACATGTATATAGTTAAAAAACAAGGATTGTTTTGATGAAAATTAAAAGAAGGCAGGCATTCATCTCGGTTTCTAAGTACCCGGATGACAATATAAATATCCACCTATTTTCTGAGGATTCTGGGTAAAATAAAGCAAAGGAGACACACACTGCTCGTGATAAATGGACCTCTTGGAAAGAAGTCCTGTGCTGTTGTTTATTCTTTACCTTCCTGACTTTTCATACTGACTCTGGATTTTATTACAGGGGTAGCCTTCTGTAAGTTCAAAGCCAAGGTCGTGTCCTTTCAGCTCAAATCCCGACTTGAGGCATAAATCTTTCAGAAAAGATCCTTCCACACTTGCATCACAAAGACTCTGACACATGTCACAGTGAAGCAACTTTCATTAAGTTACAGCAATAAATGTACTTTCATTTGACGGACTCTGAAAAATTGCTCTATCTTCCCCCATTCCCATGACAGCTGTCATCATGTCACAAATGGAGAAAAGTTTAAAAAAGAAAGGACTCTCACGTCCCCAACAGTTGTCATGACTAGCAGCAACATAATATGCAATGTTACCAAGGGGAAATAAACACTGTATAGGAAACTAGAGCATGCATATATTAGAAAAGCCCACATTTCACTTTCATAAACTGAAGAATAAAAGAGAAACAAACAATAATATTATTCATAAAACTTCAGAATATTTCATACGAGCTTATCTGTCCTATCTCTAGTACACATCTCAATTCCTATGATTCTGGAGAAAGCATCTCTCCTAGTTACAGCATTAAAATTTTTTTTTAATTTACATGCCTTTAAATAACTAACCATAAGACTTGGGTGTCAGGCAAAGATCTACCAGATCAATTTAGCATAGAAGGCAAAAGATTGAGGGCATAAAGCAGTAAAATATAAAATGAGACACCAACTTCTAACTTGACAGCCTGATAGAACAGTTGATCTAGTATATTTTTCAGAATTCAAATAATAATACAGCGAGAAAAAGTTGAAAAAAAGATGCCCAAGAAAGAATTCCTTGTTTTATAAAATTCAATGTGTGCTCAAAAGGGGATTCAAACTGGTCTTTACTCATATTTCTCCCGTGTGGTGTGATACACACCCCCAACCTGAACATCATCTTAGAGTTAATTATAAATTCAGAATCTCAAGCCTCATTGTAGTCCCACTAAATCAGAATCTGTATTTTCATACATTAATGTTTGAGAAGTACTGTTGACCATTTTCCCACCAGTGACATTATCTACTATTTGGACTCTTGGACCACTGAAATAACATATTTCTTATTACTAATGGCTATTAAGTAATATTAACATGAGAAAATAATGTAATATAACACAATACATACTGTATTGCTAAATTAATTAAAAGTTCAACACATCAGATCTCTCATGTGAGAGCTTTGCTAAAGCTTTAATATTGATGTCAGGTTAAGAGATATTCTAAATCAATTGATATTTAAGACTACATCATCTGTTAGAGTCTCTGTGGAAAATGCAACAACCTTGTTAATACTGAGTATAGATCTTTAACATTAAAATAGTGTATCAATTTAATGCTGAGGTATGCTGTAACTCTGAGTAAGAATGCAGTGTTTCTACAAACATGATTCCTAGAGGGGTGGGGGTGGGGTGAAATAGGTGAAGGGGATTAAGAGCATACTTATCATAATGAGCACTGACTAATGTATAGAATTATTGAATCACTATATTGTACAGCTGAAATTAATTTAACACTGTATGTTAACTATACTGGAACTTTTTAAAAAACCAGAAACAAATTAAACATGTAAAAATTTAAAAAAATTAAAATTAAAAATTTAAAAACTATTTCTAAACTATAAAAGGCAAAGAGCTTGTACTGTGATGGTGGGTAAAGGAATACACTTTGAACTGGCCAGTATATATACTAGCTGCTTAGGGAAATCAGACGCTTACCAAACCCAGTTATGTCAACAGATGATATGCCTGTCTATTAACAGTGAAATAAACCCTTGACTGCTCTGTGTTTAAATGAGGGAGTAGAGTTAGAAAGCCATTGAGCCTGAAGGCTCTGAATATTAACAACCATCCCACTCACAGTTTCCTGGGAGGGGGTCCAGACCACTTTACGAAAGCTCAGAGCCAGCTCTCTGGCAAAAGGCACTACCACTTTTATACCTCTGACAAAAATGACATCAGACACCCCCACAACTATTCACTGCAGAGTTTTCAGCCCTCAGAAATCAGAAAAAAAGACAAAACTGTCATCTACTCAGTAAATGCCTCTAACTGGCTACTTCAAAACTTAGGTAAGCTCCTGTGTTACCCAAAGGGAAGTTAGACGGCAAAGAGAAGTCAATAGCCTTTGGGAAAGAAATTACAAGGCAGACAGACACTATATATTTTAGTACCAATTTTCTTTTTACACATTGAAATGAAAGAGTGTACTAAGAGCCCCTTTGCACTTAGTTGCTATAATATTTACTTACAAATTATTATCTTTAATACTAACAGCACTTTGCAGTTATAAAACACCTTGTTCCAAAAAGCTCAAAATGTTTCCCCACATATTAATTCAACTCTACTTAAGAACACATCCTAGGGAGGGATGGCTATACCCACATTGAGGGTATAAACAGGGTTATAAATAGGTTTCAAATTAGTTCCCTTGCTCAGCTCAATCTTTTAAAGCGGGCGGAAAGGAAAGCGTCTGTGAGTGACCTGTTGCTTAGGTAGAGGTCCAGCTTTCCTCTTAGAAGCAAAGAGAGAGGGAGGGCTGCCTCGGTCACTTGGTGGCTTAATCACAAAAACCTAGTCATAAACAAACAAGCAAAAAGATTGCCCCAATTACTCACTTATTTTAGGCCAACCAAATTCTGGGTCCACAAAAACATCTGGAAAATTGTTTTGTTTGTCCACCTCATGTGGCCTGTATAGGATCAACTTCAAGAACACAGGACTTTAGCTGGAGCAAAGAGCCACAGGAGCTACAGGAAGCAGTGGAGGCTGAGAGAGAGAAGAGCTGCCATACGTCCCCAGGTGGCCTACAGAACATGTCCTTCGCTCTTCTTCACAGATAGATGCCCAATTAGAATGCATTTAGTTTGATAAGGGCAACAATTTTTTAGTTATTTTCTTCAGTGCTGTATCCCTACACCCTAGAAGAGGGTGAGGTAACTAGCTAACATTTAATTAATAATTTTTAAATGAATGAATGGATGTAGGTCAGCAGTCCTGAAGGTGGACCCAACCTGCTAATTCTGTCAGCTACACAGGTCTGACAGGAAAATGTCTATGCCTAAACATCAAAGCATATGCTCCTTCTTCCTTTACCAGATATAACTTCTGAAATATCTTGCGTAAAACTAGATAGCATATAGGCTGTGTCTTGAAGTCAAAACAAGCAGAAAGGAGACCATCATTTTGTCCCTCAAATGTGATCAAAATGTCTGATTTCTTCTACTTGCCTGATTAGATACATGCTCAGTGAGAGTCTATAGAAAGTTAAAAAAAAAAAAAAAAAAAGAAAGAAATAATGAACCTATCACTTTTAAAGCAGTATAAATTCCATTTGGCAACTCTAGTGCCAAATAAAAATCAAATAAAAATACTATGTGTTAGTAAAACCAGTAACTACAATTGGAATGTATTAAACTAAATTACTCAGGTATAGCAAAATATATTTATTTATTCAATTCTGTGTGATCTACTTCGTCCTCTTATCAGTAAAATACAAGTTCTTAAATTCAACCCCTACAAACTGACAATTCATGAGACCTGGCAGAGTTTAAAACAAGCTTTACAGGAATCCCGATATGCTTTGCTCTGTCCTCCTCCTAAATTCCTCCCTAAAAGTACATAGAATGCATTGCTAATGCACTTTCCATCTTTTAGGTAGACTGCATGCCACCACATGCTATAAAAGCTCATGTTTTCTCCCCTATCAGTGAGTAGTCTTTCCAATACCTTGTAACAGAGGATGGAAAGTGGATGGGTATGGATCTGATAGATGTGTTTTGGCTTCAAACATTTAAAAAATAAATAATATTTAAAATTTCTGACATGTGGAAAAGCTGGGCTCACAATCCTATATATTGACAGCATGTGGGTAGAACACTTATGTGCTATTTTGACATGACCCTGTGGATTCCTTATTTTCTGACACCTGGTCTACTTCACTCATTCATGTTTTCAGTCTGGCTTCTACAGGTCTTTGCTTTTGGATTCTCTGGCTCTCAGAGTTCCTACATCATGAAATGTGCATAAAATCTCAAGAGAAACTCAAGAGTGAGTCTCCTGTCAGGGAAAGAACACCATATGGGGCTCTGGAAACACTAGGCTCCCTTCCTAGTCATACTACCAGACAGCCATTTTATCTTGGGTAAGCATCCAAGCCCATTAGAAGAGAGTCAGACGAGACAATCTGTAGATAACTTCCAGACTGGAAATCCCATGATTTCAAGTCCCTGTCTCCTTGTTTGCTAGGCTGGCCATCGTTGAACACACACGAAATAACCTATCACTTGCATAAGACAAGGTCTGCTATATTCAAGACTGAGTTCTAAAACTGCTTACCCAAAAAAAAAAAAAAAAAAAATTTAAATATCTTAGCCTTGTCCTAAGCAACTGTATCTGTAAAATAATGTATTTTATTAACAAGTTACATATTTTTCCATTAACATGTTCATTAAAAATATCTACTAGATATTACCTATATTTACAACATATTCCACCCGAGGTATCTGCTTCACACTTTGGGAAAAACTCCCATGTGAAGTCCAAAGTTTATTAAAACAGTTACTTAGGTGGAATTATCAGAACCTTCGCCAGACTTTCAAACACGTTCCTATCTCTACCTTCTAGATTACTTTGAGATTGAAACTGTCGTATACTCAAAAATGTTTCTCAGGTGAGAAATATTTTGCTCTATCACTTTACATAAACATCTTGAATATCAGTCACAGGATATGAAAATGATTTGGAAAAAAAATATACCACTAAAACCAAAGTTATCATTCAACCATGGCTCTTGATGAACATAAAGATTCACAAGGATTTTAGCTTAGATATATATACATACACACATACCAGTTAGCCTGACAAACTGTTTTTCTCCTAATAACTCAGGTAAGAAGGTTTAAAAGTAAAGTCATTTTTAAAGTTTCATATTTCTTAAATGTACTCACAGGCCACACAAGGTACTTTCAACAGGAAATATAATACTACAAGAGAGGTTAACAACAGCAATCAACTAATACCCTTGTGGATTCCTGCAGGGAGAGGGAGAGGGGGACTCCAGGGAAGGACTGTGTCAGTCTAAATCTGCTGCTGTTCTTCTCTCTGAGCAACAGCCAGACAGCTGGATGGGAGGAGGAGTCAAACACCCTAAATTACCAGATTCACACTTAGCACACACATCATAAAGATGCCAGAGACCATGTTTGAACACATAATTTGCTCTCTTCTGGGAGATGGCGGTTGTTTCCCCCTCTGGTGTCAAGCATGATGCCTGTGTGTGAGCAACTCTACCAATCTGAAAGACGCACAAATCCATTTAATTCTAAGCTGCTTGGAAGGAAAGTTCTTGCACATGACTGTGTATAATTAGTGACATGACTCATTTAGAGGTCATGTCTAGTAAATAAAGGTATTTATCTGAATGTCTAGAAGACGTAAATATATTAATCTCAACACAATGCTCAGTAGAAGAAAAGTGAAGTGAAATGATTTCAACAAGTCATTCAGTATTGTGGAGTATTACACCCTACAGTAAGAACTTTAAATTTACCTCCTGGGCAGTCAAAGGGATTTAATAAAACTGACCTCCTGGGACTCAGGCATCTATCCCATGTCCTGAGAAAACGTAGGATAACACAGATAAATGGTGTGTGGATATGTCTTCGGAGCAGGAGATCATAAACACAGACATTGGGAGAAGGATCAAGGCAATTAACTACCAACTATATGAACAGCTACAATATTTGCATATACGCCTGTGTACCAACATCTACCATACTAAACACACTATCCATATACACTACTGCAAATATCTTCATTAAAATAAGACAGTCTACCTCTGGTACCGTAAGATACCATTTTGCTTCTTTCACTAAATTGTAAAGATACAATTCAAGATAATTATATTTTTAAAGCTTGTTAGGGCAGTACATTAAAGAAGCCAAGAGCATTCTTTTTTCTCTGTATCTCTTCATTGGAATAAATTTCTTAAAAATCTGCACAGTGACTTCACAATACCTAAGCCAACTATTTTGGAATTAGTCCCGGTGTCCTTAAACTCAATATGTTTCATTCCCTTACCCCATTTTCCTGTGTAGGAAAGCTACATCTCTTTCAACTACAATACACTCATTCCTCAACTTCCTTATTTACATCTTTTTTTTCCCGGGCACTCACATTTCTATCCCTTGATATAGGGTTTCCTTCTGGCGAGACTTAAATCTGTCTCCTTTAGTCCCCTTTGCCAACTGCCTGGCACAGACAGCTTCTCTAAATTCTGTCATATCCTCGGAATCTGTAGCCCTGCATTTTATATCTAACCATAGAAATACTTTATTCCTTTGCAGTTCTTTCTGAATAGCTCCTCTCAGTATTAAATCATCCTGTTCCTTCCTTGAAACAACAGAGAGATTTCATGCTAATATGCGGAAGGACTCTTATTCCGACTTTGGAATATAGGTGAAGACATGTGAAACCATGTACAAAACCCAGAGCCATGTCTAAATCCAATTTACAACTCTACCTTTTTAACTACACAATAAAACAGTCTGATAAACCACTGGAGCTATTAACTAAGTGATATTGAATTGAACATCTCAAGTCATCAGAAGCACTGGTTTAAAACCAAAAGCAGTGCCCCTGGAGCTGCCTGTAACTTTATAATCAAGGGTGTGAAAGCCACAAATTATCAAGCCTATCTGTCACCATTATATTTTTTGCATAGAAATATCCATAAGTACAAATCATTTTGGTCATAGAAGAATGCACGACTATAAAATAGAGGAATTATTTCACGTTACTGATTCTACTTACAACAGGGCCTGCTGCCTGAAAAGCCAGGCTATCTACCTAATATTATGAGATTTGGAAAATTAATTTTATACTCTGCATGGATCATATCAAATATAGTCTACAAGCTCAATACGTAATAACATTAACATTCAAACTCAAGAATAGGAAGCCATATATACAGAGATTTCCTAATGGTAAAATGAGGGAAAAATTAATATTCCAACTTCTGTTTAAAAGCTGCTATAATACTACCCTGTTCTGGAATAAGAAGTGGAGCCAATCCAAGCTATTACCATCATCAAATGCGCACCCACTTATCATCCATCTTTAACTACACTAGTTGTTAAAAATATATATAAATCTTGTCCACTGTTAAGAAGGATATTAGTCTGTAATTATTCCGGCTATCCGGCCAATGTGTATTTTTATTTCATTTAATAGTGAAAGAAGCAAAAAACACTGCCATCTTTGTACTACAAATATCAATTCTGAAATTAATTTAGCTTCTTCTAGTACTTGTAGTAAAGACACACAAAGGAAATTTACCTGCAATTTGGTTTGAGCACATCAAGAATCCCAAACACCATTAGTGGTGAGTTTAGTAAATCTGTAGTTTGTAGTTTTTAACTGAGAGTCTTCACTAGCAATGAACAGTCTGAGATCACAGAAAGAGTGCCATAAAGAACATTTTCCATGACTTTTTTTTTATCTGACTTAAATTCCACAAAGTTGGTCACTTGTTTATGGTGTCAGGTATATACAGTTGATCCCTGAAGAAAATTGAACTGCATGGGTCCCTTTACAGGTGTTTTTATATTTTTTATAAATAGAATATAGTCCTGTAAATGTATTCTCTCTTCCTTATGATTTTCTTAAAAACATGTTCTTTTTTCTAGCTAACTTTATTTTAAGAATACAGTATATAGGGGTGCCTGGTGGCTCAGTCGGTTAAGAGTCTGCCTTCAGCTCAGGTCATGATCCCATGGTCCTGGGATGGAGCCCCATGTCTGGCTTTCTGCTCAGCGGGGAGCCTGCCTCTCCCTCTCCCCTTGCCTGCCACTCCGCCTACTTGTGCTCTCTCTCTGTCAAATAAATACATAAAATCTTAAAAAAAAAGAATACAATATATAATACATATAACATAAAATGTGTTCATCAACTGTTATGTTATCAAGAAGGTTTCTGGTCAGCAGTAGGCTATTGAAAGTTCAGTTTTTAGGGAGTCAAAAGTTTACAGGTAATTTTCAACTGTGCAGGGACATATACGAAATATGTGTTAATCAACTGTTTATGTTATCTGTAAGGCTTCTGGTCAACATTAGGTTATTAGTAATTAAGTTATTGGGGTGTCAAAAGTTATACACAGATTTTTGACTGTACAGAGGATCAGATCCTCTAACACCTGGGTTGTTTAAGGGTCAGCTCTATTTCTTAATGAAATCACTTATGGCGTTTCTTTTCCATACTATTAAATAAAACTGTCATTTCTTGGGGAAAAACAAAAATCCTTTGGTACATCTTAATTTTTTTTTTTAATGAAGCTCTTTAGTATCCTGTTACATTGAAGTATTCACTCAGTTGTGAATTTTTTTGTTTTATTTTTGAAGTAAATATTATTAGTTTAATATACTTGGATAAATCCTCTTTAGTCAGCTGGAGTTTAGAATATAAGATAAACTATTCTCTTACTTTCAAAATTAATATGAACAATCTATACACACATATATACACATCCATGACTTTCAGGTCCCTTCTGCAAACTATGTCCAGGATTAAGTGAATTTATACACAACAGAGCAGAATATCATTAGATACCTTATTTATACCTTGATGATCTCTCATAAGAGAAGGCGGCAAACAAACAGATCAAAAGAACAGACATTTCCAACTTTGTTTCTGCTTGATTTTTAGAACAGCTCACAATAAAAAAGGGGGAGAGGTAACTGGGGACAAGGGTAGAGAGGGAGGGAGTAGGGATAAAGAGAAGAAGGAAAGAAGGAAGAAAGGAAGGGAATAGGGAAAGGAGAGAGAAAGAGAGGGAAGAGAAAGGAAGAAAATAAAGAATCTTAGTAACACTTTGCTTCAGATGACAATTAAATCACATTTCACTCAGTCCCTGGGCAATTTGAAGGGATTTCCAGGAGTTAGTGAGAAGTTAAAATGAAGTGTCATGAGATCACAGACTTTCCTAACCCAGGAAGTATCCTGGAAATCAGACTTAAATTTACAGGGGAATACTGAGGCACAGAGAGGTAAAGTAGCTTGTTAGAGCTTGCACAGCAATTTGAAAGAGCTCAAGCTTCCACCATTACTATGGATAATTCATTGAGTGGATACTTTGAAAGTATGTAACTGTCAAGGCTTGCTAACATTTAAAATCTGCTCAAATTTTCAGGGTTATTAAATTCATTTTTTTGTTCCATCATATTTACTTTGAAATTATTTTAGAGGTAGTTCATAGAGCTTCAATCTGCACCTCACATTTTTGCCAACCCAACCTGTCACAGAGGGCTGGAGTGCAGTTTGTGAGCAAGGAGGACCGGCTTACAACTGCTGCTGAGGATGCTGTGAAGTCCTCTTTGTGTTTAGCTGTGTCCCCTTTGGGGACAGAAAAAACACTTGCCAGGGGCTCAAAGCACACACTGCCAGGGGCTCTACTTTCTACTCATGTGCCTCTTGTCAGGATTTCTTCCACTTGGTTCAACCTCAGCACCTTCTCGATGTTGAGGGGATACTGCAGTCAGAGTAGCACAGAAACTATCTACCAGGCTGTTGGGTAGATTTTTATGCATGCAAACACATACAGAAACATACTATCTTTACATATAAAATGTAAGACTTTTCCTTTATTATCTCATAACATTTTACATTTATTTTGAAGACCAATTAAATCACCAGGGCTTTAAAAGCACCTCTTACAAGGCATATTTAACACCCATCTGACTTCCCCATCTGTCAAGTGACCAGACACTAAACTAACGCGTGGAGCAATCCCCTTTTCTACAGATTAAACACAACTCGGGAGAGAGTGTCCAATTTTTAGAAAATAAAACATTTCTAAAGTAACGGAAGCACGCTATAAGTCTTGCAAAACCTCTTAAAGCTTTGTGGTGACCAGCCACAAAAATGTTTAATATCATAGGAGATGAAATTTCTAAATGTTTGAATGGAAAGTAAAAATCATACTTAAGTACTTCAGGAAAATACTTCTCTACAAACGGCAAAAATTCCCACTACACACACACACACACACACACACACACACACACACACACAATCAGGACTACCTTCTCTTCTTATAATTTTAAACAAGGCAACATCTTTGCAAGATCATATTCTTGCACTAGTTAGAAAAAGACCAACAATTTTTGTTTTCGTTTTTGTTTTGTTAAATATAGCTGAGGCTTCCTCAGTAACCATCACTTACAAAAGTCAGCTCAATTTTAGAAGAAGGCATGATGCCATTCTTTTGTTTAGGGGAAATGTAACCATCAAAACCTCTTGCCTGCATTTTAGATTTCAGTGATTCACAACCTTACCCCCCCCCCCCGCCCCCCCCAGGAAACAGACTTCTTTGCAAGGACAGCCTTGGGACTGACTGTTCACTACCCAGAGGTTAACGCAGCCATTCCCCTTTTGCTCCATCTGGCCAGATGTTAAGCGTCCTTTATTGGCTTGTTACATTTTCCCTCCAAACCTCAAGCCCTGAAAATGCCTGTGCTCATGTAGACAACCATCTATTTTGAGTCTTTTCTCTCTTGTATCGTTCCTATCAACCAAATATAATGGGAACATACTCTGTCCCCACCAGTGAGACACTTTCATACTTCACAGCCTGTGGTTTTTCTCTGCTCTGAGACTTACTGCCTATTCAGGAAAATAGTATTTCCACTCTGGAAATTACAGGATCCTCTGGTTCCATGGTCTCAAACTCATTGAGGGCACTTTGATTCCCCTTTCCAGGTATGAATGATGTCAACTTCGTGTTGGTCCACATCAGCTCTAGCCATTGGTTCAAGCAGTGCAAGCCTCTTATATTCAAATTCTATTCTTACAACAGCTCAATTGTTCTATGTTCAATCCAGGAAGAAAAGTGTGTTCTATATTTAGGTTAGGGAAACCCAGACAAAAAAATTCACATATCCCTTTCCATAGTGATAACAATCTTTAATTTCACTAAGCCATTGATCATTTGAGAGACACCATGCAAACATTATCAACGATATTAATTTCCAATATCATTTTCATGATCAATTCATCTTTGCATGGATAACAAATATTAATTTGATAGACTGCATTTGGAGACACATGAAAGATAAATGAACTCAGATTTGAAATTCTTTTTTTTTTTTTAATTAACATTACTTCATAAAAAGTGGCACTTTCAAAAGCAACACAGCTAAAACATAGACTCTTATTTTGAAACACTGATCCTCAGCATGAAAAAGGAGATACGCAATTTATGTGTGTAAATATTCCTAATATATCACTCCCACCCCCAACCCCTGGCAAAGTTTCTAAACAGCATGCAACTGAAAAACAAGAGAAACTTTCCTGTTTCTGCCTTTCTTAGTGGCAGCAGA
This sequence comes from Ursus maritimus, assembly GCF_017311325.1. Lineage (NCBI taxonomy): Eukaryota > Metazoa > Chordata > Mammalia > Carnivora > Ursidae > Ursus > Ursus maritimus. Next base: position 14,805,939 of record NW_024423786.1, read on the forward strand.
GAGCCGCAAAATAAACTACCTTAAACAAATTCTGGAAATAATGACACACGCTTCTTTTATATAGAAGTGCATGTGAGATGATCTCTTACATATACATTACTTTTACTTACATTTTTCTTGCAATGGCCAGAGATACAGAAGATAAACATAAGCTCTAACCATCCTGAGCACAACAGACAATGCACCCATGCTTCCAAATTAAAAATAAAACCAATAATTTTTAACTTCTATAAAAGCATTCTGAGAGGTCTCTTATTTTCCTGTATGAATAAATTATAAAAGAGATCTGACAGAAACAGCAAGCTCTAAACAGATTACACCCTGTCTCACCAGCTTGATTCAACAAAGAGCGATGGAATAGCAAATCAAATGCAGCTTGCAAAGTCACATTCACATGGAACTGTAGGGAGAAAGAGGGGGAAAAAAACCTGATACTTACAGACTGTAAAGTAAAATGTCCCAGTTTCGCTTTACATGTTACAGCAAATCAAACAGAGATTTCAGCTCTCAGCAAGTCCCTGCTTCCACTACACTGATCATCCACGCAGAACAGGCCCTTATGGATTGCTTAGGCAGCTGGGAGATAATGGGACCATATTCTCAGCTGGGACTAGAGATGCTGAACTGCTCTCCGCTGCGTGCTGCATGGCTCTCAGCCAGCATTAATCAAGGAGGACCCAGCTTCGTGGCTGTGTTCCCCAAAGGATCGACATAATTAGCGCATGAATCAAAGACGCACACTGGGAGAATCACACACATCTCTAACTGGCTCTGCTCACATTGAACCTGATTAGGAAATCAAGTTGGTTCCCTGATCAAATGTGTTCAACCTTTCAAAAATAGAGACTCACACAGCTGTTTATAGATTTCAAGGGAGGGGTAGAGATCAAGGTTTCCTTCCCTATGGGCAATTTATGTAATTCCTCAACTATAGAACATAATTGCACTGATTGTTTGGTACATATGGTGGATTTGTCCTGCGATTTGATTTGTCTGTGAGGGTTTTTTTTTTGTGTGTGTGTGTGTGTGTATGTGTTTTTTTTTTTTTTTTCTGCTGCTCCCAGGAAGGTTACAGGCTGCAGCCTCATTTCCCCTATGGAGTTTTTGAGACATGCATTTGTATATTCTTTGCAGGTCTAGATTTCCGGGATACTAGTTGGACTAAAGCTGGTCTCTACGGGGGCATTTTATGTCCCCAAAGATATGCATCTTCTTGAGCACTGGCAGTCCAGCTCATTCCAAACAGAGGGTTTGGCATGGCACTTGGGACACCAAGGATTCTAAAAGGAATTGCGATGTTGATTGTGCTTACATAACTGAAAGAATGCTCTTCATTACTTGTCCATATGGTGATGCAGTCAAGAGCTGCAGAGTAGCAGCCTGTGGACAGGCTTGGTTTGGCAAAGTAGAGATTTTAGTATTTGAATGTGAACATTTTTTTAAAAGATTTTATTTATTTGACAGAGAGAGAGAAAGAGAGCACAAGGAGGGGAGCAGCAGAAGGAAAGGGAGAAGCAGGCTCCCCGCTGAGCAGGGACCTGATGTGGGACTCCATCCCAGGACCCTGGGATCATGACCTGAGCTGAAGGCAGACCCTTAACCGACTGAGCCACCCAGGCACCCTGAAAGTGAACATTTTTAAACAGAACACTTTACCAAAATGGTGCCACTACACTTTTGCCCATATATGCTACCTGCTAGCCCCTGAAGACTTTTCTTTAATGTAAATTTAACCTCAGTTAAGCAAATCTGAGTTAGGGATGTAAAACACTCCAATTGAGAGAAAGGAGACTCATCTCTTGTGTCACTCATTAAAAGGTGATCAAGGCACCCATGTGGTGATTTTAAGTTCTAAACACACAGAGCAGCTAGAAGCTAATGAGCCTGTGTGATAAAGGGCCTAGGGGAATTTAGGGAGCCAGAAAACCTGAGTTGTAATTCTCACCTTATAAAAATCAGGTGATCTACAATATGACACTTTGCCTTTCTGAGCCTTAGTTTTCTTATCTGTATAATAGGGCTTGGTCCAGACCTTTGAGGGCTCTCACGGGTGTAACATTCATTTGTTCTAAGAATTAGAAAGTAGATCTCCATTAGTTTACACTTCTAACAGCAACCATTATAATGGGAATAAAATAAAGGTACACTTGAACAAAAAACAAACAAAAAACCTGTCCCAAATGTGGGGGCCTCTGCTACCTTTTGGGGTCCCAAGATAAACTGGCTAATAAGCAGCTATTTTAGAGAACAGAAAGCATCATTATTATGAAGTGTAAGTAAATTATAAATGTGTGAAAGAAAAAAGACAGGCTGTGCAGAAAATAATTTTATCTAATTCTAATATCTAATTCATAATACTAATTATGTCTACCTGACAGTAAAACTGGATGACAAGCCAAAAGTCCAGGTAGATGTTTGTCTTCATGAGCCAACTGCCAGAGTACTACACTTTGTGGGGAAAGAGTCTTTTTGTATTTAACTGAATTCCAATTTTCTTCCGCTCCTACTATTTGAAAGTAAAGAAAGGAAGGGCTTCTCCTCACATTATCAGTTACCTTACTTTTGTGGAAAAATGTGTTTCAACAAGGTCAAAATAACCCAAACTGTCCTAGGGTTTTGGTACTGGCCTTAGAGAATAAAGGGGAAATTGACACTTTTATGATCTCTTACTCAATAACCAGAAAAGTAACTCACTCCAAAGACAGAGGATCTCGTGTAAAATGCATCCTGCCAGACCTTTTCATATCCATTACAACTCAGTTATTCCAAATCAGATAGAAGGCCTCAAGGAGATTCAATATCAATAGTTAATAATAATAAAACAAAGTGGAGGATGATGAAACAGTATACTTACACTTTTTAAAAATTTTACTTTTCAGTAATTTTTTGTTGGTTCAGAATGCTTTTGTAAGTATTTTCAATCCAATTTCTCTAAGATAACCTGTTTCCTTATTTCCTTGAGTATTGTTGCAATTTGGCATAAGTTGTAAAACGACTGGCATAAATTTCATGTTTGTTATTTTTATCTGGCTCATTATTATTGAGACTTTAGCACATCTACTTAACACAGCTCATGTGAGGTGCTGACAAAAATAGGTTAATTAAATAGTAATTGTGCATCTCAGTCATATTAGCAAACATATTGCTGAAGTAAATGAAAAAAGGAGCAAATTAAAACACTAACGTGTTTATTCAGTGGTACAGTCGAAATAAATAGTTTAATTGGTTTTAAGTTCTATTCAGTCCCTGTTTGGCTGGTAATTACTTTGATTCATTTTTGATTATGATATGTAATAGATTCACTTTGACATCATGTGATTTGCACTTGTTTCTAACGGTAGGTGATAATTACTAACTAAAAATTTCTAACTTCCATCAATTTTCTTCATACATTTCTCCCCTGAGACATACCATTTAAAATATGAAGTGGTTTATAATAAAAGCCTAAATCTGGAAAATGTCTGATATTTTTTTTCCTTTAAGGTCAAAGCCAACATTAATGTCAAAATAAATATAGCAAAAAGGAAGAGAAAAAGAAAAATGATTAGCAACTATAAACAAAAGAAACTGTCTTCACAGAGATAGTATAACCTGATATATTACCTCAGAATGTATTTCAGAAGCCAAAATATATAGCAATTGTTTTAGACTTTGCATAGAAATTGCAAGAAACTGCATCTCTTTGGGACTCTGAGGAGTCTGCAATTTTAACAACACTCTTGTCAAGGCTAATAAGAACCTGGGGAATGGGGCTCCTGAGGTCTCTTTCTGGCCATAATACAAGATTCAGCAAGTTAAATACAGCTCTGAGCCTCAGCAAATCTAGGGGCAAAATGAAAGTTATGGCAATAATTTCCCAACAGGTTGAAACTTAATCAATATTTTTTAATGTTTTGGAATCTTCAGCAGTAAGTCACCTGATATGCATACAACTGTTCATTGTTTCTCCTAGAAAGTGTTCTTATTTCTTATTCCTTGCCTCACTCACTAAAAGTCAGAGTCAAAAGCTAAGACAACTGTGACATTTCTCCAGCTGAGAACAAAATTTCAAAGGAATGAATGGTTCAGAAATCACTGCCCAGGGCACCCACTGGAATGACAATCTAAGCAGCTTGACTGGACTTTCTTTTCCAATCAAAAGCAATGGAGCCAGTAATAAAATAATTGAGGAGCAAGACAAAAGTATGGATCCACATGAGAAAGTCTGTGGCCTTATTTGTTTTCCAAGAAGTAATCAGATTCCTGTAACAATGACTCACAGAGACCAGGGTCACAAAATTAAAACAGTCTATGGGGAAAAAAATAGCCCATTTTTAAATATTATGTCACAATGACATAAAATTGGCCCAGGAGCTAGATAAAAAATATAATATGCCTCAATATTTATCTGCTGCCAATTACTCAGACATGTGGAGTAACCATTAGCAAAAAATGTCTATTAATTTAAGGTGTGCAGGTGCATGCCTCTGTGTGTGTTTGTGGTGTGTAGAAAGAGAAAGAGTGAAAGGGGGAGAGACGAATTATAGAAAAAATATTTTGTAAGTGGTATTTCTCATTAACTTTTTGGGGTAGAACTGATTTATCCTTATTATATTGGCTAAAGAACACATCCAAATTTTCTTATCATCTAAAGAGAAAAAATCCTTTTACTCAGAAGATTCTGATTTTCCTTTTAACAAAGAGAGAAAGCTTTGAAAGACTGGTTTTTAACTGTCACAACGGAGGGGGGTAGGTGCATGTTACTGGCATCTAGTGGGTAGAAGCCAGGGATGCTGCCAACTATCCTATAATGCATAGCCAACTCTGAAAAAAATTCTCTGGCCCAATATGTGAATAATGCCACCTTTGAGAAACCCTGACCCAAGGGAACCATGTGGGATCCTCATAGTTAGAATTCCTAAGAATTCAGAACTGAGATTAAAAACCAACAAGTTTAAATGGGGTTGTTCTAAGTATAGCTGCAGTAGCAATACTAAACACTGTTTTGCCTTGGAAGTAACTTTAGACTTCTTAATATGCTTTCACAAAAGTTACCATATTCAGTACAATAAGCTACTTCCAAAACCAAGAAAGTACTATAATTCCAAGTCTATCAGTGCAAACAAGCAGGACCTTAGAACAAATAACCAGAGGCATGGTCACTAAAAAAGGCAAACCCTAACAAGTACCTAATATGGCCCTCACCTCCCTGTCCTGCTTCTCACAAAACCAAATAGAACAGATAAAAATTAATCTCAATCCAGTATATATAATCCTTTCCCACTGGACCCTGCCATGGGAACCAAAGAAGACAACTCTTTAGCTAGGTGAGCTCCATGTGATTTCATATATGTGTTTTCTTTCTATCTCTCTGTCCCTGAACAGGTGGACATCCTCTTCTATGTTCCCATGTCAGGAATCTGATCGTATTCTTGAAATAGAGTTTAAGTAGAGAGTTGGGATTAAAAGCAAATATGCTTTACTTTATGGACTTCCATTAGGAAATCAGTTTTAAAAACTCCTGTTTACTTACTCATTCAACAAAAATTTACTGAGCACATTGTCCATTTAAATTACTGGGGAGAGAAATAAAATCTCTCAGCATCTGCTTTCCTTACAAACTTTATGCATTTATATTGTATCCCCTATATCATCTTGCCTGGCTCAGAAAAAGTTTACTGCATTTCTAATCATCCACTAAGGTCATTATTATTTATAATCAGCCTTATCACTAATGTAGTGCCCTATAGACTCTTCAGCTCTGCTGCTGAGCTCTTTTGTTGGCTCCAGGGAGTGTAGGCGCTAGGTAGATGACAGGGGCTTTTCATTTTATTCGTTGGCATCCCTTCCATCAACTGCAAAAAGCCTTATGCAAGCTTTTACAGGAGGGGGACTCAGTTCACCTTTGTTCTTAAAGAGAAAGTATCTCCCCTTAGATCTGCTGCAGATGGAACAAGATGAGGAAGAAGGTGTTCAAGAAGTAAGACTGACAGAAAGAGAACCAAACCCAAAATGGTCTTTATTTCCTAAGATTACCACAGTGTTACATTAGAAGAAAAGTGAATAACTGATTACACTAAGCAAAGTCTGTTCTTAACATTTCATGGAGTGTGAAAGAGGAATAAGATGCCTGCTTTCTTTCGTACATGCTTTGAGAAAATGGGTTACTGTTTTTTTTTTTTTTCTCTTTTTTTCCTAAATGCATCCCAGATACAGAGGAATGGGCTTAATTTTAGAACAACATGAATCAGAGATTAAGGCAGAATTCAAGACTCTCTTTAAGTAGACATTTTAAAAGTTCTTTTCAGGGAAACCACTGTCTAAATTCATACACTGCTACCCTCTTTGTCAATATGATGTAGAAATATTGCAAACAACAAATATAGCAAAAGCAACCTTTAACTCTAGGAATCCAGAATCTAGGTAATCTACATGATATAGCCACATAATCACATGAAATGTTACAGTATAAATCCAAACTCAGGCTAAGTGATATATTTAGTTGGGTCTCTGCAATTTCAAAATAAATTTTCTTACTGCTTTGGTGGGTGGGTGGGTGGGGGAATGATATTACAGATTTAATTCTGAGCAGTGCAAAATGTAGAAGGATGACGTCTGTCCAGAGATGTGTATTTTTTTTCTGACATGGACTATCATTATTTCAGGTTCTTATTATGTGTCAGAAACAGTTACGCATTTTCCAATGATTATCTACTTTAATCTTCACCACAACCCTCTGAGGTAGGTGTCTTTACTACTTTCATTTCATAGATAAAGACACTGAGAACTAAAGATGCTGAGTGAGTCGTCCAAGGGCCCATACTTAATATGTAGCAGATTTGGGTTTTCTAAATTTTATCATGCGGAACATTTATTTTTCTTTGTTGACAATATTTTCCTTACCAATCATGTTCACAGCCGAAAATGTTCCTCAGTGTGTTTACCCAGAGTAAACCAGTGGTTCTAAGTTTGTAACTTTGAAACAAGTTGGTACAAAGTAAAGCAAGTGTATTAAACCTTAAAATTGTTGGGTAGGGTTGACCTAAAATAACATAAAAAATGTAATAACTTTGGACAAGATTACATAGAACACTCAGTTTAAAACTGATTATCTGGATTCCCCTTTGGCCAAAACTTTTTTTGAAAAATTCCAAACTTACAGTAAAGTTGAAAGAATGGTGTAATGAATACCCATATGATTATGACTCAGAACTAATGTAAACATTTTGATATTTGTTTTCTCTTTTTATTCCCTCTCCTCTCCTTTTCCCTCTTTCCTTCTCACTATTATACTAATTTTTTTTTTCTGAATCGTTTAAGAGTAAGTAGCAGATATCTTGGCACTTTGCCCTTAAATAATTCTCCAAAGAATTCACCAAATAATGCTTTTTCAGCTTTACTGATGTATAATGGACAAATAAAATGGTAAGATACTTTAAGTATACGATGTGATGATTCACCAAATAGTGTTTTCCCAAAGAACAAGGATTCTCATCTACATAACCACAAAGCAATTAACCAATCCAATAAATCTAACCCTGATACAAAATGATCATCATTTACTATATTCTCTGCATGTGACATTGTATTCTCAGTGCACTGCATTAGGGGGTAGGTATTGTCAGTTTGTCCTATTATTGGTAGTATTAAATTTAATCACCAGACTCCTCTCTTACAAATATAAAGGTATCATTTTACTTTCGTAATTTGTAAGTAACAATTGGAGAATACTTTGAGAATGTGTAAGTATCATGTTCTCCAATAACCTCCTCCCGGGTCATTTTAGTTACATTGATGAACCCTGACTAATCAATTTTTGCAATGATAGTTACAAAATATCTGGATTTGCAAACCTCAATAATCATCTAATTTCTTTTTAAAGGATCCCAACCCACTTACTTAACCCTCTCATAGAACATCAGAGTGGTGGCAATGGGTGCCATTCAAAAAATACTAAGTTTCTGAAATTTTCTCAGGAATCAAAGCCAATGACAACTCATCAAGCTAGTCATGAAAATTTCTTATCATTTCCAGAAAACAGGAAGATAGGCAGGAAAATATGAAATTAACCACTTCTTTTTAAGGGATAAAGGGAATTTGTCAGGATAAACCTGGATATCACTCTTCATAGTAATGTTTTAAGTTGAATAATGAGACATCCTTCTTCATATCTACTAATGCTACACTAATCAGGGTAGAATCACTTTCAACTTTGCAGAATGCACTGTATATTAAGGAGCCAAAGTGTTCCTTTTAGACATTTTAAATTGTGCCATTTATTGATCTCTAAACCATTCTATTTTGTTGTAGCATTTTTCACCTGGAAACGAATAAAAAATGAAAAGCCCTGGTTGAAATCCATTCTCCACACTGATGTCAAAGTGCCCTTTCCAAAATAGAAATCTAAAGACATTATCCTCCTGTTTAAAATCTTTCAGTGGATCCCTATCAATTACCTGGTAAAACCCAAACAATACAAATTCATACAAAGTTCCCTTTCTAATATTCGCCATTGCCCGATGATTGTGCTTTATGTTACATTCATCAATCAGGATTTTCCCCTCTTCCTTGAAAATTCCATGCTGTTTTTTTCTCTTCATGCAAATAGATTCTTTCCTTTGCCTATCATGCATCCCTACCCCTACAAGCTTCATCAGGAAATATTTTCAATGTTTTAGAGAACTTAAATACAAAATATAAAACCATAAATCTTTTAGAAAAAGCATTAAGAAAAAATCTTCAGGATCTAGGACTGGGCAAAGAGTTCTGAGATTTGATACCAACAGCATAGTCAATAAAAGGAGAATTGATAAACTGGACCTTATCAGATTAAAAACATTTGCTCTGAGAAATGCTTTGGTAAGAAGATGAAAACACAAACTATATCCTGAGATAAAATATAACCACATATTCATTAAAGGATTAGAATCTATAATATATGAAGAACTGTAGGACTAAACAATTGAAAAGATACAGTTAGAAAATGGGCAAGAAACCCCCCATGAACAGACATTTCACTGAGGAGGATAAACAGATAAGAATATGAATGGATGTTCATTAGCTATTAGGAAAATGCAAACTAAAATCATAATGAGATATAATACACACCTGTCAGAAAAGCTAAAATTAGAAAAAAAGAAACATTAAATGCTGGGGAGAATATAGAGAAAATAATGAGTCACACATTGCTGACAGGAACATAAAATGATACAGCCACTCTGGAAAACATTTTGGTAATCTCTAAAACAACAAAACTACAATTACCATAAAACCCCAAAATTGCTCTCCTGTTATTAACTAATATGTTGCCATAAATGCAATCAATATTTTCTAAGCATCTATCAAATTCCATGTAGTAAACATTCATATATATTTGCAATAAGTAAATATAAAAGTAAAAAAAATAAAATAGGGATATTTAATGAATTGTCTTCATAATCATATTTCATTGTATAAACAACTTTTTATCAGTATTGACTTAAGATATTCCAATGGAGAGTTTAAAATTATTTCATCTATTTCTACTTTAAAGAACAATTGATTATTGGTAGGATGGAAACAGAGAGAGAGGGAGAGAGAACCAGTGGGATAGTAAGTAATTGAGAAGATTCATTCATTCAACCCATATTTATTATTTATTAAGTGCTAATCACTGTGTTGAGTGTCGGTGAGCCAGACAAACAGATGACAACAATTATAGAGTTTATATTCTGGGGAGGGAGAAAGACAACAGATAAGTAATCAACAGGTAAATTCAATAATTATAGATCTCGTAAGTGCTCATTAAGAAATAAGAGAGTCATAAGACAGAGAATAATAGAATTTGGCACTTCGGTATTCAACATGGTTGGCGAGATCAGAAAAATGGTATTAAAGAAGTTACCTTTAAAAGCAACATAATAGAAAACGTGAAATTTTTATATGCCATAGTGCTGGGATAAAATGTTCATTTGCATCTTATTAGAATAAACCCACTCCAACTCCCAAATCCCTTCAATATGGGTTATATGTGTACACTCATGAACACAAGGCACTAAATTATTCACTATATATGTCAATGTGAGAACCACTGACAGTATTTATGAAAATGTACCAAACTGTATTTTCCAGACATAACAATGAGCTATATCATTTGAAGGTGCAAATGCTATGGGAATACAACCAATGGGGTGTAGATTTTCGGTACTCTGGAACCAGTTCAGAGGGATCTGAGATGTCAATTTAAGGATTTTATATGTGATTCATTAAGGGAAGAGGAGTGTCCATCAAAGTTTTTGGATTATTGGTGATAAAAAAAAATGATGACACCAAATAGTAGTAAAGAAACACAATGAAATACATATGTAAAAAAAGGAAGCATTTATTACCCATGCCACATGTTCCCCTTTGAAGGGATAATGGCAGAATAATACTCTTGGATTTGTCCCCATGAGTTTGGAAGAAGAAATGGGACATAAGCACTCATCTCCTTCTTCTATTCTTTCTTCAGAAAGAATAGAAGTGCTTTCTGTTCTGCTTTCTGATCACAAAGCATAGAACCCATCCTTCAGAAACAATAAAAGTTGTCCAGGTATGCAAATAACTGGATAGATAAATCTGTTTTGAATTCAGGAGTGAATTATTGCCACTCTTTCAACAAATCTATGCTATATTTTCCCTTGATCTGAAATGAGTGTTGTATTTTTATCTCTATTAGTGTGATTGCTAAGTATGTCTCCTAATTGATTCTAAATTTTGCAGGGAAATAGGGCATTGTTCTTAAGGCTCCTAAAATCTCCAGATAGGCTTTTCCTGGAATATCTAAGAACTTACAATACCCCAGTAAAAATGAAAGGAGTTGAATAAAAGCACACAAGTTTAATTAAACCAAAATTTTCTATAAGCATATACAATGTAATCAAGAATAAATGGCTTTCTTACTGGTAGAATTTTGCACTGCCAATATATTTTTGGATGACATGAAAAAGTTGAGTTTGTATCTAAAGGAAACATTCAATTAACTTTTCTTTCTTTTATAACTACTACACAGAATGTATAATATGGTAACAATGGATAGCTCCTAAATAGAAATTGCTTATCTTTTTAAAAATCTAACTTTTTTAAAATCTAACTTTTTAAAAATCTAACTTTTTTGGGCAAGCCCATGCACAAATCTCCCATTGTCATCTGGATGGTTAGGACAAGATCTCATTTCAGCTATGTACTGTGGATCAGCATCTGCTTCCTCTCTGTGCCATGTTGTAATGGCTAAACTCTGGATCCAATTCGAAGCCCTTCCTATTAAATTACTTTTAGAGGCTGAAGTTCACTACTTTTCAGACCAGAGTTATGAAAAAAAAAAAAAAGTACTGTATACAACACTAAAATCAGCAAATGTTTTCAGGTATTAATTTATTATTTAAGTATTTATTGAATAACTCATATGTATAAGTGGGTGGGGATTTAATGCAGGTCTAGACTTGATACTTGCTTTCTAGGAATTTGAGGACCCATAGAGAAATATAATCTTATAGGTAAGTATTTTAAGAGAGTGTTTATTAAAGTCCTTTGGGAATTTAGAAAAGGAAAAGATTATTTCCTACTTGACACTTAAAAAAGTGCTTTGGGGAAGAAGTGGTGTTTGAAATGAAAATTTGAAATATCTGTCAATTTTAGAAATTCAGAGATTGCTATTAAAGGTTGATTATGATGTTGAAGAGAGGATTTAAGATAATCTTCTATTTTAGCTGCTCCACAATAAGTATCTCATTCTGGACATGGTCTCTGATATCTAGACTTTATTGAGGATTTAAAGTACCACCACTCTGAAAAAATCTGTATGCTCAAATACAATTTTTCATAAAATATCAAGGAAATCACAGACTTTCAGTTTAGAAATTCTGCTTTAGATCAAGGGAATATTTTTAATAAATAATATACTGCATATAAACAGTATTTTACATTTTTCAAGACCTTTCATTATTACAATATGAAGTAGTAGTAAGGACTTTATCATTGCTCCCATTTTTCAAATAAAAAGACGAGCTATAGAGAAATCAAGTAACTCTTCCAGTATTATGAATTTCCTTGGGATTTTCTGGGATTATGCAGTACTTATTATAATGACTCCTTAATCTGACGAAATTCTACATTTTTATCATTCATTTGAAACTTTCCTCTATCCAAATTGGTTCAACTACATGTGAGAGAAAATCAAAATGATAATGGCTTAAAATAAAAAGAAGTTCATTTCTCACTCACAAGGGGAAAAAAAAATCCTAATAAGCAATCTAGGGCTGATAGAACAGTTCCACAGTCATCAATTAAGAACGTAGGTTTCTTTTTTCACTCCCCCCCTCACTGCTCTAGCATTACATTAATCAAGATCACCTCTTGGTCCACCTTCTAGAGCTCCAGACATCAAGCTGCATTCCCAGCAATGGAAAGAAGGAAGTAGAGTGGAGCACTGGAAAGCACAATTTCTAACTACATCAACTATTCTTGAAGAGACTGCTCAGAAGTCCCTCCAAACATTTCTGCTTATATTACATTGGATAAAGCTTAGTTACATGGTCATATTAGTTGTAAGCATGCTAGCAATTACAGTATTTTGTCTAGGTACCCTGATGCCCTAAATAATACTGGGGTTCTGTTACTAAAGAACAAAGGAAGAAAGGATATGATTGGCAACTAGCAGTCCCTCCCATAATCACTACCCAACACTAGATACTCAAGGCAACAATAAAACTGTGCTGGAAGAAATCACTGAATGAGAATTCTGAAGATGAGATTTCTGGTTGATGAGAAAATATCAACTAGATCTGTGTGTGGTTTGGATCTCCTGATTTGTAAAATAATAGAAATTGGAGATTAGAGTGCCCCTCAGGTATCCTCCAGCCATTGAGGTTTTAGAAGAGCTAAAATAAAATGTTACTTCACATTTTATGTCCTGAGCAATGACATTTTCTGCTATGTTAACTATCTCTACATCTGAAAATAGTGTAACTTAGACTCTGTAAGGATAGTAGAGTAGCCCCATTGATTTGATTATTTTAGAACAGATATTCACGAAAGAAAGAAAGAAAGAAAGAAAGAAAGAAAGAAAGAAAGAAAGAAAGAAAGAAAGAAAGAAAGAAAGAAAAAGAATAAGACAGAATTTTTTGGGGGATTTGAGTATAGATGGCAACTTTTTCATCTTGGTACCAAAAGAAAGATACTCTGTATATTATCTTCTTGATATTTGCGGTGGGGAATGAAAATTCACAATCAAAATGAAACATTTATGCTTACAATTTAAGAACTTTAAGATTCTAACACTAAAATGTTCAGCTGTTTATAAAAACTACCATTTATGCAAGTAAAATATTCAATCAGTAAAAACAGTTCTTAATGCCCCCAGGATAATCAATTTTTTTAAGTTTACAGAACTAAATCTGTGTAACAATATAACCATCAAGTCTTTGTGCCATCTTCCTATAAAACCTGATAGAATGAAAAGACTATAGACAATACTGTTTGAATTATAAACTGCCACCACACTTCAGATTTGTTAATTAGGGTACAAGCATGTGGTTCTTTCTGAGCATTACCAAAGAAGGCAACTAATCCATGTTTATCTGCTTCATTGTTCTTCTCTTTCATTCATTGTAGTTTTTTAAATGGAAGGACCCCGAGTGTCATAAAAAGGAATTAAATAGAAAACTAAGTAGAAAATTTAATAATGAGCCAAATGGCTGACTTTTCAATTATTTCACCGAAGAGGAAAAAATATTCATTAACAACAATATGGTCACCTATCTAACTGTAAAATACAGGAAAGCAGAAGGGAAAGAAGGGCTGATCCTAGTTCTGAGATCTCTAAAACAACATACCTAGAACAGAATCTGCTCTCTCATTCTGCCGACTTGGAGCACTGACCAAGATCTTCCCCGTGCTCTTCTCAACTGATCATGACATCTCTGTTCCAGTGTCTTTAAACCGTCTCTGCAGATTTGAGATAAGCCTCTAGGACAAAGCCTAGCCACCTGACTCATTACCCTAACCTACAATCTTTCTGAAACTTGGGGCATATTTAGAAGGTAGGATTTACAAATACCATACAAAGATGTTATAGTAAAAGAGCATATGCAAAGCATATGAGCCACCTCTTCCATTAAATTCCAACAGGATTTATTAAGCACCCATTATAGGCAAGACACTGTGCTAAGAACCCAGAAGGCAGCATTTTCTTCTTTCAGGGAACTTTCAAGCCAGTGATTGTTGACTAAGTTTAAAAGGGTGCCTAGAGATTTTCTAAAAAAACAATGAAAACCAAAACAATACAATACAGCCTAAATTCTTGGTATTTTCTAATTCACAGGGAGGAAATAAGGTATGGAAGACTTAAAAAGAATCCTTGCTTGAGAAGTCTACAGTGTAGATTTGTGAGACAACATACAAACTTGTGCAATGCTTCAAAAATAATCACAGAGAGGATACTAGTATAAAGCACCAGAGTTCAATAAAACCATGACAGCAATCTTCTCGATGATGGAAGATTCACCTCCCCATTCTTTAACAGAGTGAAGGTCTATTCTCATCAAAAGGATTTGGATTATGGGAATGCAGATACCTTAGGAGGCATTCCCATCATACTGAATATCAGAGATTATATACACTAAAACTATAAATACACATGGAAAGATGCATAAGATGACATAGTTCAAACTAAATGAAACAGAGTTTAAAAATGAAATTTGAAGTCTATGAGGGTCTATAAATATTAGATAATGATATCACTTTTATTAAACATAAGCAACATCATCTGTTTTCTCCCAGTATTTTACCATGAAAGCACTTACACATTCACAAAATTTAATTTTAGAAAAGGGATCATAATTACCAATATACCCACCATCTACATTCAACAATGGTAGACATTTGACTGTACATGTGTGCATTTGTATTTTTTCTTTCCATTTCATTTGTTGACCCACTGGTGAGCAAAGCATCTGGTAAGGAGGACATGCCATGTATAGAGATTTCTTAATCTGTTACCCTTTACTAACTTGGTTTTTTAATTCTTAAAGCTAACTTTATTTTTATTTATAACGATACATGAATGCATACATATGGGGTGGATTGTTCATACCACAATAAGTTTTTTCTTTACACTTTTTTTTTTTAAGATTTTATTTATTTATTTGACAGAGATAGAGACAGCCAGCGAGAGAGGGAACACAAGCAGGGGGAGTGGGAGAGGAAGAAGCAGGCTCATAGGGGAGGAGCCTGATGTGGGGCTCGATCTTATGACGCCAGGATCACGCCCTGAGCCGAAGGCAGACGCTTAACCATTGTGCCACCCAGGCGTCACTCTTTACACGTTTTTTGAACACTCACCATGTACTAGGTGATATAGAGGGTAAAACAGTTAATATTAGACAATCTCTACCCTTAAATGTCTTTTTTAACTGATTCACTAAAGATATGGGTTAAGGAAAAACAAATTAGAAGTAGATCACTATTAAAAACCTATGGAACTTTATAATTAGCACATGGAGAAAAACAATTATTTGTGCCTGCCTCAGAAACTGTGTTGGATAACCTAGGCAGGCAGCTGAGCATGGCTGGAAACTGCCTAGGTGGTAATTAAGAATAGACAAAAACATGAGAGAGGGCATGAGGATTTCTTATACTGAGACAATCCATAAGGCAGCAGGCTTTGGGTGTGTAGGGCTGCTCCTAAAGTGGGCCCAGGAGGAAGAAGCCAGCCTGACACAAGAAGAAAGTTCCCCTCAGATGGGAGTGTGCCTTTCTAGGGAAAAAGTCCCTGGTGCAGATGTTTAGGCTTTTTTTTTTTTTTTTTTTTTTTTTTTTTTTTTTTTTTTTTTTCTTTTCTGTCTTTCCTGTAAATAGAGTTGAGAATGCTCTTGTCTATGCAGCTGTTAGCTGAGAGCTTTTTCCTTTCCTGGTGAAAATCATAACTTAATCCTACTATTTCAGCAACCTTTGCTTAGGAAAATATCATATGATCAATTATGACTTCCACATTCCCCTACTTATCATTCGCCTAGGCGGTTATTGGTGTTTGCAGACACATGCAACGGCAGAACAAACTAAATATTTTACACACAGACAGACACACACATGTACACACACATTCTCTTTACAATAAAGGTCAAATAAGCAAGATAGATGGAACCAATATTCCTCAGGGTATTCCTCATTTCTTAGAGAGTATTTCCCAGTTTTCCTTAGAGAAAACGAAGAAAACAGATATGGAAGGCGGGAAGGGAAAACAAAAAACATTAAATTCCATAATTCTCCTAAACAGTTGAATACATGATTATTCCAGACACAAAACATTATGCCCTACATCAGGATATTTAAAACTTAGCAACATGTAGTAAAGGCACTCTTAAGAGTGATGTAACTGGCATTGTTCTGGAGTGGAGAGGTTCTAAAATTATTGCATAATGCTCCCTACACTGGACATAAGATGTTCGTCTTTAAACGTGCTAAATTCCTCAGAACATGGTACACTGGAAACTAAGAAATAACTTCTGTGTTTCTTTTCATTTTAGCTGTAGCAAATGGGAACTTTCAGCCAGCAGGGAAGACAAGGTCTAGCATAAGGGGATGGGAAAATAAACAGAGCCTGTGAGAGTGTAGGCTTCCTTTCTTTAGCACCACCCCCTCAATTTCATTCAAGTAAGGAAAATTAGGAGAATAATGGAAATTCTCTGTTTCATTCAGTACTCAAATCTTGGTGGGATCTGGGAAGAGCCTTAATCACTATGGTGACTTTTATTAGATTCAATATGATAATTCTAGAATGCTTAAACATCTAATGTCTTCTGTTGAGAGGGCAAAAATAATTTTCAACAAGTTTCTTATCCTCTCAAGATTGGCAAAAGCTCCCAAATGATCCATTAAACTGAGCTATTTCAATATTTCGCCAGAAATAAAATGAGTCAATACATGCTAATGTGGAAAATATTTCAACATAAAAACTCACAGAAAAAAAAATTGCGAAAACAAAGCAAGGCTTGATGCCAGGAAAATATGTGATGAAAATCAGCATGTCTCTGTAGAACGATGCAAAGATGAATGATTTGGGTTCTACTGTATTATTTATCATTCCTTTTTATCTATGATTCCAGACTATCTATTATTAAAAATGGAGTCTACATCCAATTTAAATAACATTATGCTAGTTGCTCTTCTCACTTGTAAGCATCCATTTCAATTGAAGGGAATGGTAATGCACTAATGCAAAGAGAAAACGATGTGTTGCCATTGAATGCTACTACACAAGCGCTCAAAGTTCAGACTTGTTTTCCTAGTAAGCATGAACTTAGATTGTTAACTGTTAAGTCTCTGCATCTAAACATCTTAGATAATTATCAATAGTTGTGCTTGAAGAGTAAGTAATTGTAAAACGTGCGGTGTGGCTAATGCCCAAGGAAATAAATCTGTATTAGGGATAATTACAGATAGTTTAATTGCTATGGGGATGTTAATTGGCAAGGTACATACAAAGAAGAGGAGAAAATAGAAGTGTTTTTCATCTGGGGCTGACCCACAGGTTTGCTAAACCTACATTCTATGTATGTGCAGTCTTAAAATTCACTGAGTCACAATTTAACTGTATAAATTTATTTTCATGAACAAATAAAACCTACTGCTACATGTCACTTGTTTTTGCAAAAGTTAATTTGCTGCCAAATGCTGATACTATTTCTTTCCAACTCTGTATGTGGCAAATCTCATAGTAGATTAGAACCTGGAAGGAGAGTATAAAAGAGGGTTTCTTATATGTTTCTAAAATTACAAAGATATAGAAGAGAGATCAATATCAATGCAACATCCCGCCAAAGGCTTTTAAACTTTCTTGAAGTCACACAATCTACCGTATGGGGAAAAAAAAGGTAAATGTTAGCAAATGCTAACACATTTTTAAGTGTTTATATGTATCTGCATTATGAATATACACAGATATACACACATTTCACTTTAGTTTGAAGGAAATCATCTAAAGAGTAACCAAAAATGCTGATATTATCCTAGGACAATAAAGTTGACTGTGAGCTTCTTAAACATGAGGATTATGTATTTTCATCTCTAAATCCCCTGGCACAAATAAATGTTGCAGCGTAGATGGATAGATGGATGGATGGGTGAATGGTTGGTAGGAAGGGAGAGAAGAAGAGGTAAATTGCTGTACAAATATGTAACTTTCCCTCTTGTTAATTTTTTAGGTTAAGTTTATTTATTTATTTTTAAAGATTTTATTTATTTATTTATTTATTTATTTATTTATTTATTTATTTATTTGCAAGAGAGAGACAGAGAGAGCACGTGCAGGAGAGCGAGAGCGCACAAGCAGGGTGAGCTGCAGGCAGAGGGAGAAGCAGGCTCCCCACTGAACAGGGAACCAGATGTAGGACTTGTTTCCAGGACCCTGGGATCATGACCTGAGCCAAGGGCAGATGCTCAACCATCTAAGCCACCCAGGTGTCCCTAGGTTAAGTTTATACAATATCCCCCTCTCCCATCAAGAAGTGGCAATACCGATAAAATGAGTGCACTGAAGTAAAAAGATAAGCTGACTCACAAAGAAGCGAAGAAAGCAATCAGGTTCAGAAATGATATTCTTATATAAACTAAAATTATTTTTATGTTAGAAGTTTTACCAACAAAACACACCAGCTGGAACCCCAATAATTATATAATTGCAGAAAGCAGTGTTTTTACAAACTGTGTTCTGTAGATCTCTAGCATTCTAAAGTTGCAGAGAAGAAAATGGGAAGAAGGTAACAGGCATTTTGTGTCCATGATTTCAACTAGGCTACACGTTTGTATCTGATTTATATGAAAAAAGGATCTCACACCTTAATTTCTAAAATAAAAACAAACAAAACAATCTAAAATGTATTTTATATAATCTTGGGATTTCATGAAAAACAGCTTGGAGAAAACAAAGGCCCCTAGCTTTAAGTTCTGCAAAACCTTCCAAACGATTAATTTTTACCCACTACAGTAAGATGCTTAATCTGTCAAAGGTATACCAGTGACCAAAAATCAAGGCTAATCTATTCCTTTACAACTGCACCCAAATGAAAATGTTATTTTGACAAAAAAATATGGAAATAGTGACAAAACAGTAAGCCAAATTTGTACTACTCAGACAAAGCACGTGATTATCAGATATAAATGTTCAGTTTTTAAGTTGGGTTTTTGGTGCTCCATAAATTAACGTATTCCACACTGATTTGGAGTGTAAAACCACAAAAACTGAGTTAGATTCTGTGCTCATTGTACTAGTGATTCCTATTAGTGAGGTGCACAATTGCTTTTTACCATCATATCAAATCATCCCCAAATCCAAACTTTTCCCTCATTTGAGCTTAATATTCTATTCAGATGTTTAAGACCTAGAAGAGGTTTCTCTTAGATTCAATTGGACATTAGACTATAAAACTCCAGTCTTATAGGCCACATGGGACATCAGCCTATACAAAAGAATGTAGTTCAGAAATACAGCTAATCAGCAGGGCAGTAGCAGTACCTTTTTGTGATACACTTTTTTATTTTTATTTTTTAGATTTTATTTATTTATTTGAGAGAGAGAGAGAGATTGAGAGAACAAATGGGAGGAGGGGCAGAGGGAAAAGCAGACTCCCCACTGGGCAGGGAGCCTGAGGCAGGACTTGATCCCAGGACCCTGCAATCATGACCCAAGCCGAAGAGTGAGCCACCCAGGTGCCCCTGTTTGTGAATGTCCTTGCTGCAGTTCGCAAAGGGCTTTCCAGCACCCACCTCCTCCCCAGGAGGTGTAAGGAGGCATAAGGAGGACTGGTGAAGTGTAAGAAGGCAAGAGTCACATTGGCAAGCGCTGGAGTCACCCTAGTCCAAAAGCTTCATGTCCCCAAAGAGCCAGCATCTCTTTGAACTCCACAGAAATAGTTTCCAGGGTCTCCACAAGGGACACAGTTTTAAGAGTCTCTGCATTCCAGGGAAGCCCAAAGCATTACATCCCCACATAATACTCACCGGCCATTTATACTTCCTCTTAATGCAGATACAATTTACAAACCACAAGTTATTTTTACCAAAAACAATGTTGTCTAGCAATAGAATTGTACTTACTGTCTTACCAGTTTAGCAGGTTAATAGAACAGAGTAATGAAAGGTGGAATTTGAATGTCAAGGAAAAAGGATTTCTTTAAAATTTTTACCCTCAGATAACTATCTCACTAGTAGTCACTTCAAATGTTATTCTTCCATAGCTTAAGAATTTAGAGGCAATAATCTGAGCATTGATAACTACCATCATCAATTGTTATGTAACTGATGGCAGACTTTTAGAAATTCCATTTCCCCATTCTGTGAACATCCATTAGACATTAAGAAAACTTTGATCCAAACCCAAATTATCCAAAACCATTATGTGACAGACTGTTCAGAATAAGCTACTAGTTCCTTATTATTCAATAAGAACTGAAAACACTGCTTAGGCGCTAAAGGATTTCTGCAAACACATGATGCAAGTTAAAATCCTGTGTGCAAGCACACATGGGGTTTTACCTAGAATTAGCAGCTGTTAATAGAAACTAGCCAAATTAATTTTTAAATGTCTACTTGCAGAATTTAGTGGGGAAGTTTTAAAAGTAACTTGTTTTCTGTGTCAGAAAGAAAGGTAAAGGAGATGACTACAGTAGATGAAATTGTTTGGATATAGTAGTCCCCCTCCCCCCCATTTACAGGGGATATGTCCCAAGACCTCCAGCACATACCTGAAACCATGGATAGTACTAAACCTTATATACACTAGGATATTCCCTATACATACAGACCTATGATAATGTTTAATTTATAAATGAGACACAGTAAGAGATTAATAGCAGTAACTAATAATAAACTGGAACAATTGTAACAATATAACATAATGCGAATGTGGTCTCTAAGTATCTTATTGTACTGAACTCACCCGTCTTTCTGTAATGATGTGAGATAATAAAATGCTTATGTGATGAGATGAAGTGAGGTGAACAATGCAGGTACTGTGACGTAGCGTCAGGCGAGGATTGACCTTCTCATGATAGTCAAGCCAGGGTCATCTGCTGATGCTCGCGCACGTCAACTGACTGCGGGTAATTGAAGCCACAGAGAGTACAACTGTTGAGAAGGGGAGACTACTGTACTAGCTTTAATCTTTTCCAGAAGGAAAAGAAATCTTTGTTCATTTGGGATATTTAAAAGAAGAGACAAAGTAATTCCAGAGGAACAGCTTCTAAAACGGTTGGGACTTTCTAGTCATACATTGTTGTCAAACTATCAGGAAGATGGAAAGGATGAATAAAAACTTAAGTCCTGCTGGGGGAAGGGGAAAACATCCTGAAGGAGGGAATGTACAATAAACATAAGCTTCCCTTATTAGTGTGGATGAAAAATATAATAAAGCCTATTGATAAAGCTGTAACAAGGATATTTTTTAGTAACAATTAATGTTTAAATAGAACTAAGAAAAGATACCTATCAGAGAACTTACATTTTTCATTCACTATTTTTAAAAATTAATTTGAGAGCTACTTTTATGTCATGCATACACTGTGTAAAAGAGCTAGCAAGTGGACTTCTAGCCCCAATTCTCAGATCTACATTGCACCTCCGACTAACTTAGATCTCAGGTCTCCTGTGTGTATGACCTTTTAAAATAAGAAAACATCAATTACATATTTTTCTGACTTTGTGCCAATGCATTTTCATTCTTCTTTAACATGAAAGTGTTTCAAGTCAATGCATTATCTATTATATTTTTCATAAACACATGGTGACTTCCTTTTCTCCCTCTTCAGATTACTGAACATAAGATAGGAAACAATATCCAAAAGTAGACTTCAAGGTAGAGTATTTTCTATAAAACATCCGACTGTTGATAATTCTCTTCCATATCAATGCCCAAGTGATTATTTCCAAGTAATTTAAAAATAGACTATATGTTTCAGCAAAATCTCCTGTTTGTTTTCTGGCCTACTAATAGCCTTTTATTAAGCAGCTGTTCCTACTGAGTTTACTGCCTTCTTGCTCAAATGCCCAGAGCCCCTGATACCTCAGCATTTTCACACAGCTCATTAGATGTAGCACGGTTTAGAACACGGTGATGAAAATTAGTACCTCCCAAAGGATTAGAGCTAAAATAAACCAATCCTGGTATTGGTTAAACCATCAGTGATTCCTCCCCCAAAAGGCATGTGCTGAGTATCTCTTTGCTTTTGCATTTTTACTTTACTAGAGGTTCAAGAACTATATTTTATTTATCAGGAATTCTAAAGGTAGATCATAGAGCTTAAGTGTTGAAAATACGTGTCCTGAATTCCGACTACTTCCTAACAGGATCTGTCACTCACTACCTATTTAATTAAGACTCACTAAAACTCAGGTCTGGATGTGTAAAAAAGGATAAAAAATATTCTTTTGTTTGTAGGGGTGTTAGAAGTATTAAATGGGATAATGTATATAAAGCACTTATCACAGATCTTATAAGTGCTGAATTTTATCATTACACATAATATGATTATAAATAATAGCTATTACTATCATCATTATGTGAACATAAAGCATGGAATATCCAGATGGGTACTCATCCAGCATCTACTAAAATATAATGTATTATTTATATGTGACATCTCCATTTTGACCTGAATCACCTCTGTGATTTTCTGGGAATTCCTTTCTTATAGGCAAACACATTTTTTATAAGAGTAATAACCATTTTAGAAGCCAGCTACTTATATCTCTTTTGCCTGCCTAAGAGAGCCAGCTTGTGCCAGACTTCACAATTATTTTTGTTGTTACATTTCATCTTATTGGTACAAGCCCAGCTTTTCAGGCTGTCAAAACAATTCCAAATCTTTGTTCTGGATTCTATTCTATTAGTTATCCCTCCCAGCTGTGTCACTCACAAATTTGAAAGTGCGTCTTCATCCAAAAAGTTGATAAAATGTTGATGAAGCTCAGCCAAGTACAGGGTCCTATGGCATATCCCTGAAATCTCTCACCTTAAGTAATATGGATAATAAACACTCAGTGATGGATACTAAAGACTAATAAAAATAATAAAAAGATCTTAATAATGATTGGCTATGCTAAATATTATTTTTAGGTTTCTTTTTTTAAGTTTATTGAGGTATAATTTATACAGCATAAAATTTACCTGTTTTAAATGTACAATTCAATATTTTAAAATATATTTAAAGAATTACACAATCATCTCCACAATCTAACTTTAGATTATTTCTATTACCTCAACAAGATCGTTTGTGCTCATTTTTAGTCAGTTCTCATGCCCAATTCCAGTCCAGGCAACCACTAATCTATTTTCCGTGTCTCTCTCTTGACATTGTGATTCCATATCATATAAATGGAAGCATACAAAACATTTGAGTCCTTTCATTTAGCATAATCTTTTTGAGGTGCATCTATGTTATATGATGTATTAATAGTCTCTTACTTTTTATTTCTGAATTTTATACCATGAATTGCATACCATTGTGTGGAAACACTATGTATACAATGTACATACATTATCCCATTTTAATACTTAACAGCAATTGTAGCAGGTGGATGCCACACATCACCATCTCTATAGCAGAGATGAGGAATCTGAGGCTTGGAGAAACTAAGAAATTTACTCAAAGACTAAGTTTGCTTTGGGAAAACCAAAATCTGAACCCAGAGGGGCCAACTCCACTCCAGTATATTTAACCTACACTGCCTCCAGTTTCAGGAGAATGATCAAGCATTTGAGAGAGCCCATGCCTACAATATTATTATTATTATATAATATTATTATTATATATAATTATATATATTATATCCATATCTATATGAATATGGATATATATATCATTATATCCATATCCAATCATTATATATATATCATTATTATCCATATTTTCCACAAGGATGTCATTAAAATTTCTGCCCTGCATCTTGCTTAATGACAGCTGTCCTGTCCTAAAGCAATACTCTGGGGACCCCCGGGTGGCTCAGTTGGTTTAGTGTCTGACTCTGGGTTTCTACTTGGGTAGTGATTTCTTGGGTCCTGAGATAGAGCCCTGCGTAGGGCTCCACATGCAGCCGGGAGCCTGCTTGAAGATTCTCTCCCTCTGCCTCTCCTCCCACTCTCTCTTTCTCTAAAATAAATAAATAAATTTACAAGGAAGGAAGGAAGGAAGGAAGGAAGGAAGGAAGGAAGGAAGGAAGGAAGGAAGGGAGAAGGAAGGAAAGAGAAAGAAAGACCTTCAGCGTTACCAGTCACAAACATAAAAGGAGATTGATTTTGTGCGATTTATTTGGAGTAAATCCAGACTGATTCTCAAGCCATTTAATATTTGTGCCTTCCAGACTTAGATTTTGTGGGGATTTGGAAAAGATTCTCAAAGTACAATTACAAATAAGACTTCGAGAATACCTTTAACACATTTTGTAGTAAAAAAAAATGAAGTTCACCTGTAACTACTTGAAATATTAAAACAACAACAACAACAACAAAACCTGATTCATTTTGCATAGCATACAAGTTTGGCGCAGGAAAGTCAGATAACAAGATTGCCCAGATTTAAACAGTAGTACAATTGTGGACAAGTTACTTAAACACCCTGTGACTCAGTCTTCCATTCTTTGAAATGGAGATAAAAGTACCTATATGATAGTGTTGTTTGGAGGAGTAAATGAGTTAACACCAGCAAAGCACTTAAAATTAGCTATCAGGGGTGCCCGTGAGGATCAGTCGGTTAAGCATCTGCCTTTGGCTCAGGTCATTATCCCAGAGTCCTGGGATCGAGTCCTGCATCGTCAGGCTCCCTGCTCGGGGGAAGTTGGCTTCTCCCTCTGCCCCTCCCCTCACTCATGCACTCTCTCTCTCTCTCAAACAAATAAATAAAACAGTTAAAATTTTTTTTAAAAAATCAGGTATCATTATTGCTATTTTTACATTATCATTGTTACTACAGGCAGAGAAATAACATCTTGAACCACACATAGGTTAATCAAGGCAATTAAACAACCAAACAAAAGTAGATAATAATAAAAGAGAACTGATATGGGAAAGAGGTAGAAGGGAATGTATGTGGGAGGATTTCAATATCTGTCATTATCATTTATCATATTTTAAAATAAAGCACAACATAAAAAGCCCCTAGAGAAAAAAATAAAAAGTCTGCTGCTTCCATCAAAGCTGAACTGTGGATACATGCTTCACTTGTGTTCTTGAGCTCACCATATCTGCTTCCACATAGTGATTTGACACTAAAGTCATACCTTTACCCTCTTGAGTCGGGACACATAAGAACTCCAGTTTATAAAAGGGATATTAACTTTGGTGCATGAGAGGTTAGTGATTTTGTTTAAAGAACTGAGTAAAATAAATGGCATCTTTTTCTTCTTTGAACTCACTTCTTTCTCAAAATGATAGTAGTTATCTAAAAGAACACCATAGTGTTCCAATAAAAAATTATATTTCCCACCATATACTCAACTTTAAAACCTTTTCTGTCCATTTCGTATCTGTTAAATTAACAAAAGAATTTAAAATCATGACATGACCCCAGCTCATGGGGAAATATTTGGTAAAATGTTTCAAATACCATAAATGTCACAGGTTTTTATACTTAAGCAACTTAGTCTAAGGTAAAATATTTCTCTCTCAATAAGAAGAGCTACTTACATGAAAATATTAAATGCATTGCTATTTAAAATAGAAAACACTGAAAATAGTCTAATTGTCCAAAAAGTAATAAAGGGATTTCAAAGTAAATTATATTGTCATTACTGGATAGAATATTGTGCAGCCATTAAAAGTAATTACACTGTTCATGTTGTAAACCTACAATGAAATATTAATGTTGGAACTAAAAACAGAAACTATCCTAGCTATGGAGGCAATTGTAAAATTATGTATTCATGTGATCAAGGGTTAGAAGGCAACATAGAAAAATGAGAACAGCTGATTTGTTCTAATTATATTAAATAATGGGCTTCTCATGTGCCTTGTCCTAAAGCAGACTGTGCTAAACAGTTTCCTTCTCCTTAATTGGGTGTAAGTCTGATGGTTATTTTTCCTTGGATTTCCTGTTATGATGATGATGATGATGATGATGATGATGATGATGGTGATATGACAACAACCACCACCACTACCACTACCACCACCATCACTGTATGGTACAGGGTTAAGTTTTTTTGTTTTGATTTGTTTTTGAGAGACAGAGTGCATGAAGGAGTTGTGGGTGGGGAAGGGCAGGGGCAGACGGAGAGGGAGAGAGAGAATCTTAAGCAGGCTCCACACCTAGCTTTGAAGCCTGCATGGGGCTCCAGTCCATGATACTGAGATCACAACCCAGAGATCAGCACCTGAGCCAAAATCAAGAGTCAGAAGCTTAATTGACTGAGCCACCCAGGCACCTCAGGTTAAGTATTTTTAATATAACTAACAGATCTATAAGAGTAATTTTCCTATGCCAATTTCTAATGAGATTAATTTCTAATTTTATAATGTAAGTCAAATTTAAAAAGCTTCATGGAAAATTATAAATACATTTGTTCAATTGGGAGTGCCTATGTCAAATAAAATAAACATTTAAATTAATTCATTAATAATCTAAAATTTATAGAATCCTTGCAAAGTACCAGGCATTAAGCTACATGCTCCAAACAGGAGACTAAGCAAGAAACACAGGTATGGAATCTGCAAGATAGAAACAAATAGATACACCCTTAGAACATACGTGATAAAATTCTATGCTAAGGCAAGTCCTGTGTTTAAAGAATGGCATAGAAAATGAACCAAATCAAGGTGGGTAAGTTGGGAATGGAGAGGATACCCTGGCATATAGCCCGAGGAAGGAACCCCAGCATATGAAACTAGAATGGGAATTTGGAATTAAGTAAGTAAGCAGTGCTTATTAAAAGAAGAGTACTCAGTTGCCTAGTAACTTTCTGTCTTGTGAGAAGAACCAAAGATAAGGGAGGGCACTAATCTTCATAGCATTGCTACGCAGCTTAACTTTATAAGGTAATGGAAGTTGTCTTAAAATCTGTGTCATCTAATAGGGTAGCCACCAGCCTTTAGTGACCATTAAGTATCTGACATAAGACTAGCATGATTTAGGAACTGAATTTTTTTTTCTTTTCTTTTTTTTTTTTTTACAGAGACAGAGACAGCCAGCGAGAGAGGGAACACAAGCAGGGGGAGTGGGAGAGGAAGAAGCAGGCTCATAGCAGAGGAGTCTGATGTGGGGCTCGATCCCATAATGCCAGGATCACGCCCTGAGCCAAAGGCAGACGCTTAACTGCTGTGCCACCCAGGCGCCCCCAAGGAACTGAATTTAAATTTCATTTGTACTCAATTTAAATGGTTACAAGTGGCTAGCGATGACATTAATGGAGAATACAGCTTTGCTGTAACTCAAATAAGTTCACTATGGTAAGAGCAAAGGGTGTGGGGCAGTAGAGAGGAAGCAAAGTGGCAAGAAGCAAGGCAGGTAGAGTCCAGATGATGCAGGGATGTGTGTACCATGTTACGTGACATATGACACCACAACTGTGGTGTAAGTTGACACTACACACAGGAGTATGAGCAGTCATCCAGAGAAGCCAGTCAGCAAGGCACTTATAAACCAAGATACCTGCCTTCCCTCCTCCTTCAAATGATATGTTGGATTTTGCAGACTGAAACAAGTAAAGCTTACCTACTTAATACACTGAAGTGTGGGGAGTCGTGTGGAGTGTGGAGGGGAGGAAAGGAAAGGTATTTGGTGTTACTTTGTCTAAAAATTTCCTAGACTTCCATGTAGTTACAATTTTTCATTTCTCTTATAATAATGTCCAAAAGAAAACAAAGAATGCACTGATTTTGAGCTTTTGGTCTCCTGGTTTGTTCCTATTATGTAATGGCAACTTATAACCAAGAACAATGCAGTGATTTCATGATCAAGTCTGCATTGTAGAAAACTTTCTGTTGAATGGAATTGAGGAAGCCAGACTAGAGGCAAGAAAACTAGTTAGAGGGGTGCCTGGGTGGCTTAGTCATTAAGCGTCTGCCTTTGGCTCAGGGCGTGATCCCAGAGTCCTGGGATCAAGCCCCACGTTGGGCTCGCTGCTCTGCTGGGAGCCTGCCTCTTCCTCTCCCACTCCCCCCTGCTTGTGCTCCCTCTCTCACTGGCTGTCTCTCTCTCTGTCAAATAAATAGATAAAATCTTAAAAAAAAAAAGAAAACTAGTTAGGATGTTATCATAGTAATAGTGATGTATTAGGAATAAACCAAGCACCTACAGTCAAGTATTTGCTGGATGTAATAGATGGGACTGAGGAATGGACTGAATGTGAACAGAGAGGTAGTGGAGTGCTCAAGAGTGACACTCTTGTTCCAATTTGGCTAGAGTGAATGGTGATACCACTGGTAGAGATGGAGAAATGAGAAAACGTAGTAGATCAGAAGAGATAATTCTACCATCATGGGTCTTGACTCTGCTACTTATTAGGTGGGTGACTCTAGTCAACTCAGTTTCTTAGGGTTATATCTCTCCTCTGTCAAACAAGAAGGTTGGAGGAAATGACTAGTGAGATTTGTTTCATTTGATTTTAGGACTACCTTTCCAAACACACTTATTTTTATTATCAAACACTTGTATCTAAGAGGACTTGTTTTTCAAAAATATTTATCATTGAAAAATAATAGTATGTGCCATGTCTCTTTACTTGATCTCAATTTTGACTGTGGATGGGATTCTATGATTCCTTTTTTTTTTTGTAATTTGATATGTTGAATTATATAGTTAAGCTATAGACATACACAGTCCTAGAGTACATTCTTAAGTGTGACAATACATAACATTATGCTCGGACATAAATCACAGACATGTCAGAAACAAATTACAAAGCACATTTATCGTCAACATCCTTCCTTGGTAGCAATGTTTTGGTACAAATGTTTTGTATTTATTTTTTCTTGTTTTTCCTTAAGTAGGGATAATGGTGTCTACTTTGATTAAAATACATTTCAAATCAAACAGAACTGTCCCAAATCAATTTTCACATGGATACTTGTTAGTCCAAAGTTTTCAGAAGATTGCTACTTTTAGATCCAATCTGAACCACATCCTTTGTCACTTGAGAGAATAAGCTTTAGAAATGAAATTATAAAAGTAGGAAACACACACATGTACCTACCCAAACATGTGTGGGTCTGCTTTTAAAGCTGATAGATAAAAATGACTATTGAGTAACTGCTATTTTTTTTTTTGAAACTTTCAAGCTTGACCTGAAATTGTTGACTGAAGACGCTCAGAAAGAGCCTTCCAGAAACAGATAATGTAACAATGAAGGAATCTGAGGAATCTGTGATTTTTTCCTACCACAAGAAGGACAATAAGCCAGATGACTAATTAAGCACAAGGATCTAGAAGACAGCTGTCAATAATAGCCCTGACAATGCAAGCTCACTGGGTTTGAATTTTCAACTCTCCCACTTACTAATAGCCAGTCTTGGGCCAATTGCCTTGCCTTTTAGAGTCTTATGCAACTCATCTGTAAATGGGACTAATAAGCAGAATCCATCTGATTACATTGTTGGGCACATTATCTATCATTCTATCATATTATTTATGATTTAAAAGATTTTGTTACATATTTTTTTGACATCAACCAATTGCTTCCATTATTCTTACTAATGCTCATATTGTCCCATTTTAAGTTAATGGGAAGCCGTGCAAGTTGACTCTGTGTCCTGTCCTTATTCCATTTGTCTTTGAGAGCAGCTTCCTTGTGTTCTGGTATGGCAAGGAACACGGCTTATTTTGTACATTTCCTAGAAGTAAGGAATATTCATTTGCCTTGTTCACTGATATATCCTAGTGGCCTAAAAATGTGCCCAATAAACACTCCTTAAATGAATCAATTAAATAGCACTTAACAAATATTCAATAAAAGTCATCTATTATTATTTGTCATTGTATAAAAATTTCTCCCTCTAGAACCTGACTATGCAATTCTTTCAGTACGATTAATCTAATCCTTTCCTGAGGACCTACAGTGTGCACCCCACCCCTCGGCCAATTCA
Organism: Ursus maritimus; assembly: GCF_017311325.1. Classification (NCBI taxonomy): domain Eukaryota; kingdom Metazoa; phylum Chordata; class Mammalia; order Carnivora; family Ursidae; genus Ursus; species Ursus maritimus. Next base: position 14,836,000 of record NW_024423786.1, read on the forward strand.
CAGATATAGTTGCATGCATTTAAGTACTATTAAGTACGAAGTACAACTATATTACAAGGAACATGGGAGGAATGTGAAGGATTAAAATAGGCAATTTTGGGCTTCTATTTCACCTAAAATATTTTATCATTCTTTCTATATCATCTTCCTTATTAGGGGATTCTAATGCCAAATGTGTTTCTGGGAGAAATCTTGCATTTGTTCTGCAATGGAGAATGTTTAAATCCTCACTTACATTTTATTTATTGCTTTCATTGTCAAAGCCGTATGTTGTCTCTGACTTCCTTTCTTTTTCAACTTTATCACAAATGGAAATTTAGCTTTAGTAACATAACACTTTTATTGCACTCTACCATCTCCAAAATAATTTCATTTATAATTTAAGTAAAACTTGCTCTTGATTTATCTGTTGAAAGGCTGAGGAGAAACTTTTAAACTTAAGATTCTTTCCCTTACTCAAATTTTAAGTAGCTAAATAAATTCTTCACATCTATAATACCCTTGGTATCAAAATTATACAAAACACATTTTGTGCCACATCTGAGTTCTTAAACTAGGTTTTCAAATGTGTATGGCATTCAGCTTTGCCTAGTACGAGGCCTTATATAAATGTTCTCAGAAGATAAAATCCAAGACTTTAATACAAGATGCAGGTAATGTTAATGAAAAGTTCATTGGCAAATGATTTTGACACCATGACCTTCTAATGCTTAGAACACTTAAATGAGAGATTTCTTAATTTGCCATGTTGGCACATGGCACAATTACCTCATTTTGGAATATTGTGAACCATTACACCTCTGGAGAGACAGATGGCCTCCAATTGAACAAAGTCTGATGATTTACAAGTTTAACATTTATGGAGGACAATCACAAGATTAAACAAGCATTATTCTTAGAATTAACTATTTCAGAAGGGAAATGCTAATTTTTCCTGATTAAAAAGAGAAAACACAGATGTCACTCACTTCTAAGAAAAAAATATTACTCCTCTAGCTCTAGAGCTTGTATCTTTTCAGGGAACATAAAGTGAGAGAATGGGAAGGAGAAAACTGGTTCTCTACCAATCTTCCTTCTCTCCTCATAATGGAGAGATTTATGTTTATTTTTCTTTGAATATATCAAGCAAGTTAACATATTCATCCTTCCCATCCTTCTTCCCCAATTTTCCCACTTAGGATTTTTTCCCATGCCTTCCTGAATAAATCTAGTCCGTTGGTCTCTAAAAACAAATCCCACTTCTGTCAATAACAAATGTGTAGCTCTCTGAAAGTCACAACTATTCTCTGGGACTTACTTTGAGACTTCCCTTTACTTATCTCTAAAATAAGTAAAACTAGATGACCTTGACTTCCCTTTACTTATCTCTAAGATAAGTAAAAGTAGATGACCTCTTCAAGGTCAAACATTTTCTAACTTTTTATTCTTTGGCTCACAATGGTCTGTACCTCTTATGAATTCCTAAAAAACTTATTACTGGTGCCATATTCATTCAACAAAGTGATTTCAACCCACAATGTATAACGAGTCTTAGTGCACGCTAGCTTTCACATACATATGCCATCCTTTCCCCTGCAAAAGTGGCAGGGCCTTGAGGGCAAAGACTGCATTTTATCTTCTTCGCACTTCTCAAAGCACCCAGCCCAGAACCCTACACTTGCCAGGTAAATACCTGTCCATTAATTTGCTGATAAACTCTGCAAACTTTCCTTAGTTCTACTTGAGAGGCTCTGCAAATAGGAATGGCCCTAATGTTGTATATTCCTAAAAAGAGAGCCAGATCAAGTCTGCTTGTATCTCAAGCTCGAGTGGACAAGAAGTAATATTTTTTCTTATGGGCAAAGCTGTTACAATAGAGTCCTTCAGAAGAACATAACAGGGAGAAATAGAGATTGAGCTACAGTGTCTGCTGGCCTCTCACAGTACCAGAACAAGAGTGTTAAAAAAAAGTCACAATATTAAGAAATGAGAGTGGATATGAAGCTAAGAGGAACATTTACAACCCACTTCAGAATCAGCAGGAGTTTGGAGATGAAATATGGAATCAAAAAAAGAATAAGCAGTATAATTTTATAAATAAAGAAAAGACAGTGCTCAAAAAATAACTACCCAATAATCATGTTTTCTAAAAATAAGCAATATACAGCTAATCATAAAAAAATTATACTCCTTAGAAAAGGAATGCCACTCCTATGCTACACATTTACACTAGTGAATGATTGTATAAAAACATTTCTTTAAAGATTTTCAGTCAAAAATTTCATCCCACATATAAACACAAATACACCCTTGTAGGTCCTTCCACTAGGTGAATAAGCACACTTTAGATGAGTAAACTCAGACAGTGAAAACTTATTTAATTTTTTCACTAAGACATTAGGAAGTAGATTCTCACAAGAGTCAGGAATTCAAACATTGGGTTTTCTACTAAGCACATTAGCCAACAGATATGAAATGATGGATCAAGAGAACGGAAGATCTATTTTTCTATTCACTCAAAAGGTGTATACAGCTTCTATAAACTGAGAAACTGGTTAAAAAAATTGGCATTACCTCCAAACAATACATTGTGTATTCTGATAAGTCCCAAGACAAGACTCTAATCTGACCTAGTGTTAGAATATTCCTGTATACAACAGATGAAAAAAGCAAAAGACTATTGAGAATTATCCGGTGTATTTTTCCTGTTAAAAGTTATTTTAAGAATTTCATAAAGGATGCAAAGTCCACAAAACTTGGAGCAGATTAAGTAATAAATAAAGCATCATGTTCAGCTATACCACTGTTAGAATTAGCATGGCTAGAATGAGCACCTGCCAGAAAATCAAAAGATCACTCAAAGTCTTTCCCTGACTTTGTCACTTACTTAATAAAATTACTTACTGTTTTCTTGGTCTGAGTAGTTCCAACTATAAAAGTAAAATATTAAAAATAGTTGCCATATTTAAGAGGCAAAAAACTAAGTAAGTGGTTATTACTTAACACATTGGAATATTTTAGGAATGACAAGATATTTCTCAATATCACCAAAAAAAGTAAAACTTGGTTAACATATGGATTTGTGGAAAATTATCACAGCAAAGAGAGACATGGGTGGTTGGTTAGCTAACTGCCAGCCTACCCTTTTCTGTGACAAAAGAACTCTGGTTCTCTTCAGAGCAGCAATGAATGCAGTCACAGTGCTGAACTATGATTAGGCTAAGCCAATTATAGCAATCTTAGCTCTCTTTGCCAGATATTAAACAGCCACGTGAGCCAGTTTAACCAAAGAAATGTAAAGAAGTTCTTATATGGGAGGGGTCTTTCTGGGAAAACATTCTCTTTTTTTATAAAATGGCAGGACTAGAGAGAGTCTAAGGATGCAACCCGTGCTGCACTGTTTTCCTACTTTTAACACTGATATGATTTCTAAAGTAATGACAGCCATCTTGAAATCATCCATTGAGATGCATGACAACTAATGGCCAAGACACGAAGGAGAGCTGAGAAGATAGAGAGAACCAGCCTAGGTCATTGCTGACAGTAATGAGCTTCTGAACTAAAATTACACCCATCTAACCTACAATCTCCCAAACCAATGAGAATAAAGTACTGCTTAAGGCAAAATTTTGCAGCCTAACACATTTCTAAATGACAGATATAGTTCTGTCTGCAGGATCCATTCACAAGAGCCCACCATAAAAGTTCGCATTTCTTAATGTAATATATCCTATTCCTAAGGGGACACGCTGGTAGCCTGCTCTAACAATCTACTTATCTCATACGTGTGTGATACCCTTTTCCTTTTCTGTGCATAGAAAAGTAGTTACAAACCCCAAATCTGATATGCCCTCTGCTCTGGAAATATATTGATAACATGCAACATGAAACACACAATTTCATGGAGGCTTGAGGAGCTTCCTGAAAACCACCATGAATTCTTGGTATGGTCTTCAGAGAGGTCCAACTGTAAGAATCCTAGATTCAAATAATTTGTCATTTCTTTACTCTTAATATTTTTTTTATTTCATTTTATAAGAAAAATAAAATACCAACTTCAGCCTTATTTATGGAATTCTTTGTGATCAGCGTCTTAAGAAGGAAGGAACTCATTTGATGAGGAGCAGCAGTGAGGGAGTATCTCTGGACTAAGACTCAGGAGAGACTGGGTTTGGGCATGACTCTATTCCCATTTGCAGACTGACCAAGGTCATTTTGGGTTCTTGGGCCCTCATCTGTAAAATAGGAAAAATGACACCCATTTCATGAAACCTTTTTGAAAACTATAATGGGATGTCATGTGGGTGCTGTTTAAATGGCAAATTATAGGTAGAGTTTTCACTAGTGCGCATACTTTCTACGTGCAGGAGGGACCAGGACATTGCAAGACCAAATTCAGGTCTGTTTCTGTCATAGCTGGTTTTGGTTAAAAAAGATGATTCTGGGGACACCTAGGTGGCTTAGTCAGTTGTGTCCAACTCTTGATTTCAGCTCAGGTCATGATCTCAGGGTTGTGAAATTGAGTCCCACATCGGGCTCCACACTGGGCATTGGAGACCGCTTGGGATTCTCTCTCTCCCTCTCTCCCTCTACCCCCACCTGCCCCACTCCCATGAGCTCTTGCTCTCTAAAAAAAAAAAAAAAAAAAAAAAAGAAAGAAAGAAAGAAAGAAAGAAAAAGAAAAAGAAAAAAAGATGATTCTGCTCTACTTTAAAAAAGATGATTCTTTCTAAAAGATTTATATATTTATTAAGTAATTATTGATAATAATAAGAGCAGATATTATTTACTACAGTACTACCAATTACCAGGCATTTCATCTTTACTTATTTTATATTATCATCACCAGCCAGATCCTATTATCCACATTGAGGTGACAGCAGCTCACAGACATTAATTAACTTATGAAGAGTCACACAAACCTAAGTACAGAGGCTGGAATATGGTCACAAGTCTATTCTACGATGAAATCTTTCTCCTGATATTATGTTAAAATGCATCTGACACACAGAATTCAATTTCTCTATGACCTAGCTAAAAAGGTATGTTGGAGATGATGGGAGAGTGGAGTTGTAAATGTCCAAAGGCAAATATAATTAGCATTCACAGTTTTCCAGGTCTTGAACCTAGAGGCCAAACTACAGAAAGGACCGACAGCAATGCTAGCTGGAAACTAAATTTAGGATTCAGTAAGTAAATGTATTAGTAAAACTGTGCCGATTTGGGAATCTTATCAATATTCATACACTTGGTATTTTTGGTCACCAGGGCCTGACCAGGATTTTTTTTTCTCAAAAAATAGCTTAACTTTAATCTTTCATCCAATGAAAAAAATACTTATCAGTGATACTGTAAGACTTTTTAAATGAGGCAAGATTGGCATCTACTCCATATGTGAATACTAAAATTAGATCAGAGACTGAGAGCTTTGGCAGCTGGAAATGAAAAAAAAATTTTTTTTAAGCAAAAAATAAAGATTTAGGGCTTTGTTCAAAGAACAAAGGGACCTACACTTCCTCCCATAATAAACATAACAGCTGGAATGAAAATAGTTAATCTTTCCTTTTATTAAAACAACTAATGTATAAATACTATTTAGTTCATTTAATATTTTTATTTTTGATAGAGTCTTGCATTAAGTAAATAATTTAATTTTGAAATATAACACATGTCAAAACAACCCAGCTTTCACATGGAAACAATAGTCAAAATGCATGTATAATGCCCTTCTAAAATGACCAGTTACAGCTGGGAAGGCAATGCCAAAAGCAATGTTCAGATATACCATGGCAACAAGGGTCTTTCTGCTACAGCAGGAAACTCACACTCACAAGTTGAAACAAGGAATCATTTGAGGTCTTTAAAAAATTAACTGTAAAAAATTAATGTGATCCCCTCTCCTCCAATGAAAATGTCTTCATTTGTTTTGAATTTCCAAATTTTATTTAGTGCTTTAAAACATTCTTTCCATAACTCCTGTAGAGCTTGGTAAAGATAAAAATAAAAGTTGAGAACAGCACCAAACACTTACATTTTGTTTCACATTTGTAAACTTTTGTTCCCAGAAAAAAGTCTTAAGTGTTCAGGATTTTTAGGATATATTTGTTTGACAATTATTTTATTCTTTGTATCAAGTACGCAGAGTGAAATTCTCTTATAATTCTCTCTAATGGCCTCAATATTTCAACAGAACGATGTATCTCAATATGAATGCCCACTTTAAATGAGCAGGATACACCTGCAGTAATTACCACAGTAAGATTAGTGAGGGCATCCTATGCTCCGATGGCTTCATGTAGTGTTGGTTTAGTGCACTGAAGTGCACGTAATAGTTTGAATTCCCTGATATATCCAACAGTCCACCAAATCAAAGTACTTGCACACTTGATGCTTTGACCTTGCTAATAATAATGTGAATATATGTAGCAAGTCATTTTCAAATAACAACAATGAAATCTTCCACCCAAAACTTAACAACTATGAATTACATACTTCATTTTAGGTGAAATATTCCTGATCAAAATGTTAAATTACAACAGTACACTGAAGACCTATAGAACTTCACATCAGAAAAGAACCAAGACACTAATCTGACCAATCCCTGAAACACAGTTTCCAAATTTCCAGTGATAATGAAGATGTTTCAAGTTTAACACCTGCATGCTATCATATTCATTTTTTTTAAGAAACCAAATTCAGCATCACTGACATGTTTCAGATCTTTGCTGAAACTAAAAGGAAAACAAACTGCAAAATTATTTTTTCTAAATTAAGGAACATAAATCTTTGTGGATGTTCTGCTCTTGAAGTCCTCATTGAGAAACATGCCCACAAATTACTAAAATAATCTCAAAAGTAGCAGTTAGTAAGTAAACAAAGACTTTGTAGCAGTTAGTGAGCAAACAAAGCTTTTGTTGTTGTAATAAATGCAGTGGTAAAGTACACATAACATAAAATTTACCTTTTAACAAATTTTAAGTATAAAATTCAGTGGCATTAAGTCACATTTTTGTACAAACATCACCACTATTTCTGGCATTTTTTCATCATTCCTAACAGAAATTCTGTACTTTATATAGCCATTATTTTTTTTAAGGAACACAAGTAAGAAAAAAGTTTTTTTTTTTTTTCCTTTTATCCTGATCTGTTCCAGAATCTAAATTATGGGGTTTATAGTGATTAAAGCCTTAACAGGCAAGTCATTTCTAGAGGGTTTACATGTGAGGAAAGGAGATTTAGTAAATGCAGTTGCCACAAAATAGCCATCAGTCCTAGATTCTCTGCTGCCTTTAGAAAGAACAAGGAAATAGAATATAGGATAATTCCTTTTCCTCTAGGGCAGCTTCTCAAGCGTGGTGGATAGTTGTGGGATTCTCAATATAATATAGTTTCCCAATTCCAACCTGATACCTAGTTTAAAAAAAAAATCCTCTTTGGGAGGTGTGTAGAATCTTTAGAGAGTGTCTTTGAACTTGGTCTTCAGGTGACTGCATTACACATCAAAATTTGGTAAAACATTGCTTGACTGCTTAAAGCTGTACCCCTCCCCCCTCCCTTTCTCTCTCTCCAATCTTCACCACTCCCCTTGACCCTCCCACACACACCCCAACCCTTTACCCATGTACAATACCTCCTTCTGCCTTCCCTTTACTCCTAAACATTCCTTTAAGACACATTGTCTGAGGAGAGGCAATGGTTCAATTAAACGGAAAAATAAAAATTTTAGTCTCAATACAAACCCAAAAGACTAGTTCCTAATGCAACATTTCCCACAATAACATTTAGAAATAATTGATCAAAGGAAGAAGTTAACTACGAATTCTCTTGCTTGCTATATTGGCAACCCTGACCAAAAAATAATAAATCATATATATTAAATAGTTTTCTCCGGTGGCAAGTTATGTTTGGCAGAATTCAAACATAATGAACTGCTTGAGGTACATAAAGAAGTAAAATTTTTTACTTCCTGAATATCTCGCAAAGTAAACTCTGAAATTACCCAAGTATAGAACTTTATGAGTATATTTTCCCAATGACCTGTGGGTTGAAAACCATAGGGTATTTGGTAGGAAATGTATGTCTATAACATTAGAATATCCCATAGATTCTTTGTATGCATAATCACAATCTCCCTTCTCTGTGATCCATAGAATAGTTTGTAAGACCTTGCCAACATTTCTGCTTCATTTCCCTTATTGGACTATGAACTATTAGAAGGCCATGTGTTACGTACCTTTCATAAACCTTGGGCAAAACACACTTAAAGATGGAAGAAGAGAAACACTAAGGTCTGGGACAAGAAGACTTCTTGTCTCAAATGATACTCAACCCCATATTTTGAACCTCACTTTAACCAACCCAGTCACAAGACAAAATGAGACAGACACTACAATAAAAACTCTGGTACCAAATCATTACTGGTAGCAGCCATGCTTGATTCTGAACCCGCTTATTTCCCCAAATGTGTAAGATACCACGCTTACTTGATTTATTTTTGTTTTTAATATAAGCAGATATATATTTTACTTTTATTTTTGGTAGCTTTATTTTTAAGGTGATTTCACTTAAGGTTGAAGGATATTCTAAAAAGATATAATATTGCCTTTTAGAGGAAGAAAAATAATGAATAAAAATAGTGTGCAATGTTAACCCATATATATATGTATGGGTCGTATATATGAATATACACACATATATACTTATATTTCAATATATTTGAAATCATATATATATATACACACACATATATATATCAGATAAAAGCTCCAATTACAAAACACCTTTATGTACTAAAAATGTTTGAAATTAATAAAACAAAACAAAATATACAGCATAATGAATCCCTATAGTCTTGACCTTCACTGTATATCTTTCATTTTCTTTCTCACATTAGACAAGTTACTTAATTATAGAAGCTATTTCAAGAATAATTAAAAACTCCCCTTTCAGAAGCAGCCAAGTAGTTTATGTGGTCATCTGTAGAAGGTTATAACTTGAATGTATTATTTCTTGGATGGTTAACCTTTTGGGTAGCCAAAAAAAATGATGGCATCCATTCCTTTTATGACTATTCAGTAACACCCAGTATTTATTAAATGCCAATAACACGTGTCTTGCCCAATGCTAGAACATAGGTTATCCAAGTGCTAAATCCAGTTTGCCATTTAGAAATTTACATTCAGTATACAAGCAGAAACTTAAATACTGAATTGAATTCTGAGTTCTAACAGTATAATAGGGCATTTCTTTTAAAAACAGCTATATAGTGGGACAGTTAATTACAATGTTGAACTTAAAATCTAAAAGACAAAATTAAACTGACTTACCCAGAATGTTAGTTGCCTACCTAGAATGGTTAGGGCAGAGCAGTAATGAAGTTGTCTTAAGTGTTCACTATAAGTTAGAGACTGTTAACTTCATGTAGCAATTAAACATAATGGTCTGAGAAGGAAAACAAAAACAAAAACAAACAAAAAAAAAACACAAAACCCTGCTAACTACAGTTAGGGTTGCAAACGTAGCTTCAAAGAAAATTGGACAGGAAAAGGAACAGTTCAAGGCATTCCATTATGAGGCTTGGGAAACGAAAATGAACACATGAGTTCTCCTGCTTCTATGTCGTATAAATCAGCTTCACACATAAAGGCAACGTGCTCCTCTCCCACAGCACAGGATTGTAATACTGTAGTACTGAGCACCCAGAAGCAGAGTTAAACGAAAACCAATTCATTCTTATTTTCAAAATACCTTTCACAAAAACCAAACACTATTTATTATATAAAGGAAAGCTGTTCATGTGCTAAAAGTTTATCCTGTACCCTAAGGATGGCTTGCATTCATTTAACTTTTATAGTAAAAATTGCTAGATCCTCACAGAAGCTTTTATTTCAGTTGACGCACAGAGGAGGTAAAAATTGGGCTTATTTTGTATGATGTGTTTTTATTTCACAAGCATACTCTCACTTTAAGGATTTGTCAGTACCCTTAAAGCCAAGCATTTAAAAATAAATGTTAGCCCGTTTAATAGATATTGCCTTCTATTTCTCCAGTATATCTTTGTCTTCTCCCTTTTGATGTTTGTATTCAGACAAGACACTTTGTCATCATCTATGACTACCAATAAAGTTACAAAGACATGTGAGAGGGGCGCCTGGGTGGCACAGAGGTTAAGCATTTGCCTTCGGCTCAGGGCGTGATCCCGGCGTTATGGGATCGAGCCCCACATCAGGCTCCTCCGCTGTGAGCCTGCTTCTTTCTCTCCCACTCCCCCTGCTTGTGTACCCTCTCTCGCTGGCTGTCTCTATCTCTGTCAAATAAATAAATTAAAAAAACAAAACAAAACAAAGACATGTGAGGCTAGCAATTCCATTTCTTAAGAGCAAAGGAGAATGGTCCGCAAATATAGTTGAGTCCTAGAAACAGTGATGTGACTAATACAAACTGAGATGTGCTTCAGTGTTAAATGCACACCAAATTTCAGAGATTTATATGGGAAAAATATATGAAATATTTCAATAATTTTTACATTGATTCCATGTTAAAATGATACTCATGGATATATGGGTTAAATAAAGTAAATTATTATTATTTTTTTTAATCTTTATTTTTTTATTTTTTTCCCTTTTTAAAAAAATTTTTTTTATTACATTCTGTTAGTCACCATACAGTACATCCCTGGTTTCTGATGCAAGGTTCGATGATTCATTAGTTGCATATAACACCCAGTGCACCATGCAATATGTGCCCTCCTTACTACCCATCACCAGTCTATCCCATTCCCCCACCCCTCTCCCCTCTGAAGCCCTCAGTTTGTTTCTCAGAGTCCATAGTCTCCCATGCTTCACTCCCTCTTCTGATTACCCCCCCTTTCTTTATCCCTTTCTTCCCCTACCGATCTTCCTAGTTCTTATGTTCCACAGATGAGAGAAATCATATGATAATTGTCTTTCTCTGCTTGACTTATTCACTTAGCATTATCTCCTCCAGTGCCGTCCATGTTGCAGCAAATGTTGAGAACTTGTTCTTTCTGATAGCTGAGTAATATTCCATTCTATATATGGACCACAGCTTCTTAATCCAGTCATCTGTTGAAGGGCATCTCAGTTCCTTCCACGATTTAGCTATTGTGGATAATGCTGCTATGAACATTGGGGTGCATATGGCCCTTCTCTTCACTACGTCTGTATCTTTGGGGTAAATACCCAGTAGTGCAATGGCTGGGTCATAGGGCAGCTCAATTTTTAACTTTTTAAACATTTAAAATTGGTTATGTGCCTAGCATTATATTTCTGTTGGATAGCACTGCTATAGGTAATGCTATAAATAGCCTAGAAGACATGTGAGAGAAAACAGGGTGTGGTTATGTATAGATTACTATGCAGATTCAAGTGAGTAAATTTATAAGTATACTGTATCAACCCTAAAGTGCGAGGAATCAACAGCAGTGATAAAGCTGATATGTGAATGTGCCAAATTACTGACTTAAATGTGCCTATTTCATAATCAGACCAATTCTATTATGTACATTTTACAAATGATAAAGATGAGAATTGAAATAATAGTCCCAAAGAAACAGAGCTTATGTGGTAGAACCAGGATTCAAATGCCGTTCTGTCGGTCTGTATGTAGACTCTGGGCTTTTACCTATACAAGAAAATCTCACTCAATAAGACCTAGTTCTTAAATAAATAAATATATAAAGCCTATTTTTGGTAGAATGGCATATGATTCCCTTGTGTTCTATCATACTATTCTTTCCAACTACAGTCCAATTTCTCATGCCCATTTGCCTACACATATCCACCTTATCTTTCAAGATGTAGCTATAGTTCTTGACTATGCCATTCTCTGAAATTGCTATAATCGTTACAACCAGCCTAAGGGTTCACAGATTTTCATGTGTCAGGTGTGTTAATTCTAACTGACATCAATTTCATGAAGGCAGAGGCTGTATCTCATTTCTTTTGTGGTCTCCACCAAAGCTAGCACCTAACAAATAAACCTAAATAGTTATTAAATGAAAACACAGTGAAGGAGGGCAGCTGGGTAGGCAGGTAGCTCTATGTTTGATTACCTGGATGATAATAAACAACATAAATCCTTGGTAGCAGTAATAACAAAATTTCCTTCTGCTTGTAATTTATAACTCTGCCTCTCTAAGGAATATATACACTGGACTTATACCCAACCCTGAATAGCCAGTAACCAAACCATAGATTCACACAATTCAAGATTTCTGGATGAAATTCATAGATAATTACACTTGGAAATTCTTGTGAGAAATACAATGTAGGTATAAAAATATTTTTATTCCTCTTTAAATTTGTCCAAACTTGCTGCCTCAACTGTAATTGAGCTGCATTCTAAATAAAAGGCACACTAAATCTGCAAAATTGGTTTGTTTGAATGAAAAGAAAATCCCTAAAACACCAGCTTTCTTCCTTTTTAAAATAACATTTTTTTTTTTTTTAATAACAATGTGGCTACTTTGCTTTCCTCAAGCCAAAATCACCACTGGTCGTCAGAGAGCTACTTTCATCATCTGCTCCAACTGGGTTGCCATTCTTTCATTCAAAATCTAAACATGCCAATTTGTGCTTTCATTGTAATAATTGATGAGCCCCCATCGGTTCTTGCTGGCCACAATGTTAGTTTTTATCCTTATGAGGTACCTGAAAAAATGTAACATTCTGACGCAGAATTGCAGTCATGATAAAAGACACACTAAACTGAACAAGTACACTGGAGGCTACTATCCATTTCCTGATTTGGAAGGATGTATTCCACTGTCTGTCTCTTCCCAGATCATACTGGTGGCAAAGAGAGATTGCACAGCATAGTGGCTAGATCTGTCCAAGTCTTAAACATCTAGTGAGTGATGGATCCAAGACTCCCACACCAACAGTCAGATTTTAGAACCTGAACTCTTAGCTACAATACTGCACTGTTTCACTAGTAAATGTTTGGTCCACTATGCTATGCCACCACTATCAAAAGTAATCCTAAAGAACAACACCAAGATAAAAAACTTGATTTGCCATACCATGAGAGTAGCTCGGCATCTAGCAAATTTTATTACTTAATTTGAAATGCCATAGATAACTCGTTCAAAATGTATTTAGTATTGGAGATACACTGCAGATGGAATAACGATGTGACTGCAAATGCAGTGGGATGCGTAGGAGCATCTCTGAGTGATTCCCGTAACACCTGTGCATTTTCCAGTTCTCAAATTCTTTTGACTGTCTTCAGAAGCTTTATGGAATGTGTTTGTATCTGGATAATCCCAAAGGAATGTTTCCTTTTAAAGATGGATAAGATTCATAAAATAGATGGAAAAGAAATTTTAAAAGTATAGTAGTGCATTCAAATCTATAAAGGATCAATCCTCATCCCTGATTGCTCCTAGGAAAGTGTTAATACCACTTTTGTAGCACCAAGGAGGCAGATCATCATCTAGGCATTTGCTGAGACCGCAAGCCACTTGCCTTAGGTATTAAGCGTATGTAATTTTCATAACCACAGGGTATCCATTAACTAGATTTAAAATGTATAAGGGAAATCTGACACTGACACTTCTTAGCTTCAGCTAGGAAAGACTGTTGTATAAGTGTGTGCGTGTGTGCGTGTGTGTCTGTGTATGTGTATGAAATAGAGAGAGAGAGAGAGGGAGGGTGGTGTACAAGGTACACTACGTGGAGACTAAGAATTATACAGTCTGATGTACAGATGCAAAATCCAATATTACATAAGTCACTAACACAAAGAAAGTGTGCTTGGGAAGGTTTGATAGCAAAGCCAATAACCCTGCATTATAGTCACCAGGCCAGAAATTTATGAGCACTCCTATTACTTCATTTGCATTTTCTTCCTATCACAAAATCCATTTAAAAAGGAAGCCAAGAAGAATCTCTGCCTATATAAAATAATCTTAATAAAAACAAGACCACCATCTGGCTTGCCTTTATCCCTATGTAAAGAAACCACAGACATTTATGAGCACTGATGTGGTGAAAAGAAATCCACTCTTGAAAAGCTCATTAGTAAATTGCATAATTTTAACAAAGATGTCCACCCCTAAATGATCAGTATCAACATCTTATAAGAGAGAATACATAACACCTAAATAATATCTTCAGACTTAGTGAAGACATCACCAAGTATATACACCTGATAATTAAGGATTTCTATTCTAATATAAACAGTTTATTGAAAAAGATATAAGAAAAAAGCTTACCTTGACTTACATTGTAGGACTATTATATGCAAGAAAGATATGTATCTCAGGGTCAGGCAAAACACGTTTCATTTTTTAGAAACACATTTCATTTTATCGGTTAACATTAACTTATATTGGTATGAAATGGAGTCATACATTATAACTTTACCATTTGGTTTAATTCATAGCAGCTTAGTGAGATTAAAATGTGGTCAAATGCTACTATGTAGGCACATCTCTCAGATAATAAATTATACTGAGTAAAAGATTGTGCAATTCAATACTCAGACTGAGAACTGCATAGAACCTCTGGTTTCAAATGCTATAGTAAAACTTGATGAATATCTCTTCATTCCTCCACACCAAATCCTTACAAATGACAGTCTGGTTCTACAATTGGAATCTTGTTACTCTTCATAACTCCATGGTTGGTGGACATGTTTGATCTGAGTAGGAATCTCTCAGGAATAAATGCAAAGCAGACATGTTTTAAGTATAGCTTAAGGTGATCAAAATCTCCTCCCAGCTGACAGTGTTAAATACACTAAAATAAATGAAAAATCCCCAGGATGGTCAAGTGCCAGAGTTCTTTGTGCTTTCCCAACTGAGAGTGATCATTAACAAAATGGGTATCTGACTTGGGATATAAACTTACCTTAAGAAAATAGCAGGAGGCCAAAACATGCCCAGTGAATTACACAGGGACATGGAAAGTTCTGTGTTGAGATTAAGAAAATCAACTGCATAAGCCTCTGTGGCAGAACGATGCTCATGGTGTGACAGTAGATCATAAGGACAGTACCTGGGAGTTTTAATCCACCACCAGCTCACTATTAGCTCCTGGTTTGGTATATACCTATAAATGACCTACAACAAAATCTTGAGGAAATTAGTAAGACTCTGAACACTACCAGCGTCAGAACACAACTGGAAATATTTAGAAACATACATAATGTCTTTTTCTAGGCAAAAGTCATAATAAAAATTCTATATATTTACTGTTTGGATTTCTAACTTTGCATATGTCCTGTGATTTTCTTTTACTTTTTTTGTGATTTTCTTTTATTCTTAATGAAATACTCTAGGCTGTGAAATTTGGGGCTTGTTTTTTTTTATTATACTTTTTTTATTATTTAAGGGAAAAAACCTAATAAACAGTTTCTTACAAAAACTAACACCTAAGTACCTTTTAAACATAACCAAAATACCAATAATGGCAATGATTATAATAGAAACAATTACTCCTGAAATATTATATCCAGTACTGGATTCTGCATTTTAAAAGGAAATGACAAATCTGAGTGTGCCTAGGGGAAATAGGCAAGGATGGTATTGGAAATGATTCAGCTGAAGCAGTTGTAGGTATTAAATCTGAAACTGATAAGACACAAAACAGAAAGAATATAGTGTATAGACTCTGGAATGTGGCTGGTTGTGTTTGAGTCCCAGCACCACCAGTGTGTGATCAAATATAATGTATGTTAACATCTCTGTGACTTAGTTTCCTCATCTGTAAAACAGGGATAATAATAGAATTCACCTCACAGCGTTCTGAGAGTTCAGAGTTCCTATGTGTAAAGCACTCAGTTCAGTCACTAGCACAAAGTAAATGATCCAAAAGTTGTAGCTCCCAGAGAACTGAAAGCAGTTACTCAAACACGTGTACATGAATGCTCATAGCAGTCCTATTCACAAGAGCCAAAAGGTAGAAAAAATTCAAAAGTCCATCTACAAAGTGCATGAATAAATACAGAATGTTTTTCATTCATAATAAGGAATGAAGTGCTGATACATGATGTAAATGATGTATATGCTACAATAGGGATGAATCTTAAAAACATGATGCTAAGTTAAAGAACCCAGACTCAAAAGTTGTTGTAAAATATTTGTACAAAATAACTAGAATAAGTAAATTCAAAGAGACAGAAAGCAGACTGGTGATTGCTAAGGACTGGGGTGAGAAGGAATGGGGAGTTATCAACCACTTAATGGGTACTGGGTTTTATTTTAAGGCGGTGAAAATATTTTGGAAAGAAACAGTAGTCTTTCCATAATATTGTGAATGAGGTAAACAGTGAGGTGTTTGTGTAAAGATGGTTAATTCTACATTATGTGAATTTTACCTTGGTAAATAAAAGAATATTTAGATAATATTCATAATAATGAAGGACAAAGGTAAATGGTTGATATATTCCTCCTTCTGCTTCACCTTTGTGGATAGGGAACTCACTCCCTTACATAACGCAACCCATTCCATGTTCAGGCAGGTCCGGTGTCATCAAAGATGAGCATTAGCGAAAGGACTTGTGAAGCCCATGTATCAGTTCTATATGCTAACAGCTGTGCAGAGTTGGGAAGTTACATAGTCTCTCTTCTCCTCAATTACTGATATTTAAAATAGAAACACAAATGCCTTTGGAACCAGTCCATACTGTGGATTAAATAAAATAACCTACACTGTGTCTAGCATAATGTTCCAACAGACAGTAGATGCCTAACAGGAATAAATGCAATCTGAAATTTTTAGATGTAATTGTTGACACTGATTTAGGGGGAACTGGAGAGAGGAGGAGGGGGATGTTTTGACTTAAAAGTTAACTCTGCTGACCTTGCACCACTGGCCTCCCTCTAACACTTGATTCTAATTCTTCCTCCGGAGCCAAAAAGTAATATAATCTTCACCCCAAAGGACACTCTCTAACTGTGACTACCTGAAGAGACAAGAAAGAGAGACATGCTAGGCTAAATGCACAATTTATTAAAACACAGAATTTAGGAGTGCCTGGGTAGCTCAGTCGGTTAAGCATCCGACTCTTGATCTTAGCTCAGGTCTTCATCTTAGGGTTGTGAGTTCAAGCCCTGCATTGGGCTCCATGCTAGGCATGAAGTCTACTTAAAAAAACAAAACAAAAGAAAAACAAAACACAGAATTTAATTTTTAACACTTTTTGGAGGTGCCCTCCTCCTTCACTGACAACACTGTAAAACTTTAATACTAAAATATCCTCTTCTCCTCACCTACTACCAGGGTACTTAAATTAAAGATTACTGAAGAGAGGCACCTGGCTGGTTCAATCAGTAGAGCATGTGACTCTTGATCTCAGGGTCCTGAGTTGGAGCCCCATATTGGGTGTAGAGCTTACTTTAAAAATTTTTTTTAAAAAATATAACCGAAGAGATTTCCAGTTAGGGAAAGCATACAAGCAAGGGTGTATCCCTTTAGAAAACCGACCGAGGAAGCAGGCAACGACCCACTAACTCCCTGTTCTTCCTCTCTTCTCTGTATTACAGTTTCAACACCTCAACTATTTATATAACCCACTCTGGATAATGATCATCTTGGAGGGCCGACATTCACCCAGAGTGGCTGTAACAGGTCATTACACTTGTTGTCCTAGCCTTTAGAGCAATCAATAACCCCAAATGAAGACTAATGGTCATTATAAAGCCAAACACAGGTTGATGATCCGTCCTTATTGATATTAAATTTGCCTACTGTTTCCTGTATATTTGTCTGCTACTGTCCTTGTTGCATTGAGCTACAGTCCTTTCCTGGAAGGACTCATGAGTCCACCCCTACTTTTATGTGAGTCTCATACATATTCTTCTCTGAGCAATCCCACGATGATTAATTGCTTCCATACTATATTTACATATTTTATTGTTGTCTTTAAGATGAAGTGTGCTTGATTTTGAGTAAGTTAGTGAAAGCTTTTAGTTTTTTATCACCAAATATACTCAAGGATCTCTTTTTTCCCTCTACTTCCAAAAGGCTTACCTCATCTCTTAATTATTGGCCTACTGCTCATACTCCTGAGTGTAACAGCTCTATTTTAGTCTTACTTCAGTATAAATATGATCCAAAAATTTATTTTAAATGTTCACACATTCGACCAATCACTCATGAAATATTTACTGAGTATCAAATTGATATGAGAGTTAACATGGTGTAGAGAGAAGATCATTAATAAAGTAGGAAAAAAGCATATAGATTTTTAAATGAGAAAGACCTAGACTTGCATTCTGGCTCTGCCATTTTCTTGCCATGCGACAATGAAGAAATTAACTTCCTTGAATCTGAAGTTTCTTGCTTACAATATGGGCTAATTATATTTACTTGCTCAGAATGCTATAAGATATAAAATGCATGTGCATGAATCACTTAAATATTTCCTTATTTTTCATATGGACTCCATGAAAGTGTGATTTTTTTCTTTTCCAAATAACTTCTGAACTTTAATTAGGATTTATAAATATATTTTCATATAATTTATTGGTTTCAAGTCAAATTACCCTAATGATTTTTGCATCTTAAGTAAACTGTAATTGACCCTATATATTTATTGTAGTTTTGTCTATTTTATAATAGCCACCTTCAAGTTAGACATAGTTATCTATGTATCTCATGCATTATCAGAAAGTCTGAATTTAATTCATAAGCAAATACATGTACTAAAAATCCTTTCAGAACTCACATTCCTTGGATTTTTCATTTTTGTTTTCTTAATGATAGAATGAAAAGAACATGAAGTGTACAATAAATTTCTTAGCTCTACCTCTGAAAAGCTTTGTGATCATGGATGTGGTATTTAAACCTCTTGAGCCTCCGTTACTCATCTTTATTTATTTTTTAAAGATTTTATTTATTCATTTGACAGAGAGAGAGAGACAGCCAGCGAGAGAGGGAACTCAAGCAGGTGGAGTGGGAGAGTAAGAACCAGGCTCCCAGCGGAAGAGCCCAATGTGGGGCTCGATTCCAGAACTCCAGGATCACACCCTGAGTGGAAGGCAGACGCTTAACGACTGAGCCACCCAGGTGCCCCTCAGTTTCTTATCTTTAAAATGTATTTGATTACACTTTGTTTCACTACTTCATTTATTTCTTGAAAGATGGGCTTTTACGTATGCAGACATGCTTTATAAAAATTAAAACTATCCAAAAGCAACTATCCTTACTTTGAGATTTTTGCTATTTCTTTCTTGATTATTCTTTTGAATTTTAGTAGCAAATAAATGAACATCTTTCTCCTAAAAATATTTTTGAATAATATTTATGTTTGGAATTGACATGAAAGTCTACTGTTAGTAATAGATTAATTTGAAAAGTTCCAGATATTTTTTGATTCTATAACTTGATGATTCTGACTTGATTGACTTTTTTTTTCTTGGTAAGTTAATCACATAATTACAAACTAGTAGATTATTTTATGCAAGAAGATTGTTCCACAAATTAGGTCACTGTCATTTATCATTACCATTTCTTTTCAAAACATATCAAATCTTACGATCTGTTAACACCCATCTCAGTGTATATCATTTTATTTCCCTCAAATGAACATTATGAATAATTGCAAAGATCTAATCAGGAAAAAAATTAAAAATTCATTGTAAAGTACAACCATGAATATCTGCAATGATCAAGAGCAGTGTAACAGCAACACAAAAAGAGAATGTTTTTCTAGAGAAGAGGGGTACAGGCTTATTTGGGACTGCCTTTTTCACAAGCTAGGACATCTTATGACCTTTTCCTGCCATTGTTTCATATTTGTTGTGATCTTATCTTCATAGTGGGATGAAGAAATAAGCTGTTTGATTAAAGATTGTTTCTTATATACTCCATTATGTTCTAATCCCTTTCCCCTTCCAAGTCCATCAAGGGCATAAATAGACATGACTGTTTCTAAAGGGTTAGAAGCCTAACAATCGTGAAAGATAAATACCAATTCAGTGAAAAGTATAAGACTAAAAATATGGATATATTTAAGTTTTACAAATCTCTGCCCGAGCCTCCCCACCCCCAACGTAATGTACTAGGGGAAAAATGAAAAACAAGCTCATACTGTAATTATAGATGAGGATCAATTGGTACTTTGTAATTACTAGGTTGCAATCATGCCAGACTGAGTCCAATCCTAACAGAATCTTTCTCTAAAGCCACCAGAAGGCATATAAGGACAGGACTATTACAGCAGAAGATGGCTGCACAAAGCCTGGGTGAATATGCATGATGCATGCACAAAGCAAGTAACACTTGGTGTTCCTACAATAATTAACTTTGCATAGTGCTAGAGCTCAAAAGGATCCTGGGAACATCCTGCCCAACTACCTCATTTTACTTGGGCCAGGGCAAGTACTGACTTTTCTGGATCAAACAGCTCATAAATAGCAAAGCCCATACATAAATTTCTGGCTCCCATTCCCACTTTTTGGCGCTGTATACAATGCTGGATAGTATTGTGTTTTTTCCCCCCAGTCTTTCACAGAACATCACCAAATAATGTACCTTTTTAGCAGGCAAACTAAAATTAAGAATATGACTGACAATAACTAAGACAACTCTCTGCTAAAACCAACAGTTTCTCTCTCCCTCTATAAGCATATCTTATATAAAATAAGATTTAATTCTTGCCTCAAATTCCTGGGGGTTTTTTGGCTTCTAAGGGAAGGAGATAAATGACTTAAAATTTACAAAAGGATCCAGCACATTGCCGTGGTGACTCTAAAAAACGTTGAACAGACTTTTCTATTAATTTAAAGGATTTGCTGGAACTGGGAAGACATATTACATAAATAACAAGAGTAGAGTAATTAAAGGACAAAAAATGAATCATTTCATCATGACAAGAAACTCAGGGAAATATA
Source organism: Ursus maritimus (assembly GCF_017311325.1). NCBI lineage: Eukaryota > Metazoa > Chordata > Mammalia > Carnivora > Ursidae > Ursus > Ursus maritimus. The sequence goes on from NW_024423786.1 coordinate 14,856,839, forward strand.
GACATTAAAGAAAACAGGTTGGATCAATAATAGCTATTTTAAAATCACTCAATATATATACATTTATATTGTTGCAGTCTAATTATTATGAAAAAAATCAATATTGATAAAAGTAAAAAAGTAACTGATATTAATATATATAATAGTAATATTAGTATGTAGCAAATATTTTTAAGATAGATATAGAAATACATATAAATAACATGTATTTATATTATATGGTACAAAAAGAATACTGATTTCAACCCTCTGGGGTTAATTTTAGGTAAAGATCCTAAATTCAAAACTGTTTTACTATGTAAAATATCTCATTTCTGCATATTTCAAATAATAATGAAAATAAAATGTATGAAGCTTGCTGGTGATGCCCCAGATTGTATAATCCTACAAAAGACATTAACAGAAGCTCTAAAAATCTAATTAAATTTTAGAGTGCTAGTAATGTCGCCATAAGGCCCATGTAAGCTATTATCTACATTAATAAAAATTAAATTCAGACTATATTCATATCTGGATAATAATATACCTAGTTTCAAGGTCATTCTTATTCCCTTACTTAAGGATATTTCTTCCCTATTCTCATAAATAAAAATTGATTAATTCTGAAGGGGAAAACCAAACCCCTTTCTCTTTATCGTCCCATTCTTCTTTTAGGCCATGTATTATGGATTAACAGCCTTTCCATTTGTGGGGTATAGAAGGAACACACTGGTGCCTCTTCACTCTTGCTCCTCAAAAGAAAGTATGGTCTCTGCATCAGCATACTTCATTTTATTATGCATATATATATATATATATATACTTTTTTTTTAATGAATTGAGGGTTTGTGGCAGCCCTGTATCAAGCAAATTTATTGGTGCCCTTTTTCTAAAAGTCCTTGCTCACTTCAGGTCTCCGTGTCACATTTTGGTCATTCTTGTACTATTTCAAGATTTTTCATTATTACTATAATTTTTATGGTGATCTGTGATCTTTGATGTCACTATGGTAACTGTTATAGGGCACCAAGGACCATGCCCACCTAAGAATGGCAAATTTAACTGATAAATGCTTTGTGTGTTCTGTTCCACACCGGCCTTTTCCCCCATCTCTCTCTCTCCCCTCAGACCTTCTTATTCGAAACACAATAATATTGAAACCAGGCCAATTAATAACCCTACAATGGCCTCTAAGTGTTCACCTAAAAGGAAGAGTCACATACATCTCTTACTTTAAATCAAAAGCTAGAAATGACTCAGCTTAAGTGAAGAAGGCATGTGAAGAGCCTAGTTAGGCTGAAAGCTAGGCCTCTTGTGCCAAACAGTCAAGTTGTGAATGCAAAGGAGAGGTTCTTGAAGGAAATTAAAAGTGCTACTGCAGTGGACACACACATGATAAGAAACAGCCTTATTGCTGATGGGGAAAGTTTAAGTGGTGTGGATAGAAATCAAGCCAGCCACAACATTCCCTAAGCCAAAGCTCAATCCAGAGCAAGGTCCTAACTCTCTTCACTTCTGCAAAGGCTGAGAGAAGTGAGCAAGCTGCAGAAGAGAAGTGTGACGCTGGCACAGGTGGTTCATGAGGCTTAAGGAAAGAAGCTGTTTCCATAATGTAAAAGTACAAGGTGAGGCAGCAAGTGCTGATACAGAACCGCAGCAAGTCATCCATAAGATCTAGCGAGATCGTTAATGAAGGTGGCTACACTGAACAACAGATTTTCAAAGTAGACAAAACAGCCTTCTATCGGAAGAAGACACCATCTGGAACTTTCATAGCTAGAGAGGACAAGACAGTGCCTGGCTTCAAAGCTTCAGAAGATAGGCTGACTCTGTTGTTAGGGACAAATGTAGCTGGTGACTTTAGGTTGAAGCCAGCACTCATTTAGCATTCCCCAAATCCTACAACCCTTAAGAATTAAGCTAAATCCTCTACCTGTGCTCTACAAATGGAATAACAAAGCCTGAATGACACATCTGTTTACAGTGTGGTTTACCAAGTATTTTAGGCCCACTGTTGAGCACTACTGCTCAGAAAAAAAGATTCCTTTTAAAATATTACCGTTCAAGGCGGCTGGTCACCCAAGAGCTGTGATGAAGTTGCATAATGAGATCAATGTTGTTTTCACAACTGCTCACACAACATCTATTGTGCAGCCCATGGATCAATTAGTCATTTCAACTTTCAAGTATTATTTAAGAAATATATTTCATAAGGCTATATAGCTGCCCTAGATAGTAACTTCATTGAAGGATCTAGGCAAAGTAAATGAAAAACCTTCCTTCTGGAAAGGATTCACCATTCTAGATGCCATTAAGAACATGTGTGATTTTTGGGAAGAGGTCAAAATATCAACGTGAACAGGAGTTTGGAAGAAGTTGATTCCAACCCTCATGGATGACTTTGAGGGTTTCAGTCATCTGTGGAGGAAGTAACTGCAGATGTGGTGGAAACAGCAAGAGAACTAGAATAGAAGTGGAGCCTGAAGACGTGAGTGAATTGCTGCAATTTCATGATTAAACTTTAATGGATGAAAAGTTGTTTCCTATGGATGAACAAAGGAAGTGGCTTCATTTTTTTTAAGATTTATTTATTTTAGAGAGAGAGAGAGCATGCAAGCAGGGGGAGGGGCAGAGAGAGAGAGAGAGAGAGGGAAAGAAGCAGACTCCCCGCTGAGCACAGAGCACTACACAGGACTCCATCCCATGACCCTGAGATCATGACCTGACCCAAAACTATATATATATATGGGCTCAGCTTGGTCTTTTCTCTATTTGCACCAACAACAGTGTCTGCAACTGTTTTGGTTAAGTCAGGCTAGAGTCTTCCTGGGACAGGTTAACTTTAATTCAAAGTTAAGGGTGCAGAGCTTTGGTTCAAGCCAAATTCAGTAGTTTCATTTTAGCAGTACTTTGCTACTGCACTTTGCAAGCGACTCAGTCTTCATTAATAAAACCTTAAGTGGTATTTGACTGCTTAGTTCCCTTTTTAAGTGGTAAAAAACCTTGACAAGAGGCAGGATATGACTGACAAGACCTTCATGCCTTCAACGAATCCCACTGCCAAATTATCATATTAAATCTGTCAGCAAATTACCATTTTAACGTGCAATACCAAGAATTAGCATAGCCCCAAAAACTCTTGAAAAAGCAAAGACATTTCCTCTCTCCACCCTCATACACACACCTGACTGATATCTTGACATATGAAGAAAATATACGTTATTTAAAATGAATTATAGTAGGAAAGTTTGGAAACAAGTCAGGTTTTTTTTCTAGCTCAAACTCTAAAAATTCAGGTATTTTCCTGGTTTTCTATGTTTAACTACATAACATAATTTTACATTTTATCATTTATCTTAGATCTTCTCTGCTCCAAGTTTTTCTCCATCCATCTGCTTGGTCTTTGGCCTGTTGATAGGATCTCTGAACCCATCCCTGCAGGTTCATTCCCTATAGACTGATCTACCTATTCCCAGTCAATGAAACTAACCTTAAATACTGATCCTGAACATGGCAATGCCTTTCTCTATTATTTTTTCCCTCTTTGATATCTGACATGTCTGGGGGGCACCCGGCTGGCTCACTCAGGCATTTATTTCTTGATTTCAGCTCAGGTCATAATCTCAGAGTACTGAGATCAAGTTGTGCACTGGGCTCCAGCATGGAGTCAACTTAGGATTCTCTCTCTCTCTGCTCCCCCACCCACCCCTGCTTATACATGCTCTCTCTCTCAAAAAAAAAAAAAAAAAAAAAAAAAAAGGAAAGGAAAGAAAGGAAATCTGACATGTCTGAAACATCTTCCTAGCATAGGAGAATGTATAAAGGTTCCAGGCTTTCTTTACCTCCCAGTATCACTCTTTGACCAGAGAGAGATATATATGTGCTCTCGTAAAACTGTGATCTTTCTTTGAAAGCAAAAATCAGAATTACAATTGGAAAAAAAAAAGTAATATGAGATAAATTGGAAACTTAAAGTAAAGACATCTGGAGATAGGAAGACAGCCTTGCATGGCTTGATATTGATGATTAGATAACACCTCACGTTTATATGATATTTCATCACTCATAATGTTCTCATATACATTCACATCTAATCTACACACCAAACACAAATTACATTTGATCATTCTCGGTTAACAGATGAGGACATCTGGGCTGCTGGACAACCACAGCGGACATAACAGAGGAAGTAATATTTTCTAAATCATGTTAGAGTTGGTACTCAGTAATATTTGTTAGATGGGTAATTGCGATACAGCTGCCACAACTACAGTAAATAGAGAATCATTTGTATTGTTTGCCCAATATCCATTCAGAGAACCATCTCTCCCATCTCTGTGTGACTCTGAGGTTGTCGAATTAGAAGCCCTGACACGCCTGAGTGGCTCAGCTGGTTAAGCATCTGACTCTTGGTTTCAGCTGAGGTCATGATCTCAGGGTCATGAGATGGAGCCCCGCTTAGCACTCCATGCTCAGCTTGGAGTCTACTTAAGAATCTCTCTCCCTCTACCTTCCCTTGCTCAAGCTCACTTGCTTTCTCTCTCTCTCTCTCAAAAAATAAATAAAATCTTACCAAAAAAAAAAAAAAAAAAAAAAAAAAAAAACCAGAAGCCTTGATACATGACCCAGAGTAGTCAGTACTGAAGCACTGGTCAAAACTTCAGAGACCTTTTTGGTGTTTAATTTACATGCTGGAGAGAAGGAGAGTAATTCTCACATTTATTTGAGTCGTGTTTCTTCCTCTTACAACTGAGAAGTCCTATTGTTACATACATCTGCCTATCACTCCAACAGTAGAAAATAGTGTCTGAATGACGTGGGTTATTTTCCTATCCACCTATGTACTCATTCGCTTTCCCTTTCCTGAGAGATAACTATGTTGGCCCACTTTTACTCAGCACACTGGTTCCTGGTTCTCTGGTTACTCAGATTCTGATTAACGATATTTCCTGTTGACCACTACATTATCTGCCGCATACTTGGCACTAAATCCTTTTACTTATCCCTGAGCTTAAAACTCACCACCAGGCTTCACCACCTGTGAGCGTGGCTATGCTTGCCTCATTGTAGAGAACCATAGGGCCACTTTATCTCACTCTGTTAGTGCCCATGATCCCATGACACACAATTTTTCCTGCATTTTCATGCAAAGTTTTCCTTAAGGCAATTGTTTTACGGTAAGTATATAATAGTGGTTAAGGGCATTTACTTCTCTTTCAAACAGGCTTGGATATAAGTCTTGATACTACCTTTTATGAGCTGACTATCCTTCAGCAAGTCAGCTACCTATCCTAAGCCTACATCTCCTCATTCTTTTTTTTTTTTTTTAAAGATTTTAATTATTTATGTGACAGAGAGACAGCCAGCGAGAGAGGGAACACAAGCAGGGGGAGTGGGAGAGGAAGAAGCAGGCTCCTAGCGGAGGAGCTTGATGTGGGGCTCGATCCCAGATCGCCGGGATCACACCCTGAGCCGAAGGCAGACACTTAACGACTGCGCTACCCAGGCACCCCTGCATCTCCTCATTCTTAAAATTGGGAAATAATAGTATCTACTCTTATTTTGGATTTTGAGGGATTCAAAGGATAACACAGTTGAAATACATGTGAGAAAACCCAACACATAATAGGACTCAATAAATTCATTCAAATATATTTAGCGAGTATAGAGATTATATACACACACACACTATATATATATATGATAATCATATATATGGCTATATTTCTTATGCTATATAACTCATTATTATATATATTATTATATATAAATTATATATATATTATATATTATATTATATAGCATATATATAATATATAATATATATAATTACATATAAATATATATTAGTGAAAGTATCCCTCCTATATTCTCCTAGGTCTCAAGATGCATATACATAAAACAAAACTGTAATGTTCTTGTGTATATTGACTACAATAGTAGAGACAGAAACAAGCACATAAAATATATAATATAAATAAATAAATGTAATATTTTTAAATATGAGAAGTTAATCATAAACACTGATTTTTGGGGGTATTTGAGGAGCTACTCCTTCTGTTACACAGGATTTACTAATTCTGTTCATAATTAATGAATTATAGAAAATAACTATTATACCTTTATTACCACACTAACTCTTAAAGACACTAGATAATTAGAATATGTCAACATTTATGATTGGTGAGCAACATTTCAACCTTCTAGGCATGTACTTAGAATCTAGTATATTGAGGGCATTATGCTTAGGTTCCCTGAATGGGGAGGTAGGTATATTAAGGCAAGTTAAACCTAAGCACAACTGATAATGAAAGAAATGTTAAAAAGAGGCACATGTTAATATGTTGACTGGGAACAGGGGTGGGGGGTGGGTAGTAAGATTCATTATTACAGAAGTAAAGAGAATAGCATCAAGCATATGAACCCGCAATATTTTCTTAAACTGCAAGATTAAATTACGACATGTCTTATAATGCATAAGCAAACTACAAAATTTGTGCTTCATTCTGCACCAATGAAAAACCATGAACAAAATTCAGCTTGGGTTATGGAAAGGTCTTGATAAGGAAAATGAACTTTAGGAGTGAGAGACCGAAGACAGAGGTTAATTAGTAGGTGATTGCAATAATCCAGAAGATAAATTGTAGGGTCTGAAATTCAGACAATGGCAGTACTGGTACAGAAAAATAAAATAAAGGGATATTGTTTTGCAAACTTGTCCCTAAACTTTCAAGTGTTTTCAAGTTGTTGAAAAATAAACAATTTGTAAGTACTTTTAAAACTGCTGTAATAATTTTGGAATACCAAAGAGCAGGAAACAATTATTTTGAGAGGCATAGTGCATAACTTCCTTACATGTATATACATTTAAGCCTACACAGATAAAGGATATGCACACAGACAGATGCACACAAATATTCCTATATACTGAACAAATCAACATTATAATCACCACTGCTTTGCAAACATTATTGCCCTGTCATAGAACGATATACAACTTTTGCAGCAGTAATTTTCTCGTTTCCTGATTAGCAGACACATAATATATACACAGAGACAGTAATATTCCTTCCGTGGCTGACTCTCTACGGAGTGCCAGATTCTCACATGTATTTTAATAAAGCTATAATGTGTTCTTTACTGGCCCCACCAAGTAAAATATCATTTCTGATATAGTAGAAGGTGGGCATGATTAACACATGCTACCATTTAATTGCATCTGCCATTATTTTTAGTGTTTTATGCACCTCTTTATAAATGAAACACTAGCAGTGACTTGACCACACTGTAATTATGTTTAAATGTCCATGTAGTAAAAAGTATACTAGGTCCTTTTTAGTGGTTAAAAGCAGCCTCTGGAGCCAGACCATCTAATCTTGAATCTTGGTTCCATCTCCTACTGAGTTCAGTAATCTCAGGCAAGTTACTGAAATTCCTTGTCTAAAATCTTTTTTTTCCAAAGGAAATAAGTATATATAATATACATATGACAATTTTATACTGTGCACACACACACACACACACACACACGAATATTCCCCGTTACATTTTACACACTAAATAATTGTTACTATTTTGTTGTCATTGTCATTATTATTACTGTTATTAGTGTTATTACAGTTTGCTGTGTGATCTTGAGCAAGTCAGAGATATGTGATAACCAGTCATTTTCCATGAGCAAGAAATACATCAAGATTCTAGGTCTGGTGTCTCTTTTACTGAGGATTTTTCTCCAAGTTATTTAACAAAGGCTTGGGTACATAATATTCACAAAAACTGGAGAAATAAGGGCTATAAATACAACCTTCTAGATGACAAAGCCTCTGCCTTAGAGGGGAAAAGACATGAGGACAAATTGCTCTAATAAAGAACAATATGTAATAATCAGTGATGTACAATATAGTAAAGGAGGCTTATTCAGCCTCATATACTAAGTAGTAAGAACAGGTTCAGGAGTCATGTGAAACTGGTCTAAATCTCAACCTGCTTTTTGCTAGATATATGGCCTTGGGCTTGCTACTTAACTCACTGGAACCTCAACATTGTGGCAGGATTATACTTCACAGCAGAGGCTCTGAAGCCAGACTGCTAGTGGATCTTTTACCCCCTAGCTCTATAACCCTGGACAAGTTCTTTAACCTCTCAGTGATTCCTCATTTGTAAAATGATGCTAGTATTGGCTACATGCATTGAGTTGTGATGATGCTTGAATGAGCTAATATAGATAGATAAAGACAAAATTGTAATCAGCATGTAGTAAGCTCTCAAACACGTTAATCATTGATATTGAGATGGGACTGTTCATGACCTACAGTTTTGACAAGCACTCTCAAATTAAATCAACAGAAAAAAAAAATCCCTACATTCTGAATCTAGGTGCTAGATCTTTCTTGAATGACTTGCAAATGGGAAAGCACCAAAAACGTTCTGTCACTATAAACCAAATTGCTAAAATGGACTTTCTGTGTATTTCCTTAGGAAGGGCTGTCAATTCACTGTGTATTCACATCCCTACACATGCCCAAACCATGGGTAAATGGGGAGCTTACCTCACCTTAAGCCAAGTGATAGAGATTCATGGAGGGCTTAAGCTCTAGATTCAGAGACTGAAAGCCTGAATTCAAACCCCTATTCTGTCACTTCTTTGCTTTGTGTCAAGTCATTTACTTCTCTGAGGTTTAGGTGTTCATCTATAAAACAGAATGAAACTACTTTGTATTGGTATAGTTCTTCACTTAACTACTACAGACCCATTTATTGACCTATGACACTCAAAAATAAAGGGAATTAGAAGGAAAAAAAGATTATACTTCTTTCATTAAACCCCTAGGCTATACTAAACTTGGCTCTCTCCGACAGTTGCAGAGAGGAGAGTTTCTTGAAACTGCCTTAGCCCCTCAAAACATATTTAGCACTGTCACTTTCAGGGTAAAAAAATGATGACAGCTCAACCCACGAGATGCTGATAGCATGAAGCAAAACATATGCTGATGTGACTCATCTAGTATCAAACCTAAATAAACTCCATGAGTTTATTTATAGCAGGAGGTGTTTCACACTCAGAGAAACAAGCTCCAAATCAGATTCTGAATTCAATTCAAGGAACGAGGCTGAAGGTATGAATGAGCTGCAGGATAATGCACTAGAATATGAGAATTTGCTGAATTTGAGTGAAAAAAATCAAGAAGAGAATGAGAAAATAATTGGTATGAATAAAACCAGCCCTTTAAGAAAGATGCCAGTTAAATGGGACAGCGACAAAGTTCTCTAACACTCTGGAGGCTATGGAAGAGAAAAACAGATTCTACATTCAAATCACATTAACATCACATTTGTTTATCTTCCTACCAGTGTGGCACGGCTCACTGTAACATATATACAGCAGTCTAGTTTGGTACACTAAAAACAAAAACAAAAACAAAAAAAACAAAACCCCACAAAAAACATAAAACAAAACACAATCAAAACCCAGGGATGTGTCATAGCAGGATAAAAGGGCTTATTCTTTCTTAAAATATGAAAATGCACAGGTGAAAATGTCTTCGACAGAAAAACTATTTTCTCCTTCCCTGGGTAATGCCCCTCTTCCTTATCACAGGAAGTTTTGAGATTCAGATCCCCAAGCGGAGCTGACAAATCAGGGAATTATGGATTTAAGAACCAACCCAAAATCAAAATAGGAATAAAATTTTCATTCATTTATCTATCTGGCCCACGAACAGCTAAGTATCTCCTACATAGCAAGGTTTCTGCTGGGTGCTACAAAAGACAGCAAGAAGAGCAGGATAAACTCTCGGCCCTTAAGGATCAAAGAAGCCTGATGAGGAAGAGACATGAAAACAACGTGGGTTACCTCAATTTTGGTGCAAAGCTTTAAGCTGATGTTTGGAGCATTCCTGAGTATGAACAGAGGAGGAAGTGGCAGAGAGGGGTATATTTTGGGAATTCCACCCAAATATGCAGCCTCGCAAATATGAAACAAGAAAAAAAAGTGCTAACTTTAGAATGAATATGATGAAGAAACAGAGGTTAATGTCATTCAAAAAAATAATAAAGGCAAACAAGAATTAGCCAATTATTATTATCCTTGCAGAATCTGACAAGAACCTCCAAGTCTTTCTCTGAGTTTGTATTTGAAACCTTATAATTACTTTTTAGAGTTAATTCAAGAGAAGGAGAATTATAAGATCCTAAGAAAATGCCTTCTACTTCATTTATAAATAATTTCAGGCATTAAAACACTGGTTTCTTCTGACAAAAATAATCTATAGACTTAAAGATTATTTTGAAAGAGAGCTATTTAGGTAAAATTTATGTTGTTCCACAACCATATTATTATATGTTTGAGTGTATACTATGGACCTATCATAGAAAGTGGCCACAACTATATTATTTTTTAAATCTAAATTTAGTCTCTTTAAAACACATGACTTTCAACCATACTTGAATGGTACTAGTTAAACATTTCTTAGATATGAGAAGTTCCAATTTTCACCTTTTAAAGAATCTGTTTCCCTTGTATAGGCAACCATGGCAAAGATTTTTTTAACTGTTACTCTTGAAATGTCCTCGATTTCACTTTTATTCTCCAGATTGATCAAGAACTGCAAATGGCTGTCATTTTTAAACTTTCAGGTAGTAGCACCTGGATCTGATGGAGCCCCTTATTAAAGAGAGATGACAAAGATACTCAGGTCACGTCTGCCCAGTAAGGAGGCTGTTACCAAGCCCATAAACACATATATTGGTTCCACAGCCCCCTGAAGGGGATTCACTAGGGTTTGATCATTCTGTCTATCCCAACTCATTGTTTTAGAGTTGATGTCTGATCCTCTGACCTCTGAGCTGGGAAATCTAGTTTAGCATTATCCTTTAGGATTAGTTACCACATGTTAATACAAGTAAGCTTAAGCTTAATCATGTTCAAGCTGTCAAGCCAATCAGATTTTTTTTTTTTTTTAAAGATTGTATTTATTTATTTGACAGAGATAGAGACAGCCAGCGAGAGAGGGAACACAAGCAGGGGGAGTGGGAGAGGAAGAAGCAGGCTCCCAGCGGAGGAGCCCGATGTGGGACTCGATCCCGGAACGCCGGGATCACGCCCTGAGCCGAAGGCAGGCGCTTAACCGCTGTGCCACCCAGGCGCCCCAGATTTTTTTTTTTTAACCCAGAACAAGGAAGGAAAAGGATGCTGCATTCAAGGTGTGGGACTTCAGAAATTCTGATTATCTAGATGTAATAAATTTTAAACTTACATTTGTCAAGGGATACAAATGCAACACCGAAGAGTTTTATATGTAACTCTGATATTAGAAAAGTAAAACAAAAAAAAATGAACAAAAAGCTTTGCTTTTCTGAAAGAATCACTTAACATAAAAGAGCAACAGTGTTGGAAGGCCACTAATTCATTTGTCTGACATCCACTCATCCAACCAATATTTATTAAGTGTTAGTTAGCTCTGGGGCTACAATGGGTAACAGCAGACCCTGTCCTCATACGCCAGGGATGGTTTAACAGATGAAATACCAGTTAAAATCCTACCATGATTTTCTACTGAAGTTTAAAAAAGACATGAACTTGCGTCAGCCAGCAAGGCCTTGTGTGATCTGCTCCCTGTCAGTCTCTATGATGCCAACTTCTACCACTTTCTTTCATTTAGCACATCTGGCATCACTGGCCTTACTCTATAATTGGGTCCCCCTCAGGGTTTCCCCCTCTGCCTAAAGAGCTATTCCCTTTGATCTTCACAGGATGGGCAATTGTTACATTCAGTGCTTGATTCTACATCACCTCCTCAGAGGGGTCTTTCCTTGCTAGCATATTTAATCTTGTATGGCAGCCTCTCCTAGGTCATTCTCCATTTGTACCCTCCTTAATTTAACCTGCAAAGCATTTCTTATTACCTGATGTTATAAATGCACATTGCCAGGTCTTTGCCTTGATTCCTAGGATATAAGCAGTGGATTTTATCCACTTTATTCACAGAGTATATTCACCGTGGTAAAAGTAACCGGTATAAAGTAGTTGTCTGAAAAATACTTGATTAAACAACAACAACAAAAGAACACATAGGTATATATAAAATTACACTGCCATGAAGGAAAGATAAATGTTTCTTTTTCATTTTTTTTTAAGATTTATTTATTTATTTGACAGAGAGAGAGGCAGCAAAAGTGGCAACACAAGCAGGGGGAGTGGGAGAGGGAGAAGCAGGCTTCCCGTTGAGCAGGGAGCCCAATGCGGGGCTCGATCCCAGAACGCTGGGACCAGGATCTGAGCCAAAGGCAGACCCTTAACGACTGAGCCACCCAGGTGCCCCAAGATAAATGTTTCTAAGGCGTATAAAATAGGGTGATTAGAGCTATCCTGGAAGAGGCTAGAGATTCCTAAGGAAATATTATTCAAACTTAATCACACATTTGTTTATCACATAAACTATGTAAACCAATTTGGTCATTATTTAAAAACTAAAAAAAAACAATATAAACTACAAATGAATCAACTTATACATAAATTAAACTGGTTAGTGAAATTAAAATGGACTGCTTATCTAAATGAAGGGAAAAACAACCAAGTGGAACCATACCCCTCTTTGAGTGGTTGCCACCACAGAAGAACTGGTCTAGGATACTGGTCCTCCAGTAGATCAGAGACCCAGACTCACTGAAATGATTAGGTAAACACTTAAAAACATACTTAAAATTGAGTTAAATGATATATATCTGAAAATAAATGGAATGATATCAAAATGATAGATATGTTCTTTCTTATTAAACTCCTGTGATTTTTAATCATTTGTCCTCTTTGTAATACAAAAGCAGATCCTTAAGAACTAATGCCAAGATGCTATCAAAAGGGCAGTCACTCTGCTGGTTTAATGGGAGAGAAAAGCACTGAAAGAGAAAAGGATGGGTGGGTAAGCATGAGAAAAGATGGGAAGGAAAGTCAGTTGTCCTACAAGAAACTGGTGGTCCGCCTGACAAATGAGACCACAACATTCATTTCCTGCATCATTTCCTTCTCGATGCTGGATGGGTCACCAGGAACTAGAATGGAACCAATGCATCAATTACACTGAAGAGATAGTTTTGTCAGAAAAAACTCTTTCCTGCAATGCTGTCCTTTAAAACCACCCCTCTCTTACAGAATTCTAAATAAATTACTTTTCACAAGTAAGCTTCTACTATTACGTAAACTATTTCCTAAGTAAAATATTAAAGAGAGTTAAAAATATTTCCTCCCCTCTATGATATATTTCTTCAAAGTGCAGACACTCGTTTGGGAATCTGACTTGGAAAAAAGAAACAGGTGCACTCTCCTTAACAATTTCAAAATGCTTTGTAGTTCAGGATTCACGTCCAGTCACACAGTGCTGGTTAATTTCATGCACCAGTTTGATTCATATGAGGCATGCTCCAATAGCTGGTAAAATATTATTTCTGGGTGTGTCTGAAGGGTGTTTCTGGAAGAGATGAGCATGTGAATCAGCAGATTGAGTAAAGGAGATCGCCCTCACCAATGTAGGTGGGCCTCATCCAACCCACTGAAGGCCTGAATAGAACAAAAAGATGGAGGAAAAGTAATTCATTCCTATTGGTTCCTCCCTGGTAGCTTGAGTGGGGACATGCCATCTCATTTCATCTTCTCCAGCCCTTGGACTGTTATTCATACCACTGCCCTCACTCATTCTCAGGCCTTCGGACTTGAACTGAATTAAACCACTGGTTTCCCTGGGTCTACAGTTTGCACATGACAGATTATGGGACTTCTCAGCTTCCATAATCATGTATGTCAATTCCTCATAATAAATAAATCTCTCTCCTTTCTTTCTTTCTCTGACTCTCCCCCACCGTTCCCTCTCCTCTAATACACACACATAGAAGCTTCTGAATCTTACATATCACACAAATAGTAGTAATGGATATATCACTATCTAGAAGACACTACTTAAACTACCCAAGTAGTTTAAACTCCATGTAATAGAATAAAACTAACTAAGCTGAACCAAGGCCCTAAATTATAGTGCATTTCCTTTTTGGATTAAAAAAGCTCCTGAGAAAAGCTTTATGTGTGTACTGGGTGGGGGTAGGGGGTAGGTGGGGGGCACACAGGGGGAAGATAAATGATGTTTATAGTCATTCAATATTTAAGGAATGTGACATAAGAGAATTAGAGGAAACAGGGGCGCCTAGGTGGCTCAGTCAGTTGAGCATCTCTTGGTTTCAACTCAGGTCATGATCTCAGGGTCATGAAATTGAGCCCGAAATCCAGCTCCATGCTCAGTGGGGAGTCTGCTTGAAATTCTCTCTCTCTCCCTCTCCCTCTTGTGCTCTCTCTCTCTCTCTTAATAAATCTTTAAAACACACACACACACGCACACACAAAACAAAGAATTCAGGTGCCTGGGTGGCTCAGTTGGTTAAGCATCTGCTTTCAGCTCGGGTCATGATCCCAGGGTCCTAAGACCCAGCCCCACATCGGGCTCCCTGCTCAGCAGGGAGCCTGCTTCTCCCTCTCCCTCTGCCTACCACTCCCCCTGCTTGTGTGCTCTCACTCTCTGTCAAATAAATAAATTAAAATCTTAAAAAACAAAACAAAGAATTAGAGAAAATAAATAAAAATGATTTATAATTCTGTTTTCATTCAAAAACTGTCCTGAAACTCAGTAAATAACAAAATAATTCTCAATATTAGCAAAGCCCTGGATTTTCTTCATCTCATGCTTAGGAACAATCCATCTTATTCCTCTGGTTCGATCTACTTAAATTGTTATGGTCCATAAACCGTGTATTTTGTTGTTGTTGTTAGGGTTTTGCAATTCTAGACAACTGTAAAAATGTTACCACTTGAGAAATTCCTGGATCTTGAGTTACATTTACAAAAGTATAATAGAGACGAGAGGCAAAAATAATAATCATAAATGACACAGGAAGTATATACTTCCACAATGTTGCAAAGATCTGACTTAAAGATATACTAACTAACTAAAGAACTTGCTTCAATATGTATTTTCATTATAAATATATTATTCTTTTCATACATCAGTAAATTCTCCCATATTTCTTTAAATGACATATTGAATATGAGTTTATAGAACATCAGTTACTGGAAAGAGGAAGAAACCAAGAGATAAGATGGGAAATTACCATATTGGTTAGAGTCAATTACAAATGGAAGTTAAATCAGATACGAAAATAAAGCATTATTTAAAACAGCATGTTTTCAAAGAGTTTTCTATTTATGTAAAAATTCACTTCACATAAGTCTGTTCTTTGAACTGAGATCCACCTGTTTAAAATATCACATACTTGCTAATGATTTCTCAATGGCTATGCTGCTCCCTGCTGCCATTCCGTGTTGCTAAGGTCCCTGCACAAAACATGATGGGGAATATCTGGAGACAGGCCTTCCCAATCCCCTTCCTATAGGCAATTACTAGCAATTAGTCACACTGGAAGACTAAATAACTCTCTCTGCACCTGCAAAAACTATGTTTGAATGCCACAGCTGAATCCACTGTAGGAATCAAAATTAAATTTGAACTGAAAATCTAGCCTAATACCTTATTTATTACCTGCTACTCTGCAGAATAAAATATGTGGAAGAAGAGGCCCCTGGAGGTTATACTTTATCTTCAGTTTGTTAGACTATTTCCCCATGAAGATGAGTCTCTTTTAGGGAGAGATAATATTGGGAAATATATTTCCCTTGGACCCTATTGTAAACAATGCTGATTCAATCACATCACACAGACATGGGAGGTTTAAATAAGATACCATTTCTTCCTTGAAAACATTACTTTTTGAATCATATGCATTAATATGTTTATTAATTCAAATAATATTCTACTTATCTTAATGGGCCTCTTGGGGCTCCCTTGAATTTATCCAAATGTTTCACTGGTTTATTTAGTAATCACTAAATGTAAAATACAGTAACTCATTTTTACTTCAATAGCAATATTTTATAAGTGAATTGAAGACCATAGAAGCAAATGTTGCCTGGAATACATAGTAGGTACACTGTATCATCAAGCACCGGTTGCAATCCTGAATCAACTGTTAATCAAGTAAAGGTTTTTGAACTAGTGACTTAACCTCCTTATTTATCTGCTGAATGAATGAATGAATGAATGAATGATAATAGAAAAAAAATATTTCGGGATGTTTGGCTTTGCAATGCAAAGACATCCAAAAACTAAAAGATAAACACACACGTTGTTCTTGAACATACTCATACACATGCATCAATTGGTTCCTTTCATATAACCTGTTCTGACTTCCTTGGACATGTTAAAAGTGAACTGAGGAACCGCAGCTCCTGAGTATTACAGGTAATTTACAAATTACCTACTCACAATATTTACCAATGTTGTATTGAATTAAACAAGGGCACACGATGGCACAAAATCTCACACTTTGGAACTTAAAGATCTATATGAGTGATTTTCAAGTACCATCAGTTAACCAATCTGAGAACTGTGTGATTTAATTCTTTAGCAAGGACCTTTGCCAACAGACAAGTAAAAAAAGAGTTGGAAAATAGACAAATATGACTGAATGCCAAGAATATCTCTGCAAATATAATATTTATGGAGAGAAAAGAAAACTGCTTTTCAGGTTTGTAAAACTTCTGTGAATTTCTGTTAGCTTTGGTTTGTTAATCTCACTTACTTATTGCCAGAGGCTTTTGTTAGCACTAGTTTTGGCACTACTAAAGGCTAAAACTAAAAAATTTAGTTCTAAAGATTTTTTTTCAAAAGGAACTGCTTTTAAAAGAGTCAAGCTGTTGTACTAAAGAGCAGATGAACTTGAGGGTCTCTGAGCTCACCTCAGTGTTGAGTGCCTCAGGCACTGGAAATGGAGAATCATAATCAAGCCCTCTGAGAGAATAACTATGTCAGTATTTGTCCCTGTTTTATTGTTCTCTTCTCCACAACCCCAACCACTCCTTTTCATTAGTGATAAAATTCAGACTGGTCCTCTTCTTCCACTTTAGAATCACACACACACACACACACACTCTCTCTCTCTCTCTGCAAAACTTATTATAAAGAAGAAAAGTCAGATGGTTACAATCCAAGTTAAAGCAAGACATTCATATCTCCTCTACAGTTCTTTCAACAACACATAATATTGTATCATCATTTATATGAGGGAATGTAAGTGGGAGGAGCACCCGGATTTTTTTTTTAAATCACATTATTATAATACTAAGTAATGAAAACAGTAAATCAGAAAGGTAATGGTTTGCTAGATTCAACAGAACAGTGTTTCTCACATTTCAGTGTGCATCAGAATAATCTGCATAGTCTGTTAGAATAGACTGCATGGTCCCATCCCCAGTTTCCGGTTTAGTAGGTCTAGGGTGGGGTCTAGGGAGCTGCACTTCTAACAAGTTATCAGATGATGGAAATGTTGCTGGTCTGGGTACACTCTTTGAGAACCACTGCTCTGAGATTCTAATGCTTTAATATGCAGTAATGATCTTGCTTTGCTTAAACTTCCCAGGAAGAATAGACACTACAGACACCCACCCTACTCCCAGGAATTTTTAAATAAGCCTTAAGGATGTGCAACTTTAACAAACATCTCATGTACTTTCAGGGATGGTGGTTTAGGAATAGACCATTGCCACAGTCTACCCTGAACTATCCTAGAGTATGCTTGCTGTCTCAGTATCCACCTAGTTACTTTCTACAAAACTGGAACTGAAGATTCAGTATATACTTATCCTATCTGTGAACCACACCTTAAGAAAAATGATGCAGAGGTACTCCAAATCAGTAAATTGTCATGTCTTCACACCCCTTTTAAAACACTTTGTTCACCCAATGAGAACCAGAACTGCAGACAGCCACTAGCCTTAGCCTGCCATTACTGCATTTTCCATTGCTATATTCATTAGCTTGCCATCACCTGCCATTACTTAAAAAAAAAAAAAAAAAAAAAATGCTCAGTCAGCCTAGTGGCCTACTACCATATTCTGAACTAAGCGCCCTTAGAAATATATGTTATGACTGCACTAAAACCTTCCTTTCTGCCTTTTATTTCTTATTTTGGCAAACAATTTCAAATAGGAAGTGTGAATAAGAGACAGAGTTTGGATCTGCCACAAAAAATAAATAAAATTTAAAACTAAAAGAGTAAGAATATCTTGAAAATTTTATAGCTCTGGACATCTTTAAAGAACTAGTGAAAGAAGTATAGGGTGAAGGTAAGCAAGCAGTTAAGAAAAAGGTGAAAATGTTTTTGAGCTAGCGAAAGCCAATATAGAGATAACTGCAAAAAAGAAGTAAAGGGAATGTAAGATACACAAAAGAAACTATGGCTGGAGGCATATCATCATCTCATAGACTTTAAATATAACCCAAATACCAATTTTGATGCTGTGAATGGACCTATTAATACTTACAGACTAAAGACTGTAAAGATCCCATTGAATGCTGATTTGTTTCCAAGGTGCATGTCCCCACCAGTAAATTAAGCAAGTCATTACCTCCAGACATTTACACTAACTCCACCCTAATTCACCCTATCTCCTTCTCCATTGCCAATACGAATTTCATGAATCTTCAAAGATACAGGTGATTAAGCTTCAGGCTTCAAAGTGTCTCAAAGTATGTACTAGAAGCCAACTGCATCACATTTAGGATTTCCATTTTAGAAAATGTTTCAGACCCTAAAGAAGGATTCTACAATCTGAATGTCTGAGAGCGAGCCTGGCTATGTATATTTTAATCAATATACAGGTCATATTTACACACAAATTTTAAAAACAAAATTTTTAGATCTTCTCATAAGGCTTTTTTTTTCTTTCTTTCTTTTCTATTGCTTTTAAATGGGTGGCCCTCCAGAACAAAATATATGGCTTCAGAAATTTTAGATTTGATTGTTAGCAATGATATGTTTTAAATTTCACAATCTAAAGAACTCTACATAAAATGCACATTTATGGTAGTGAAATACTGTCATTCATTATAGTGTGAAAAAAGAATTCAAATAATTGGGTCTTTTAACAGACATTTTATTTTACAGTGTTTTATTGTAAGGAACATTAATGGAATAAGTTTCTTAATGGAAATTTTTCTTCTAAAACGTATAGCCGTTATTTATTTGTATCTAGTTTTTCTTACGCTAAAGCGATTTCCAAGAGGGGGTAAAAACCATGAAATTGTGAATTGAACATTTAATTATCAGAGCCTCCCTGTTCCTCACTAGAATTGAGACTGAGGAATGCACAATTATTAATGTGTCTGAGCACTTTGGTAATTAACAGGTTCCACTTGCATGAAAACAGGTAGAAAGCAAAGAAAAGGTTAAAGATGAAGAAATATTTAACATAAAATCTACAAATGAAGTAAACACTTCAATGTTTACTAACTCAATTTTGAAGGTTCACCATTTAAGGCTTAGAGTAGGCAAAAATTAATCCTAGCAACACTTTGTTCTACTACCTGATAAAAGTGGTATTTAACATCAGGACCTGTGAACCCAAGTATACCATTTTATATTTCAAAAATATTTATCTTAAAAATTCTCTAACCAATTCCAAAGGGGAAGAAACTCAGTTCAATATATATGTTTTACTTACAAACTGTGAACCTATGGGCATATCTATTTACACAACTGGAAAAATATGAGGCTGCTTAAAACAAAATATATATGAGACATTGAACTACAGAGAATGAACAATTATACATATATATGTGTGTGGGTATGTGTGCGTGTATAATCAGCTACAACAGTTGAAGGCATTATATTTTGCAGTTAACATCTTCACCAAGCATTGAGGTCAGGAAGAATGCCTTTTCAACACTCTATGTCCAATTCATGATGCCAGAGACCAATAGAAAGTGATTCCAGAAAAATTCAACGAGAATAAAAAGCTTAGAAAACACTTCAGAGTAAATACTAAAATGATCCCTTGTCCCCTAAGTAGAACTGCTATTCACTGCCTCATCTGATTAGGAAGGTCTACCTAAGTAATTTAACCCAGTGTCACCTCCGCCAGGATTATATCCTCCCACCCTTACCTACCACCTTTCCCAACTTACTTACTGATCCCTGTGGGAACTCCCTAGAGCACTGTACTTACACAACTGCTGGCACTGTGCACATTATCTTCCTCTGTACACTGTGGGCCATTATAAATGAAGGTCTGTATTTATTTAATCTATGAACCCACAGCCCTGAACTGAAATTCTGCCTGGCTATTAATAGATATGCAGTCAATAAAATGTTGGTTGAATGAATAATTGTTGAAAAATTTAGCTGAAATCACTGACCAAAGGATGAAGTAATAATTGGTTCCAGCTACAGCCACCTGAAAGCAATTCAATTGAAATTAATTCAATTCAACTTCACTCAACAGACGTTTACTAAGGGTTTAGTCTTTGTGTATAATAGAGATATAAAGGCTTTTTTAAACCTGCATTAGCTCTTCAATTGCCTTAACACTTTTATTTTGCCACTAAAAGCAAGGTTTAGGTCAACAACCAGAAATTAATTACAAGGGGGTTGAAATCATGGTAGTGCTCCAAGTTTTGTGGGAAGAAAACAAGAGTTAATACATACAAAATGTTTTGCCTCAAGGGTTGTAGAGATTATACATAGGCAGATATTTATGTATAGGTCTTTTTGAATAACCTACTAGGCTTTCTCAAGTGGGCTTTCTTGAAAGAGAACACCTATTGTATGTAATGAATTATCTTTTCTCCTATCCATCTAGAATAGTACTAGAATAGCACTCGTACCCAATAGGAGAACTGAAAAAAGTCACCAAAATCATTTCCTATGATTCTTAAATCAGGTGAGGAACCTCAATTAAGACAGACTTCCAATATCTCCACTTTAGAATGTAAGTAGCTATATATTTATGTGTAAGTTTTTCATAAATGACCTCATTGAATTTGTAATTACTTGAGGAAATTAAGGGTGATTAGCAGTATACACACCCAGGAGGATAATTTAGGAGTTTCACTTCACTATTAAGCTCTTTGATTTGAATTATAGAGATAATTGGCTTAACTCTCTATACCACATATCTCAGACAATCATTATTACAGATTTCAGGAGAAACTAACTGCTGGAAAAGCCCCTTCCTTGAGATGATTTAAGACAGGGTTACTTTCCTTTGTCTCAGGGCTTAAGAGAGCCACATAAAAAAACAACTGCTGTAAATGTTTCCAACTATTAAGATACTTTGAGTGTAAAGAGGACTATCAGGGCAATGGAGGCATATCTAAAAGCACATAGGGGTTAACATGAATGGTGTTCTAAATGTATTCAAGGTCACCTCTATGGAGGGAAAGAATGTTAGGTCCTTGAGTTAATCAGAAAATTGGTTCAAAGGGAAACAAAACAAAACAAAACAAAACAAAACCTGAATGGTGATGGAGAACTTCAGCCTGAGTATTCAGACCTCACCAAAAAGTGCATTCAACAGGGAAATGATTTGATTAGATCACCTTTCAAGTTTGTTCTACACCTAAGATTCAATGATTCCAACATAAAGAGTGTGGCCTTGGAAGTTACAAAACAGACTCATCTTTCATTGTGTCTATAAGGGCTGTGCTTTCAGAACGCCTGAGTAGTGTTTTCCCCCAAGGTACTGCACCAATGTGGGGCGGTGATCCTTATTTAACTGAAACTGTGTGTTCTTCTATTCACATCCACCTTGTTTCACTGCTCCAATACTCCCAAGTTCTTTTCTAGCTCTTGAGTTTGTTTTGTTTTTTGTTGTTGTTGTTTAGATTTTATTTATTTATTTATTTATTTATTTATTTATTTATTTATTTATTACTTATTTATTTATTTTCAGATAGAGAGGGAGCACAAGTAGGGGGGAAGGAGACCAGAGGGAGAGGGACAAGCAGATTCCCACACTAAGCGTGGAGCCCAACACAGGACTGGATCTCAGGACCCTGAGATCATGATCTGAGCAAAAATCAAGAGTGGGATGCGTAACCCAGGAGTCCTGCTAGCTTGTGAGTTTCACACATGGCTTTTCCTTTCCTCTTTCCATATCTGGCCCTTTAAATGCAAGAGTCTCAGCTTAGTGCCACCTCCTCAGAAAGACCTTCCTGAATACACCAATTGAAGTAGGCTTCTCTTCCTCAAGAATTTTATTCACAAAATTAATCTCTATTTGTGACTTACTACTTATTCTTTGTTTATTTCTTACAATTAAATATGAACTTGTAGTGTAAGGACCATGCTTGCTTTCCCCAGTATCTGGCAGATGCAAGGTGTTCCATATATATATTTTACTGGATGCAAGAATGTAGGAACACATGGATGGAAGGAGGGAAGGAAAGGAAGAAAGACTGGAAAGTTAGTTTAGGTGATGTTTTGGTATGTCTTGGGCAATGAGGGATGTTCACTTATCCAAATAATGCCAATAACAGTGAGTTGATCCTCAAATGGACTAGGTCTCATAGTGAACAAATGAACATATACTAACTTCAATAATGCTTGTCTCATTGCTTGTGCAGTGAGAGTTACACTGATTTTTCTGGATGGCAAAATCCATTGGCAAAGCATTACAGATTAACTGTAGCCAATTGGATAGACTGGATAATCTGGCCTATTTCTTAAGAAATACTCTATACTTGTCATTTTTTATTTACCTCTCTCTTTTGTGTTTCCATTATTTTAACTTCACAAATAGCCTTCTTGCTCAGTAGGCCTGATTCACGTTTCAGATATTGGTGTAAGAATTCCTATCTCAGAAAAACTTCACTAACCAGTGAAGTTTTTTTCCTACATAATAATGTATATGTTCGTAATATTTTTATCTATTTATCTTTGGGCTCAGAACCAGTGTGTCTCTTTGCTCTCCATTGTATCACCAATGGCAACTATAGAGACTGACACACAGAATATGCAACATAAATATTTGTGGATCAGATTAATTATGACTCCTCTTATCTGTTTTCCAGATTTTCTTCTTCAAAAAATCAATTATTATCAATCACACAAAATTCAGGTTCATGTATTATTTTGGTAAAGTAGAGGTATGTACATCAAAATCCTCATTTCAGTGCTCTACATCGCATTCTCCTCCACAGAAGAGAATTCTCTTTCAAAACTTATTTTGTGCATCTACATACATATAAAGATGTATACATTTTTATTTACTTATTACATAAAGAGCATCAAAATATGCATAGTATTGCTTTTCTCGTGGACATGCACATCTCTTCACATCAGAACATACTGATCTGCCTTATAATTTTAATGGGTTTATAATAACCCACTGTTGATAAGGATCAGAACTTTTCCTCCATTTATAGATACTTAGACTATTTACAATTTTCCTGCATGAGAAAGAAAGCTATAATGAATAATCCTTAATATATGTCATTATGCATATGTTTAATGTTTTTAAATAGTTTTAGAGAAACAAAAATAAATGCTAGATTTTTTTTTCTAAAGACGTACAGCATTCCGAATGAAATGCTCAATTTACTTCATAAGTTTATCAACGTCTGAAAGTTGGATATTTGAGACTCTTGGCATCATGATTTAATTCTAATTTTCATTAGCAACCTCAAAAACTCAAGTTCTTTACATGAGTCTGTAGTATAATTTGAGCATATCTGTCTTGTCTTCCAGGGTGATGGGGGGGGGCGGGAAACTCAACCACAGAAATATAAACACTGAAATAAAAACACTAAGTGTACTTAGCCCTTTCCCAAACTGATGAGAATAGACTCCCAACACAACAGTGATGAGCAAATCATTTCTAAGTATAATGCGTCTCTAACTGGGGTAAACTAATTGAACATGTTTTTTTAATTTGTTCCCAATAACTGAGCAGCAAACAAAAATATCACTCATAAAAAATGGTGTCTTCCAATTATAAGACCCTGCACTATTCCTTTTATGAGATTTTTGACAGGATGCAAAAATCAAATGGTAAGAAAATAAAAAGTATTTTTCTCACCATAATGTGGGATAATAAATCTGGCACCAATTGATCAGTGTACTCAACACAATATATAAAGGGTAAAATGAACCAGTAGGAAGTTTTATAATTGAAAGACTATTTTTAAAAAGAACAAAAAGTGGCTTTTGGAACAAAGCCGTAAAACGTGAAATATCCACAGAGCCACCTAATGACTTACAAAGTTGTTCAAACTTTAAGTAGACAAAAAAATGGATTTATATTAACAAAACCAGAATAAATTTTTAATCAACACTTACTTTTTTGTAGTGAAATTAAAGGTACATTTTAGTCATGTTTGTTTGCTTGTTTATTTATTTTTAGTAAAAGTATTTGACAGAGGCAGTTTGCAGAAAAGTAAAGTTTCTTCCAAATTTTTCAGAAATGACTGACTTCTTGTTTGCAGCATGAAGAAAGGTGTCTGAATGAGCGTGATCAATGTTCATTACATGCACTAAACTGACAGGTACACAAAATGGCACCACAAGTTTGTGCATCTGAGCTTTCTATAATGAATAAATGGAGCATGTGATCCCAAAGGCAGCTACACCAGCCATAACTTTGTATTTGACACTTGACTGCCCTTAGGAGTCTGTTTGTCAAAAAGCATCCATTTGGAAAAAAAAAAAAAGAAAGAAAGAAAGGCAAAAACTTGAGAAGCTTTCTAGAGGGCAGTTAAACAGAACCTTCTCAGGCACGCCACTTCTAGGAGTTAGATTGTTTTGAGATGAATCAATTATTTATTTTATTGGTTACAAGTTCATTACTGTTGGAGTTCATTCAAAGTTCATTTCACTACAAACAATGGCATCACCTTACGTGCTAAAATTCAAAGTCAATGTGAAAAAGAGGGCAATGCTGTTTTTCCACTTTGGCATGGAAGTTCAGATTCTGCACTAGAAATCTAGGACAGGTGGCAAATAAGGATAAAAGAAATTTAGTTCCTGGACAACATAGCACTCACTAATTTTCAGGAAATCTAACTCATTACATGATGATCCTCCCATCACTTCACATGATAAAGCAACCCTTTGAAACCATGTCACTCACAGACACCATGAACAACAGGATGTTAACGGCTCTCCCTTTATGTAAAAAAAAAACTCTACACTTTGTGACAATGAGCCAAAGTCATGCCTCTAAAATTCTGAATTATTTTGAGCATGTACAGAGGTTCCTGAAATGCTAAAATAAATTCCTGCATCCCATTTCAGACCAGAGATACAAACAATCCATAGGGAAGGCAGCACTGGCAGTGAAAACCAGTTGGCTGAACAATGGCTTTAGATTATAAGAACTTGATCCAAATCTTTGTTTTCCTGATATAGGTTGGTAGAAATCCAAATAGAGCTCTCTATTACAATACATTTAGAATTTATAATTGAAAAGATGTCATTGTTTTCTATGAACAGTAAAGAAGACAACATCTTTTTGGGACTGGAAGGAACCTTGGACACTATTAAATTCAGACATTTCATTTTATTAAAACATACAAAGTTAATAGAACCAAAACTAAAGGCCCTGGATTATGACTGCTTCTACACTGGAGACATTTTGAAAAAGGATGTGAATGAAGGGAAATGGGGTTGGTGTTCAGAGCAAAGGGTAGAGGGGATTCATTAGGTAACACAAATTGGTCTAAAAATTTCAGAACTGCTCTCCGTTTCCCAGGACTATGATGTTCAAGTGTAATACCCCTCCCCAAGTCTGTTTAACATTATCTCTGGTGAGAACCACCTAGTGACTATTTTTTTTTCTTCCTTTCCTTTTTTTTTTTCCATTTTCAGAATAAGATAAAAAATGTTGTGCATATATACTAGCTACAGAGGCAGGGTTAGTTAGTGGCTGGGAGCACAAATTGATCAAGTACGTTCAGAGGCCAAGTTCTGCTTATTTGTTTTTTTTTTTTTTTTAAAGATTTTACTTATTTATTTGAGCAAGGGAGAGCACAAGAAGGGGGAGAAGCAGAAGAGGGAGAAGCAGACTCCCCACTGAGCAGGGAGCCCTACATGGGGCTCAATCCCAGGGTCTGGGCCAAAGGCAGAAGCTTCACCAACTGAGCCACCCAGGCGCCCCAGAGGCCAGGTTTTATAAATGACATCTATAAGTCCAAATACTTTTTAGCCTCTTACTTGCTAGTGTTTTAAGCAAATTACTTAATCTCTCTGTGACTGTGGTTTCTCATCAGTAAAATGGGAATAACAGTATTACCTAAAAAGATGGCCAAGACTATAATGCCAGATAAAGGTTATAAAGTGCTTAGCATTTTGCCTAAAGAAACAAATGTTTAATACTCAGTAGTTACACTGTAAATGAACTTTGTGTTTGCTCTTTCTTTGATGTTAAGACTTTGGTCTTAAAAAAAAAAAATTAAGATTAACATAGAAAACCCTCTTAAGGATACCCTAAAGCTGCTACCTCTTGATAACAAGGTGTTGATTATTATGGGATGTTGACTGTTAGGGTGACATGTGATGCCTGAGCTGGGAATAGAATGGAATGTACCCCGAAGTAAGCACTGGTTCTATAAACCCTTTCAGGAGAGCTTGCTCTTGCTAGCTGGGTGTGTGGGATGTTTTAGATTGGATTCTTTCAGAAGCTGACTCTAAGACAAATATTAGAATAAAACGAGTTTATTTAGGAAGTACAGACAATGCCAGAAAGGGAGCAAGGAAATGATATAGGGCAGTGAGAACATTCAATAAAGAATATTCTATTAAAGCAGTGAATGCACTGGAAAATCTTAGAGAAACTCTGGGAAGTCCTGTAAAATATACCTTGAAGAATTATCCCACTTGAAGAATAAGAGTCCGGGGGTACTAACACAGCATCACTTAGAGTCACTGGTTGAGAGCTACTCCCAGAGGATGTTAATCCCCAGCATTTAAAGCTCAGTTCTACACAGAAGCAGCACACTTTTGCACTGTTCCAGGAGAAAAGAGGCCTTAGGAACATGGCTGTAGATAGTAGTGGCTGGAAGTCCTCAGGAAAACAGTTAAGGGTCTGATGTATATGGGCAAGGTACCAACAGCACCAGCTATAGGAGGTCATGAGGTCTACTTATACCATGGCAGTGTATCAACAAATTCTCTAAAACTACATGCCAGACTGTCTTCCAGACACCATATTGCCCAGTGACCATGTCTTCTGACAGAATCAACACTTAAGAATTATTCAACCTGCAACTCAGAATTATAGTCATCAAGTACAATGATTATCAATATTCAATGTTTTGAAACCATAAGGAAAACAAATATTTGAGCTGATTGTATGCTTATGTTTGTGTACATGGGTGAGGGAGAGAGAGATAGAGATCCTGGAAACCACTCAGATTTAGATACATATGATTACTGCTTTAAAGATTTGGTGAATTCATTAATACAAGAAGACATTTGGCTACCTGCAAGTTTCCTCAACATATCCTTTGCTCCCCATCATCTTATGGGTGACACCATGTTATGATTGTTAGTGTAAGTTTTAAAAATTGGTTCAAAATTACATTTTAGATTTATTCACGCAATGCTATTTGACATATAAGTGCTTTATCTTTTAGTTGCAGACTTTTCTATTCCCTAGGTTATATTATGTCATCCATATTACATTTCACTAAAATGCCAGCATTTTTTGAATCATTGAGCTGGAAGGGACTTAAGGAGATCAGTTTATGCCATCCCATGCCTAGGAACAAATAAATGCTGGCTATATCCTGAATACATGAGAATCTCCAGAAGTAATCTGCCTGCCCACACCTTTACTCCTTTGTAGGATATTCCAAGATCTTTATTAAATTTATTTTAGAAATTATAAAATTGTAATGAAGTTGAATATTTTAAGATATAGAAATCTAAATTAGAGTGTAGATGATAGTCACTCGAGTTTTTTATCCAATGGAATTTTTGGTACATAATTCATGTAGGAGGTTATCTGTTACATGATTGATTACTTGCAGTAATGGAACATTCACTCTTATTCAAAGCAGCTTTTTTTCCCTTTGTTGGGAATATCCAATTTCTAAAAATCCTTTCTAAAACTTGAACCATGTGGCCATTTAATGTTTACCTACTAATCCTACTCCTGAATCCCGAAGCAAACTTAAACAAATCTACTTTTACCAAAAGATCCAAAGGAAGTCCTTTATCTCTTTGGGCCTCAGTGTCCTTGTCTTGCAAAAAGATTCATGCCTTCTTCCATCCTACGGGTCCAAGGATTCTTTCATCTCCTGGGATTCTCTAAACACTGATATAAACATCATGCAGTTTAAATTATTCCCTTCCTTCATAATTCAAGCCAAGACTAATTAAAAATGATATTGATTACTTTCCTCAATTCAGCATCCCAGATATCATTTTATGTGCTATTTCTTCTTAATATAGTACATCCTGTTTTCTGTAAATCAGATGTGTTGAATGATTTCCTTTTGCTTAAACCGTGGATGTGCTTTACAAAAGTGGAATGTCTTTACTGATTCTTTATTTCAGCTTTATCAACAGTTATTAAATACACAAATGCAATTGCCAAATGATGGCTTTATGCTGACACTGGACCATGCTAAGTAGCATATTACAGGGCAGGAAGTCAACATTTGATACTGGAGGAGATTTCTTTGTTGCTGATGATTTAGTAGTAATTTCAGTACCTGAGCTGTAAGCAGTTTTATGTTGTGAACCATGTGTCTTAGTTAGCATTTGTAAATACTCTCTAAACACTATTTTCAAGAGGTTGCTTAAATCTCATTTTGTTAGTTTTTTTTATAATCACTCTCCAAGGGGTCTGTTGGCAGGTTATTCATATGAGGGGATGACAAGGCAGGAGGAGTTTACCACCTTGCTCAAGACCCCAGAGCAAAGCATGAAAGAGCTTAGTGCAAACTCAGTATTTCTGAATTCAAAGCTTGACTGAGATCATGCAATTGAGTTTGCAGTCTTTGAAACCCTCTTGAAATGTGATTGTTAACGTTCTTGGTTGGCTCATGATACAGTAGATAGTGTATTGGATTGAAGGGACTGGATTCTACTCCTGATGTGACTGACACCAACTGTCTATATGAAAAATAAATGCTGGATGGGACACCCCACACACTTTTCACTCCTGATGGGCTTATTCTTATATAGGTACAAACTTATATTTGCTTTAACGCTGAAAAGAGAAGGGGAGAAATGGAGAACATGTTTTATGGAAACCAAATGTGCCTCTGTCTGGTCTAGGACAGATAAATACCAAAAGAGAGTGGGCAACATGTCACATAGTAGGTGGCTGAAGCCATTATTTATAACATATCTGCCAGCTCTCAGTTGAGAAGGTTAGTTATCAAACTATGAGACTTCTAGCTGAGAAGCAAACCCAGGGCAGGAGTAAGTCAGGACACCACTTTTACAACAGAAATCACACAGGCTTTTCAGAATCAACAGTGGCAAACTTGGGAACTCAAATGAGGGAGCATGAAAGAGTCAACAAATATCATGTCCACTAAGGGAGCAAGTCAGTCCAGCTGTGGGCTGCCTCCTAACTTTGTCATGTTAATATTCTCATCTGTAACACAGGATGGTTGAATTACCTACCAAATATCATTTCTGTACAGTTACAGACCTTCAAGCTATATTTCACATATGTCTCATAAGGGAGATATTTCTATTACCACCATTTTAAAGACAGAAACTCTGAAGGCATAGCCAAATTAAGTAAATTTTCCCTGGGTCACAAAATCAATACGTGGTAGAGTCAGAATGTAAAGTGACATAATCCATAAAGTCTCTAATTTAATGATCTTACTCTTTTTAGAGGGTTTAGGTGACCCACGATAAAGAATGACCTTATGAGAGAATCAGCTCCTCACTTATAAAAAAAATTCTCTTTTATTATGTAAAATCATTATCTGCTTAATATATTTTTAATTTCTCTCCCCACTAGATTGATCATTGTGTAAAGATGGGATCCTGGTATCATATATGTCTCTTAAAAATCCCAAAGCATGTAATCTAATGCCTATTAAATAGCTGCTGAATACCTAAATAATTCTCACCCCCAATGCACCTTTTATTGAAATCCACACAGTAGTTAAAAATATTAAGAATATAGTAATACCGACAAAGGTTATAACTTTGGTAATTGGGCTTCCAGAGTTGGCACTGAAGAAGGAAAATGTGGTGAAATCCTAAACTCTCATTAGACAATGCCAGTGTAAGTTACAAACAAAATTTCAAGAGGTAAAATTAAGCAAGGCCAACAGCAACAACATATAAATGGAGTTTCATAGTACTCAGAAGTTCATAAAACCCATATAAATTATTTTATTAATAGACAAAAAAGAAAAAAGATAGAAAAAGTTAAAAGCAAAGGAAATTAGTCTAACAGACTGTCAAAGCAATGGTTATACAGAGAAGTATACCACGCAAAACTACCTTCCTTGTTATATTTATTATTAGACTAAAAATAATGTGATGTGTTCAATCCATTTTCTTCTTTGTTATAAAATGACCCATCACATTCCTTCATTGAAAATGTTATGACTTTATAAAAACACCTGACAACTTCCCACACCTGGTTAAGCCCAATGAAACTCTGCACTATTACAAAGCTGATCCATAAACTCCAATTATATAAAATTCATATAGATTACCAGGTGGCTTCAACTATTATGGTTCTCTCATTCAGACAGCACAGGTTTGATGTGGGTATAACATTATGGGGCCTTTACAAGCCAACATAATCAATACTTTTACAAAATGCGGTTTATCCTGGAATGGCCACTCATGCTGAGAAGGCTAAGGGTAGGAGCAACGTAACGGATAGTGGGCTCTCAGCATGAATGAAAGATGGAAGAGTACATTTAACACTCTAATGTTTGATTAGGTGGCAGTCTTCTAAGTCACCTGAGAAGTCATAATACCTCATCCACAGGATAAAAATAGGGGTGATCTTTAACTGAATTACTAAAATAGAAAGTGATTAAACCTACACTTGTGTTATACTTAACATGTTGGAAATAAAGCTTTAGATGAAGAGGAAACTGCTTCCCAATTGTGAAATACTGTACGAGTTTTCCAATAAAATACACTCAACATTTATTATTTTCTTTTCTTTATAGGTGTTCCTTGTAATGTAGAAATAAATTATTGCTGGTTCTAAATAGGATTCTTTAATCTGTATTCTTAAATACCTGATCTGAAGTATTATTTTTGTGCTGTTTTTGGCAGGTCTTTGCATTAGTGCAATGATGGCTTTATTAAAAATAATATAAGGGGTGCCTGGGTGGCTTTAGTCAGTTAAGCATCTGCCTTTGGCTGAGTTCATGATTTCATGGTCCTGGGATCGAGCCCCACACATGGGCACCCTGCTCAGTGGGGAGTCTGCTTCTCCTTCTCCCTCTAACCCTACCTCCCGTTCCTGTTCTCACTCACTCTGTCTCTCTAAAATGAATAAATAAAAAATCTTAGAAATTTAAGATTTCCTTCTTTTTCTATACTCTAGCAAAAATTAAATATA
This sequence comes from Ursus maritimus, assembly GCF_017311325.1. Classification (NCBI taxonomy): domain Eukaryota; kingdom Metazoa; phylum Chordata; class Mammalia; order Carnivora; family Ursidae; genus Ursus; species Ursus maritimus. Next base: position 14,888,250 of record NW_024423786.1, read on the forward strand.
TAAAGAAATTTTTCTTTGAAGATATGTGTGACTTTTTTGTATTAGTTTTTTAAAACTTTATTGATTTCTTCTACAGTTAATGTTTCTCAGGTTTTCTTTTGAGTCTACTATGAGCATATTCTTTTATTTATGAGTATGTAAATAATATATAATTACAATAAAAATGATACAAAGAAACATTTTAATCATTTGAATTCCCAGCCAAACATAACTGCCCATTAATATTTTAGTGAGAATCATTTTCCTTAACACTTTAATGCATATATGCCATTTTTGTTGTCATCTTCTTTTAAAGTAGCCTTTTTATCTCACTGTACTTTTAAAATCTAATATGCTTATTTTATTTTTTGAGAAATATTTATGTGGGACATGAGTGTAAGGCCATATTCTAAGTAATGCAGAAGAAACAAATTAACAACTAAAATGTGCTCCATTCTAATAGATGAGATAAAACACCTAAATTAATAATTCAAGTGACTTCTCTGGTATGTCAAAGGCAACCACCAGCCATCCTACACTATTAGAAAAACCTGAAATTCTACGAGTTGGGAAATCTTGCATCTACCATCTGCCAGCCATGTCACTATACCATCTATTAGTAGTAGCTGGAGGCATCATCCCTAGGGATTATGTTAAGAGGGAGATTTAAATCTCTGTCATCCTTGACACCCAGTCAACAACACCAATATATATTCTGGATGCCAATGTAGAGATTAGGCTAAACACTGAATTGTTAGCACCAAAAATGTAAAATGTTTAACTTAAAAAATCCCCTAACTGTAGACACCATTAATAAATAATAAATAAATAAATAAATAAATAAATAAATAAATAATAAAAAAGAAGCTTTACTGGAAAAAATTTATATGCAGAGCTTTATGCAGAAATCATTATAGAATGAGAAACATATTAAGAAAAATGTTTTTCAAAGCTAAAAAATTTAGGATGACACACCTATATGTCCAACGAATTCCTTGTTTATCTTTCTTTCACACCTAAAGCATTCTCCCAATATCAAAAGCCTTAGTGTTTCAAAAAGGGAGGTTTGAGTTTTCTTTTGTTATTCTTAGAAGTAATATCTGGATTCTGAAAGTAAGCAGTTGAGAAAGATTCAATCAAGACCATTGTTGAAGTAATTTAAACTGGAGTATCTCATTATTTGTAGTCAAGAAGCAATTTTTCTATGGCTGTTATTATCATTTCACTTTGGTTCAGCTAAAATATAGATACAAGAGCTAAAGTGAGTGAAAAGATTTAGCCCTGTGGCAATTTCAGTTACATAACATAGTCAATAAGGTAGTTTCATTCACATACTACATTTTTACTACATATATGTATAAAAGATCATATAGAATCTTGTCCATATTTTGAACAGAAATGACTCGTGTGCTTGGAACAGTACTAATAATAATAGCTGACATTTACTGAGTGCTTATTAATAAGCTCTGAGGGTACAGTCTAGCTTAATCGTCATAACAACTTTATGAGGTAGGTTCCAATATCATCATTTTTTACAAATGAACAAAGTAAGATCCAGTGAATTTAAGCAATTTGCTTCAAGTCACACAGTAGCATGCACAGTATCTATGATCCAAATTCAGGCAGTCTGATTCTACAGCTTTCCTTAACTACTAAGCATTTCTGCCTTGTTTTAAATTATAAAAGTATATATGAATGATGCATAAATGCAAAAAAATCTGCCACCAAAATGTCACCAATTATTTAGTAACTCAGTTAAACTGAATCAAATATTGCTGTAAGCCGTGAGAAAGTACAAGTTTCTCAATTTAACATGAAACGCCTAGGACCCAGATATTTGAGGAGTCTCATTTCTTGACATTAAAAAAACAAAAACAAAACTATACACACGTACACATACACACACACAGAGTCACACACACACACATACACACACAGAGAGAAATCTATAGTAATCTAGAGTAATCTATAGTAAAATTTGAAAATGAATAAAATATATGATAATAAAGACATAAGGAGTGGAGGGATACACCTGGCTGACTAAGTCAGTGGGGCATGTGACTCTTGATCTCGGGGTTGTAAGTGTGAGTCCCATATTGGTTGTAGAGGGATTACTTTAAAAAAATCTTTAAAAATACATATATAAGGAGAAAATAATGTGAAAAATTCAGAATAAGGGTAAATGTATTAAATAAAAGAGAAAAGAGAAAAATAAGAACAGAAGTATCTACAGCTGAAAGTGAATGCATGCTTGTAATGAAAACATCAGGGTATGGAAAAGTGGGTTTCCGAGAGGCTGAACATGGATGCTACAGAAGCACTCACAGTTTACTCCGAGCTCAAAGTTCAAATTAAATGCTAGAGAAGTTCTCCCTGCCAACATCTGACCTTAGTTCATTAAGAATGGTCTCTGAACACATCTTATATACTCCATGAACTAAAGCCCATGGATTTGATTCTTTCACAGCCTACGGAGTAAAACCTTTATGCTGATTCTAACATGGTTATTTGCTGGATGCAACAAAAGAAGATCAGAACCAGAAAATCAGGAGTTTTGAGTGACAGCAGGATGTAAAGAGTTAATATAATGCGCTATGACAGAAGTGAAAGATAAAAGCATCAAAAAAACTATAAAATTAAAAACACAATGCAATAATCAGTTTCCAATTTTATCATAAAGACGACCACATACGTGGGAAGATATCAAAGTGTATGGTTTATTTTAGAGGTTTTTCTTTTTCTTTTTTTTTAAGATTTTTTTTTATTTATTTGAGAGAGAAAGAGCTAGTGCAAGTACACAGGGGGGCGAGGAGAGGGAGGGACAGTTTTAAGCACTTTGCCCTGAGCACAGAGCCAATGTGTAGCTTGATCTTAAGGAATCTGAGATTACAACATGAGCAGAAACCAAGAGTCCTATGCTTAACCAACTGCACCACCCACGCATCCCCAATTTTAGAGTTTTTTCAATATAAAATATATTTAAACAATCCTGACAATTAAAAAAGGGATCATTTATATTTAACCCTTTCCCCTTGGTACTATGGTAAAAAGGTCTAACTATATTATCATTTCCATTATAATGTTAAAACAATAACAAAGTATTTGTTGTATATTCAATGAAAGCACATCTCTATGAAATACCCAAAATCTTTAGTGAAATGTTACCAATCCATCAAACATTACTTAGTACCTATTAGGTCCCAAAATATGCAAGATTCTCAGAATCAGGAAAAATTCAGGCAAAGGGCTTCTACCCTGGAAAGCAGGCAAGGTAGGACATAAGAAATAATATAAAAAGGAAGATGAATGGTCACCAGGGGAGGGGATTTTTGGCAGGTATACAACTATGCCATGTAGATGTTTTATAAACAAGATAATTAAATCATTTGTCTTAAAAATCTGCACTTGCTAGATAATTTCTGAGATTTTAAGAACATTTAAACACAGTTTTGGGTTTTTTAAAAATAATTTTCACAGCACGAGAAATTGAAAAGTAAACCACCACTGCATATGGGTCTATACAAACTGACAAGGTAATTAAGGAAAAATATATGCGGAAATATGTTTCAGATATGTTCATCACCAGACAAGTAAATAAGGAAATAGTGGTATTTTCCTATAATGCAACCAACATACAGCAATGGAAAGAACACACATCTGATACATTTAACAACATGGATGAATCTCAAAAAAATACTACATTGAGTAAAACAAGCCAGATGCAAAAAAGTACATACTTTTCTGATTCTGTGTATATGGATTTCAAGAACAGGCAAAACAACTCTAGAGGGATACAAGTCAGGAAAGCACATGCCTCAGGATAGGGAGGTACTGACTGGGAAGAGGTAAAGAGAACTTTCCTCAGTTAATGAAACACTGGGATCTATCTTGATTTGGGTGGTAATTAAATGAGTACATATATCAAGCTACACATTTCAGATTTATTTTTCTATAGTGTGTAATCTGTATTTAAATTGAAAAGGGGAAAATATGCTTCAAAATGCAACTACCACAGAATCAAAGGAAAAGAGGCACAAAATGATGAAATCTATATGACATATACAGAATAAAAGAATTCAATCTTTTCCCAGAGACTAACTTTTCCATAACAGAGGAAAGAAAGAAAGAAAGAAAGAAAGAAAGAAAGAAAGAAAGAAAGAAAGAAAGAAAGAAAGAAAGAAAGATAAAATTAAAAAAATAAAAAGAGGATGCCTGGGTGGCTCAGTTGGTTAAGTGTTTGCATTTGGCTGAGGTTTCCTGGGATGGAGTCTCACCTCTGGGGCCCCTTGCTCAGCAGAGAGCCTATTTCCCCCATTGCTCTCTCCCTCCCTCCCTCTCTCTGACAAATAAATAAATAAAATCTTAAAAAAAAAAAAAAAAAGCAATTAGACTAGTGAATGATAGGAGTTTCTATCTCCCGGCTTCTAAAACAAAATTCCCTTTCGAAAAGGTAGTCCATAAAACTAAACAGAGTAATCGTCTAAGGCTACAACTTCCATATTTTTTATAACAATAGCCTACCTTCTCCAGAACAAATGTACTTAATTAGGATTTTATTAATTAGACTTCAGACACTTTAAGGAATTCTATTAAATAAATAGATCAATACTTCCAAAGAAATAAATATGCGTCCCACAAGTCATTTTGCAAGTTAACTAAATAATAACCAAGGTAGAGACTGATCACATTAACACCATGATTTTAAATTTAAAGTCCAGTTGAAACACATCTATTGCACCTGGAGCTTATTCTGGAACACCCAAGATTCCAAAAGCACAGCTAAACTAATAAGGCACTTAAGGAATAGTTCTGACACTTTATTAATATCACACATTAGTAAAAATAACATTTAGTTTTGCTTGACCAAGATGTCACTGACTGTACTACTGCTTTTTAAATACGAAAGTAGAGTTAATTTATCCCTAAGCTATTCACATGAATGAGCTGATCTAGTCTTTGATTTTTGATATCTCAGTAAGAGGCATGTATTCTAAAGCAAAGACATTGAAAATACGTCTGAAATTGATTTCCAGTGATGATGCATTCTTCAGAACCCTCGTAACCTAGCCCTGCAGTTTTATTTTGGCCACCAGCAATGAATACATGAGGTTATGAGACAGAATATGAAGAGAGAATAAAAAAGGTATCTTCAAATATTCTGAGAGGATAAAAATCACCATTTCACAATTGTCAAGAGAAAGGATTAATTTTAAATCACTTTCTATTTCCACTGCCTGATGTGGTAAATTTAGATGAATAGAGGGCCATTGTCTTCATTCATTAATTTCAAGAGATTGTTAGAAGATGGAAATCTTTTGGAATTATTATGCCTCTGTAACAATCTTTATCTAAAAACTATGACTCTTAGAGAATATTCTTCTCTTCTAACTGTAAACGTTGTCAGAAGGATGAATCAGAGATGTGCTGTCAACACAGATTTTCAATGTCTGTCCCACAAGGTTGATTTGAGGGTCTTTTGTCTTCTTACACTTGCCAAGATAGCATTTTATCAAAAATAACTTGATTTAAATCAGATAAAGATAAATGTTTAAATGTACTGATTTCTGATGTTTCTCCTCATAGGCCAACAATGAATTAAAGTCTGTAAATAAAACTGGTAAATGAAAAAACTATGATGTTACTAACTTAGTCTAACCTTCTCCAATACTCAAATTTTTATCTGTGATCCAACAGAATTCTATCATGATATGGTGACAAATGGATACTGATAAAGCCATACCAGTGAACTATCCTCTGTAGAAACTATCAGTTCAGAGGTCAAAAGAGCAAGAAGACACTGTCCCTATAGAAATGTATGTGTATAGATATTTTTAAATTAGATAAAAATACATATATTTGTAAATATGTAAAAATATAGAAAATAGCAAATACATATTTTAAACCTGCATTTTTCATAATTGTATGATATATAAATAGATAACATATGTACATGCTTCTTTCAAATGATACATGCTTGTGTCTTTGAAATTCATATTGAAATGCAGTCTAAATATTCTTACAGAAATGAAATAAAAGCAATTGAAATGGGATCCAAAAATAAATGTTGACCACCAAGTTATAATCCCATAGTTATGAATTCATTTTTATATATTTAAAATTACTATATGCAAACTCCTTTATAGCGGTACTGGAAAGATACCTGGAAATTTTTAGACCTTTAAAAAAATCAACACATGTTTTTATTAAATAAAATCTACAAGCTAAGTATGCCTTAATTCCCTGGAATTCATAACATTTTAGAAGATGATCCCAAAGCTATAATTTTGTTCCCCTTAAATTCTGGGTGTATAAACACAGCTACGGTTCATTTGCTTTTAATGATACAGATGTGAAAGATATTCTCATAATGCAAAGACCTAATCTGACTGATTAGCTGAAGAGCAGATTTCTATCATACAAAATCTACCATATATGTACAAAAAGAAATTACAAAGTAAGCCTTGAAAGTTATTTTCAAGGCTTATATTTTAAATTATGAAGTCTTCAGTAAGTCATAAACAGGCATGGTTTCAGTTTCCCCACCCTTATAATGAAAGGACTGTCCTTAATTAGCCTCTAAAATCTCTTCTAACTTAAACCAAGAGGACAGTGACATCAACTATTATCACATTCTATACTATGAGGAAATTGTTTTCACTTACTATTGATAAATATATTATGTCTGTCATATGGAGAAGTTATAACACATAAACTGATAGGACAGTTTTGTTCTTTACTATTTCTCACTCTTCTAATGGGTCATTCTGAGGGAAAACCACATACCCAAATATACACACTGAAGACTCCCTTCATCTACTATCTCTATTTATTATATAAACCATGACTATGTTTCCAAGAGTGACTCTTGGTGTCCTTCCATTAGCAAATTGCTGGCATGACTTTCCCTAAATGAGAATTATAAATTATACCTCTTACTACTTTTTTTCCTAAAGTACATTTTCCTAATATTTAATTTATAAATCATTTCCCAGATGTATTAGTAATAAATGGTTGAAGGCGGCAGACAGGTCTCCAACAAGAAAGTATCATGCTTGCTGTTTACTGGGAGACCTCATTAAAAAGGCATCAAGAGAAAGCAAAATAAAAACAACCTTGTGAACCTTGTAATTGGTCTCAAGAGGTATGTAACTCTAAGGATATCAATATAGCAATGGCCTAGTCCAAACTTCCTCTTAGATTGTATAGAAAGTATTTATTTGGTGATAGACTATTTGAATAATACAGTTGCTTATGATTAGATTGAAAACAGACAAAAAATAAGTGCTATTTGATTTCAGATATTTTACTCCTAAAACGGTATATTTTTATAGAATGCCCATCCTAATCATTTTGAACTACCATGCTGCTGAGAAATGAATTTTAAAGAAATGTCAGAAATGTTTCTTATGTATGTAGAAGTGTATAGATACATACATACATTATACATACATAATATGCACATATATAATTAGTGTGGCAGTCAATAATTTAAATATACCACATATGGATTATTTCATGAAGATTTATCATATACAGTAATTAACTTTTTAATTTACTGTTTTTAAAAATACTTGTTTGTTTTAGAACAAAACAATGCCTTGTAGTAATAAGGAAACTTTTGATGACTGCATTTGTTACCCAAACATCAAAATTTGACATTTTTTTAAAATATTTTATTTATTTATTTGACAGAGGGAGACAGCGAGTGAGAGAGGGAACACAAGCAGGGGGAGTGGGAGAGGAAGAAGCAGGCTCTTAGCGGAGGAGCCTGATGTGGGGCTCGATCCCAGAACGCCAGGATCACGCCCTGAGCCGAAGGCAGATGCTTAACAACTGCGCCACCCAGGCGCCCCCAAAATTTGACATTTTGACTGATTTGGATTATCAGTTTTAACATATATACTATTTTACCTTCTCATGATCCAAAGGTGGGGGTTATCATACCATGTGACAGATGAAGACAAAAATCCAACACATGTGGCCAAATGAGTCATGAAGCTCAGATTACTAAAATACAGATGTACTACCAAAATCTCACTCCAGTGTTCTGTGTATTTGTTTTATGGTGTTTCAGTGTTTTAAGACATTCTTCCATATAGGAAGATAGATTTACAGCAGTTATGCTCCAAGAGTTAGCAGATCTTGGTTGATTCACAGATCAACTGGGTATAAAATGGATTTGCAAAGAAGAGGCAAGAAAGAAAGAAAGAAAGAAAATACTAAAAGGATGTCAAATATCAGCATGATTCTTTAGATACATATATGCATTTCTCAGAAGCTACTTAACAACTGATTAATCTCAATATTTATTCTTCTGTGTTTTGAGCTAAACATGTTATAAGTAAAAATAACTTCCATTTTTATGGTCCTTCTCCTCAGATGTAAATGTATTTGTTATGTGATTGATCAAGCTTATCTATAACTGCCAGGTTCAAATACTAACACATGAACTACATGCATGAATTAAATACTTCAGATGCTTAATTTTTAGTATCTGCTTTATGCAAAAAAAAAAAAAAAAAAAAGGCAAAACCAAAACACTAATGTGAGGTCCTGGAAGCCACAGCACTAGATTCAAATTTGTTTTTCTACACTCTTGGTTCATCTTTTGGTATAAGCATATACACATTTATTTGCTGATTCACAAGAAATTTAAGGGCTAATAATACTCTAGGTAATAGCTTGCACATTTTTGAGATACTGGCTATACAAATAGTACATATAAAAAGTTCTGATCAGTGGACTAAATATAAATTTGTTCTTGTATTTAGATATATCTCTTAGGAAAATAATACATGTTTAAAAAATATGTAAACTAAAACAGAAAAATAAAATTTACCTATTATGTTACTATAAAGAAATCATTAGGCAGCATTTTCTTGCAATCCCTTCTGGTTTTAATGCACTCATTCACCTACTTTTGGACACTTAGGTTATCATTTTGCTACATTTAGTAACATTACGATGAACCTTTTCACATATAATTTCTTGGCAGAATCTTTGTTTATTAAATTGGATTTAAAAAACAAATGAACAAAAATCTGCCAAATGACATATTAATAAAACATTTTCCTGATCATCCAAATCATTCGAGTACAGAAAATACTGTTTAGAGCAACAGATAATGAATTGAGATTCAAGTAAAAGGCTACATTGAACAGAAACAAAAGGACAAATATTATATGACTCTAATTATCTGAAATACACAGAATAGGCTGATTCAATGAGACAGAAAATAGATCAGACATTACCAGAAGCTGGGGGTGGAAAGGAATGGGAAGTTGTTGCTTAATGATTACAGAATTTCCCTATGGAGATGAGGAAAAACTTTTGGAAATAGTGGTGATGGTGATACAGCAAAGGGAACATATTGAACGCCACCCAATTGCACACTTAAAAATTATTAAAATGGCAAATTATATGTTATATATATTTAACCACATTTTTTAAAAGTTATATGAGTTGACATAATAATTAAAACCTAATTCAATGAGAATTTTAAATATAAATATGTAATAAAAGCAGTATTATTGGGGAGACTGGATGGTTCAGTCGGTTAAGTGACTGACTCTTGATTTTTGGCTCAGGTCATGATCTCAGGGTCTTGAGATCCAGCCCCACGTCCAGTTCTGCATTCAACACAGAGCCTGCTTGAGATTCTCTCTCTCCCTCTCCCTCTGCCCTTCCCCCTGTTCATGTTCTCTCTAAAATAAATAAATGAAATATTTTTTAAAAAGCAATATCATTATTGTAAAATATATAAACAACCATATTATTAATATAGTAATTAATATTAATTAGCTAATAGTAAATTAAGCAATTAAAACAAAATAATATATAATAATAATAGCAAAATGTCAAATGCTCTGATTAAGTACTTACCTGTTGTATCATATTTAAAACTCACAGTAAGCTTGTAAATACTAAAAATAAGGAAACTGAGGCTTAAGAAACAGGTTAAGTGTTATGTGGTCAAACAGTATTAAATGGAAGAACCAATATTTATACATTTGTATGACTCTGAAGGCATTGCCTTTAATTATTACGCTATATAAATTACATTTCACATGCTGTAGCTGTAACAGGATCTGTGTTGTTAGGCCTACTTGAAAGATACATAAATTGAAGCTTGAAGAGGTTATGTGAGTTGTCCGATATTATTACAAAGCTAGTTAACAGAAGAATCAGACTTTACAAAAAATTATTTTAGACTAAAAAAAAATGGCAAAAATAGAACAGAGAATTCTCATGTACTCTTTATCCAGCTTTCTCCTTGCTAACTACATAAACACAGTGTCGTGATCAAAACAAGAAACAAACTACAAACTTTATTCAGATTTTACCAGTGATTTTCTTATTATATATTTTCCATGATACAACATAATGAAGAATTCTAGTAAATAATTTTGTACACTGTCCCTTGAATAATTTTGTACAGTGTCTGATACTTTCTTATGATTTGATTGTGGTTATATATTTTTCTCAAGAATAAAAAAGAAGTGATGTGCCCTTCAGGGTATCATGTCAAGGGTACACAATGTCCCATATCTCATCACTAGTGATGTTAACCATGATCACCTCATTCAGAAAGTATCTCCAAGGTTTTTCCACTGTAAAGTCATTAATTGTCCCCTTTGCAATTAATAAAGACTGGGGTAGGGGAATGCTTTGAGAGTAAGAAAAATTTGCTCTTTCTCAAACTTCCATACACTAGTTTCAAAATCCATCAGCTGGTCTTGCCTACAATTATGACCATGGTTTCTTAATGAAGATGCTCCATCCTCATTATTACATTGGAATTTCTCCGTAAGAAAGTGCTTTGTATTCTCTCCTGTCTCTATCTCAGTATTGGCTCATGGATATTTATTTTATTCTATGGGTTAAAATTCACAGTTATATTAATTTATTGGGTTGCTCTAGTTCTCTAGCTTTGGCCATTGGGAGCTCTTCTATGTTTGTGCCTGTGTCCTTTGACATGACCCCATCCTTTGAAGCACTTCCTTACTTCTTTGGTGCCAAAGATACTCCAAGCTCATCTTGTACTTTTCCTCCCAAAGCTCTGGAATCAGCCACTTACCCAAAGATTCCTTGGACAGTGGTATTTAAATACCAAGTTCTAGGCTAGGCATGTTCATTGCTCCTGGAGTGTTACTGCTTCAAAGTCCTCTCAGTAAACAAAGCTTGGAAATATATGTGTTAAACTGCCAAAGAGCCAGGCATTTTTTTACTCTTCCAATAATTTCCTCACCTATCCTGAAAACAATGTAAGGTAATAAATATAAAGGTACTTTGTAAACTGAAACATGATTTTAAGGGCATATTCCTGTCCAATATGAAAAATGCTTAATACAAAAAAACATCCACTATGATATGACAAGCAGAATTCTAAATATGTTCCTCCAAGATTCCCATTCCCTGATTATTTCATCACACAAGTATATAGGTACTGCTGTGAAGGTACTTTCCAGATGGAATTGAGATTATTCATCAGCTGACTCTGAAGTAGGGAGATTATTCTGGATAATCACTGGGCCCAGTGTAATCACATGAGTCCTTAAGCAAAAGAGGAAAGTGGAAGAGTCCATCAGATGCATGTGAATAAAAAGATGAGGCCAAAGGAATGAGGCAGAAGGGGAGGGCAGAGACGGCTGTGAGAAAAACTTGACCTATCATTTCTGGCTTTGAAGAGGATCATGAGCCAGGGCATGTAAGTGGAGTCTACGAGCTGAGAATGACTAAAGGGAACAGCCAGCAAGGAAACAGAGATCCCAATCCTACAATCACATGAAACTGAATTCTGCAACGGCTTAAATCATCCTGGAAAGATACTCGCCTACATCTGTGGAAAAGGAGGAAGAAAGGAAAGAACAGAAGGGGGGGCAGGAAGGAGGGAGGAAGACAGCTTGCTGATCCCTTGCTTTCAGCCTTGTGAGAATATTAGCAGAGATCCATGCTATGCTCGTACTCCTGACCAATGAAAATTGTGAGCTAATACATGGGTAGGTTCATGATAATTTGTTAGAGCATCAATAAAAACAAATACATGAGACTTCTGCAGAAGAAAAATGATTCAGAAAAATGAAATAATTCTTTTCATAATCTTTGTGAACCATAGCACCTCAGACATAAGGACAACTAGTGATAGATAATACGTATCAGAAACATTTGATGTGAGAAAGTCAAGAAACTGAGAAAGTATTATGCAAACACTCTGCATTTACAGGGTCCACTCTGTAATTTCATTGGTCTTTATTTGAGACCTATATGAGTCAGAAACCTACCTACAAGCATTTTCTAAAGAGAACATGCAAGAGAGTACAAAGAACTCAAGACTTGGATTTGTAATCCTCATAAAATGTAATCCAGGTTGTATATAACCCAGGCAATAAACATGTGACTTTGGGCATTATATCACCTCTGAACTTCAATTTCCACATCTTTAATATGGGTGTAAATAAGAGCTATGTTGGTTTAAGTGAGATAATGTAAATGAAATTTTTCGAAAATGAAAAATACAAAAACGGTCATCAGGTTTCAGTACATTACTTAGTGATTTTCAGAAACTGACCTAAATAGTTGCTGGCATTCAGATTAGTGTAGACTGTTAATATTCTAAAACTGACTTACAATCACTCATTATAATGCTGATCTCTTTGCATATTCTCATACTTTGAGATTATAAATTGCATGTATGAGGAGGTCCTTTGTGATTTATACAGAGAACTAGAATGAAGGAATGGAAGGATGCAGAATAACATCATGGCAATCCCAAATTTTCCTATCAGTGAAAAGGACATTAAGTAAGGAAAGTTTAAAAAAAAATTCCCATGATCCTTGTTGTAGGTTGAAATGTTTCTCCCCCTCTGCCAAACTCATATGTTGAAGTCCTCATTTCCAGTACCTCAAGATGTGACCTAATGAGTTAAGATGAGTTCATACTGGAGTAGAATGGGCTCCTGATCCAATATGACTAATGTCTTTTTAAAAGGGCAATTTGAACATAGACACATACACACAGGGAATACACATGTGGAGATGAAGGCAAAGATGAGGGTGATGCTTCTATACCCCAAAGAACATGAAACAATGAGAGCAAACCACCATAAGCCAGGAGAAAGGCCTAGAGCAGACTGCCCTTCACACCTCTCAGAAGGAACTAACTTTGTACCTTGATCTCAGATGTCTAGTCTGCAGATCTGTGACATAATAATTATCGTTTAAATCACCCGGTTTGTGTTATTTTGTTATGGTAGCCCAAGCAAACTAATGCCCTCCTCCATTCAAAACAGAAGATACACAAAGAAATACTGCAATTACCATAATCCTGCATAGGATATGGCCTTTCAAATAACTTGGTTGCATTTAATTCCTAAAAAAAGTCTTTCAAATCATAAAGAAAGTGGGAATTGTTATTGTTGTATTTTACAAGAAAATAGTGGACATAAGATAGTTTGAAAGGCTTGCTTAAAATGAAAGAGATGGGGTGCCTGGGTGGCTCAGTCAGTTAAGCATCTGCCTTAGGCTTGGGTTATGATCCCGGGGTCCTGGGATCAGGCAGCATCAGGCTCCCTGATCAGTGAGGAGTCTGCTTCTCCCTCTTCCTCTGCCCCTTCCCTTTCCCCTCTGTTCGCGCTCTCTCTCTCCCACGCATGTTCTCTCTCAAATAAATAAATGAATAAAATATTAAAAAAAAAATCAAAGAGATGGAGGAGGAAAAGCTTGAATCTGAAACTTCTACGTCTGAATCCCCATTTCCCTTTGCTTTGCCATTTAGTCTATTTCTATTTGGTTCAATTCCTCATATTTATCCCTAACTCAGACAGGAGAATCTATCAAACAGAAATGGTAAGGGAGCTCAGCTTGTATACCGTATGTTTGAGACACAATAAAATCCCATTATATTCAAACTGCAAGTGGATTGGGGAGCAGAACCTGGAAGGCAGGGTCCAGCTGTCCCTATGAGGCAGTTTCCACAAGCCCATTGTCTTGGTCAGTCTGTCAAACCAAAACTGTTTGAGCTATTCAAGAATAGTTCCAGCACCAGCATATGTCAGAGACCTCATCTTTGTCCAATTCTGTTTTATTAGATTACAGTCCAGCAGATGTTCTTTGCCCCTAGAGGAACTCTAACATATTTTAAATTCCCAGCCTAGCTCCTTTGAGAAATACTCAAAATCCAGGTACTATTTTGCCGGCGAACAAAACTGCTTCTGTAGGATTAAAATATTCAATCTCTTGTGCTTTCTGTTAAAGTTTACCTGGCAACGCACTGTGGTGAACAAACAGCCACACGTGTATGTTGAAAGTTTTAACCTCTACGAAGTTTGCAGCTTATCTGAAGAGCAAACTATTATTAACTATAGAAGCAATGGATTTATAATCCCTGAAGAAAACATCAAAGTAAGTAGGTGAGAAAGAATGAAACAATTCCTTCTTTTCCTTATTTGCTTCCCTCCCCTTGAACTACTTGGATTGTCTCCATCCCTCATCCCACTTGAGAAAACTAGAAAAACCAAAATAACAGAAACCTATTATGATTTTAGAGAGAAAAAAAATAAGTTTAAGTTGTGAAATAATTTACACACAAAAGCATATGCAAATGAAAACTATTTTTTGTTATCTTAACTTCTGGGGTGATAACTCAAAAGAGCCACTATGCTACATTATCCACAAATATGTGAGAGATTTGTGAATGTCAGCAAGGAACCCTTTATTGATCCAACTCTGAGGAAATATGGTGCACTAAAAAGGACATTAAACAAGAAGTCAGGAAACCTGATTTCTGTATCTGGCTTCACCACTAACAGGCTCTATGACCTTCAGGAGGCCTTTCAGTAACTATCTCCCCAATTGTGTAATGAACTACATGATCCCCCAGGACTATTTCTAATTTAAAATCCATGAGATCCAAATAATGTAACGGACTCTCCAAAGTCTAATAAGTAATTCTTCATTGTGATTTTGTAAAATGTGGAGAATAAACTAACACCAAACACAAGCTGATCAAAGTGATAATAGCCAGATCATTTTCATCTCAATATTTGGTGTACAAACCTTAAAGGTGGAATGTGGAACAAAAATTAAAATTCAAGGATTCCTTATCATGTGCTATGTTCTGTGCTAGTTTCTTTCTTTCTTTTTTTTTTTTTTTTAAGATTTTATTTCTTTATTTGACAGAGAGAGACAGCCAGCAATCTGAGAGGGAACAGAAGCAGGAGGAGTGGGAGAGGAAGAAGCAGGCTCCCAGCGGAGGAGCCTGATGTGGGGCTCGATCCCAGAATGCTGGGATCACGCCCTGAGCCGAAGGCAGACACTTAATGACTGCGCCACCCAGGAGCCCCTCTGTGCTAGTTTCTTGATACACTCACACCTATCATGTAAGAATCCTACAAGAGAACTTTAATAATGTTCCCCTAAAAGCAGTTAATTTTAAGCTGGGGGAGGAAGAAAAGAGAGGGGAATATATCTTCACATAGAAATGCAAAGTTGGAGAGTAAGGCAGTGTTTCTATTATATACATCTTAATTCAAATGGTTTCAAAGTAGTCATTGGAAAATTTGGAATAAAAGCCATTATGAAGTTAGTTTCTTTGCATCCAGGCACAAAATGGCATCAAATATTTAATTTTTGAAATTATAATTGGCATTACTTTTGCATCATCACACAGATTTAGCCATATTAATATTTTATTATTAATATTAATATTTTATTATTATTTTGGAACTATCAAGTTGTTACTAAATGTATACGTTATATCTATATGACTTATGAAACTAGTATTTAGAAGCTGAGCTATATTACTTACTTATCTACAGAAACACCAATATCTATTAGGTGGCAGGGGAAGGTTCAGCGGTAAACATGGGATTCTAAAACCTTGTAATGAAATTCAAGAGAAAACAAGGATACAATGAAAAAATACAAAAAATTCAAAGTAATACAGAAATGAGTTTTTGGTTTTCTTACAGTAGAAATGTTAAAAGTAAGAAAAATACTTCATGGTGGTGTTAAGAGTAAAGTTCTATAAAAAAGTTAGGTCTTGAAAGAGAGAAGGCATGGCTTTACTGAAGGCAGAGAATCTGGAAATCCTTGCAGGACTGTTTTTCAAAGTGTAGAAATTAATTATATAAATATTTCCTGGGAAAACCTAACCCCATAATTAGTCTCAGTTTGTCTGCCCACATTAAATTATATTACCTGATGTATGATGTTACATTTCTCCTTGATATATTTCATAACTAATGAAATCACTCACATTTATTGATTCTATTTGAAGAAAAATGGGAGGCTACTCTTTACAAGTGGATTTCCACCACAGTATGATTATGTGGTGAGCTGGTAATGACAGAAACCATTTGATTTTAACTCTTCATTAAAAATAAATATACATTTAAATAAGATTCATGGTTGTCCTACTTAGAATCCATATAATAGACCAGATCCCTTATTACCCCAAACTAGAATTAACTGCAGTGATTTTTTAGAAAAGCATAAACCATGCTGATGGAATAGGTGAAGGCAGTAATAAATTTATTGAGCATTTACTACATGCAAGGCAAGTACTAAGTATTTTACATGCATTGTTTCATTCAATTTTCTCAATAATCAAATCAGATAAGTAGTATTAATAACTTCATTTTAACTTCATTTACAAATAGGGAACGACAAAGTCTCAGAGAACTTAGGGAACTAGCAACTGCTAGAAAGTAGCATAGCTTATTTTCAAAATCAGCTCTATCTCACGCCAGGCTGAAATTATAAATGGATCCTAAGATATCTCTTCTTAAAAAAAAAAAAATCACCTACTACATAAGAACTGTCTTGAAACTGTGGCCACAAAAGTTACAATGGCGCAGGCCTTATACAAGTAAAAGAAGACTTAAAGAAGGCACCAGACAGGGTATAGCAAGTGAGCAGGCTTAAAATGCTTATCATGGCTTAATAGGGCCGGAGATATGAAATCTAGAGACCAACCCTAAAGACTAACCCAGGGCAAGGGCAAATTAGAACAGAAGGTGATCCCAGAAAAACTGACACATATAAGGGGCAGGAACAGCAGGGGCTCCAACCAAAGGGATACTTTTTTCTTCCCCAGTTCAATAGCTCTTTAACAGAATAATGCCTGGGTTGGGCCAAAGGATGCTTTCTGCGTACTGCTTTTCTCCAAAAGGCTGTCCTTCCTAAGTTGTTACAGATTTTAAACTTACCATCTTTCACTGGAAAACTGAAAACTTAAGATTCATCTAAAAAATTGACCCATGAAAAAGCCTGACCCCTATATTCTATAGTTTCATTGAAAATCCAAATATATAATCCAAACCCCTGTAAAACTGAAGGTAGGGCGTCAGATTTGGTTAGCAAAGCTGAAAGGAGAATGAGCCCATCATTTGTGATCAAGTCCAGACCCAATTTTATTTCCAAGCATTGTAGGAAACTCTCAAGTTCTGGCAATATGCTGCCCAAAAGAGATGGGACAGAAACTGTGTCTTGGAAATATATTAGTTCTAAAGAGAGTTTTGTATTAATAACACACTTTGTATACCACAATCTTATGTATTATAGTAAACGTATTATAATAAAACTACGTCTATACAGTTCCCACCCCTTCCTGACAATATAAAGGGTCAACTTCTCATATATAAAATAAAGTCAGAAAAATATCAATTTTTTAATGATAGTTGATGGCCGGTAGTATAAATGGGTCTAAAATGGTAGTCTATTTTTTTTTTAAAGATTTTATTTATTTATTTGACAGAGAGAGAGACAGCCAGCGAGAGAGGGAACACAGGCAGGGGGAGTGGGAGAGGAAGAAGCAGGCTCCCAGCAGAGGAGCCTGATGTGGGGCTCGATCCCAGGACTCCAGGATCACGCCCTGAGCCGAAGGCAGATGCTTAATGATTGAGCCACCCAGGCGCCCCAAAATGGTAGCCTATTAACAATGAAACAGTTCATGTAATTGTCATTCTGATGCATTTTTGCCCTTAATTTTATATACATAAAACAGTTTATTTAAAATAGAAAATGAATTATTTCACCCTAAAGGAGAAATAGCATTTTTTTGTTGTTGTTTTAATGCACCATACAATTGTGTGGTATAATCTCTGTCTTTCAGGAAACTCTTTAAATACATATGCTATCGTTCAAGCATACTTAAAATTATAGGAGTTTTCATGATTTCTGATGCACTGTCATTTATCTTTGAAGTGCTATGGGTGACAGCTTGGCCTCTCTGGCCTAAAAAGAAAACCATCTCTATTTTTAATACTTGAATGTCAAAATAGGATTCAAGCAAAATTTTAACTTGTCAGTTTGTTAAAACTGCTACAGAAAAGCAACAGAGCATAATCAAGGTATTTTTATCTCCCAGGTCATTTTCACATTTAGTCATTTTTATAGAATGAATTTACTATCTATTTTCCTGTACCAAATGCAACCCCACAGAATAGAATTATTTTTAAAAAAAAATGTAGTCTGTTTCAATTTAAGTCAAACAGATCACTGAAGAGAAGTCAAAGTAATAAAGCTACTGAATTTTCTATTAACAATATGAAAGTTTGCAGAGATTGAG
Organism: Ursus maritimus; assembly: GCF_017311325.1. Classification (NCBI taxonomy): domain Eukaryota; kingdom Metazoa; phylum Chordata; class Mammalia; order Carnivora; family Ursidae; genus Ursus; species Ursus maritimus. The sequence goes on from NW_024423786.1 coordinate 14,906,797, forward strand.
CAAAATAATTATTTCTAAAATAATCTCTTAGAATGGCTAAGCTGGTGAAGCATAACACATTTATTTTAGCATAGCTAACCACAACATATATTTCTACTGTATTAGAATTTATATTGATAAAAACCACCAATTCAAAATCATTAGATAGATCAGAGCTTCAGTGAAATTTCCTTCTTTAAATTACAACGCTGAGCAGTGTGGAATTTGTAATATTAGTTAAATGTTGTCTGAATTTGATAGAGGCCAATGTGTGTGTATGTAGAGCACACCTCTAAAATATTTAGAAATTGCTAAAAAAAAAAAAAAAAGTCCTGCACATGAATGAGACTAATGTTTCGTTTGCATAAAAGAACAGAATGTAAGCTCTTATGTTTTTCTGCAGAATGTTTTAAAATAAAATGGCATTATATATTAAAGAGGGAACCAAAGAAGACCGGAAGGCTTCATCAAGTATTAAAGCTAAATATCCCAGCAAAAAAACCCAAAAAGGACCATATATTCCTAGTTCTTTGTTTCTTTGAAGAGCTATAATTCACATATGAAAAATAACATACTTACTATGTCAGATGTCTGCTTTCAAGAAACACTGAACTTATCTTTAGCATACTTCAGTCCTTGGTGCATTATTTATTTCCTCCTTAACAGCAGCAAAGATGCAGGATGTTCCAAAGCTTTACTTTCAGACAGTTTTCTTCAACCACAGTCTTTTACATGTCCTGCTATTTGCTTCAGCATCTATGAAACAACTCCATCCTTCACAAAACAATCAAAACCCTTGAAGCAATCCACATCTGCTTCCTTATACTGAAATTCAAATCTACTAAACAAAAAGAAAGAAAGAAAGAAAAAGAAACCTTCTTTACTTCGTATTTTATTTCAGAAAGTTTCATGGGTTGAATATTCCAAATCGCTCGAACATACCACAAAGCACTAAATGGTAAGAATTACTTCAGCTCCTTAGATTCTAACTGATAAGGTGTGCCTTTTACATTTATATTGAATTCTGAGGAGCTGATGCCATACCAGTCTAATAATTAATAATTCATGGAGCCAAATTACAGCCTTAGAAGGAAACAGCCACTTTGACTAGTTCTTTCATAATTCTCTGATTTATGTATGACAGCATAGAAGAGTTCTAGGAGAGGTTAATAAAAAAAAAAAAAATCCCAGACATAACACTTGAGTTTTAAAATTAGTACTGCCTTTGAACAAGCTGGGTTTGTCATGGCATCATGGGAGTTCTGTCTCTTTGAGCAGAGTTCATTCAAAGGGATAACATTATCATTTTGAATGAGCATCTGGCTAGGGAGGATGTCCACGGAAAAAATACAGGATGCAAGACGTTGGGGGAGCAGGTAGTAAACTCAATTTGAGGGGCACTTTGGACAAAAAAGTGGGGGATTTCACTTCACTGTTTCTAAAAAGTGGCCTTTAACAGGATTTCTGAGAAGATATTTCAGGTTTAAATCTACCCTGTATCTCATTACTCTTCATACGTGGTTAACAGCTAAGTCTGAGCCAGTTGCCATACATGTGTTGCGTGTGTCTGTATGTTGACGACGTGCTCATTCGCACATGAGTACTCGGACACACATAATAATTCACACACAGCAGTTTCTTCAATGAGCAAGCTACCCGTGTTCTGTAAGATTTAATCATTTTAAAGGCCATTTTCACTGAGGAAGCATTTAATTACAAACTGAACAGATCTGAAAGCTATATTTCAATCCACTGTCCTATCAAGAGATAGAATATTTTCATCATGCCCAAAATTCCCTTGTATCCTTTCTTAGTCAACATCCTGCCCTCAAAGCAAGTGATTTCTTCCATTGTAGATTATGTTGCCTATTCTAGGGTTCTACTTCAGTAGAATCACACACAATGCATTTTTTTGTGTTTGGCTTCTTTCACTTAACATGTTTTGAGATTCATTTGTGTTGCTGCTTTTTTTGTTTTTGAATGGTATTCCACTCTGTCAACGTGCCATCATTTACTTACTTAGTCTTCTGCTGAGAGACACCTAGGCTGTTGCTAGTTTTTTGTGATTATAAATCAAGCTGCTATAAACTGAGTAACACAAAGCCCTTTGTGGACATGTTTCCATTCTTCTTCAGTAAAGTCCCTTGTATGTAAACATAATCGTTAGGTCACAGGGTGGGTTCATTTTAACTTTCTATGAAATTGTCGAACTATTTTCCAATGTAATAGCAACATTTCAAATTCCTACCCATAATACAGAAGAGTTCTGGTTGTTGCACATCCTCGCCAATATTGGTTGCTGTCAATCTCCTTCATTTTAGCTATTTAATGGGTATATGGTGGTATGTCGTAATTTTAACTTTCATTTCTCTTATAACTTATGATATTGAGCACTTGTTTCATGTGCTTATTGGCTTAAGGCTCAATATTCATTAATAATTAATAAAGTAGGCTTTGACTTGGTGATAGAAGTAAAGAAAAAGATTTTCCACATAGGGCTAAGCCTCAGTGGTCTTTGAAATAGTGCACCTATAAAATACTATCTTTCCACTCAGATAGGTCTAGCCACTATCTCTATGATCAAATATTGCTCCTGTCAACATGAAAACCCTAAGTCCTGCCAACTCATCCTCTAGAGGTCCCCTTTATTTGGGTTTGATGACCCTCTGCCTTTTGGTCTTTTTTTTTTTTTCATTCTCAGTATTCAAATATTACTTCCTCTGTATATGAAGTAATACTTTCTTGCAAACTCATGTTCATTAGCATGCCTAAGAATTTAGCTTTCATTGATGGGTGTTGGATTAAGACAGACTGTTGTATGAACATACACATATAACCCTGGAAATTCAAATCTTGAGCCTTGCTTTTCTTATTTGTAAAATTAGAATAGGAGGGTTCTTTTAGGGCTGTTATAAGGATTAAAAGACACAATTGATATGTGACATATCTGACCCCATCAAAAGCAGTGACGATGAGGAGGTGGTAACACTTGAGACTCACACTACTCAATCTACATATGACGTCGGTTCACAATGACAATTATTTTCTTTCAGTGACTTAATGGATTTATGGTGATTCTTTCCTGTCTTTCACCTGATCTCTTCAGGTATATCATTTATCATCTGTGAGCTTCAATGATGATGAAGATAATAGTAACTATCTATGGTTTATATAAGAAGATTTATATAAAGATAATAATAGACAAGAAGGTAACGGAATCTGAAATGTTCAACATTATTTCATTTTATAAAATCTCAGAGTAAGGCAGACCCATAAGTACACACAGTGTAGTATGGATTATTTTATTAATTGTTTATCTGTTGATAAAGATACTTCTATATTTCTACCTATCTAGTATGGTAGAATAGACACAAAAATAAATATAATCCATATAAGCCTATGAAAAAACATAAATGTATCAAAAAGAATGACTGATTAGTTTCTTTCATACATTATTACCAGGTTGAAAGAGACCTCAAGAGTTGCTATGGATTGAATTGTGTCACCCAAAAACTCCATATATTGAAATCTTAACTCCCAGTATCTCAGAATGTGACCTTATTTAGAACAGTCTTGTTGCAGATATAATTAAATTAAGATAATGTCATTAGGATGGGACTTAATCCAATGGGCCTACTGTCCTTATAAAAGGGTAAATTTGGAGACAGACACGGGTACAAAGGGAAAATATCAACATGAAAATAAAGACAGAGATCTACAAGCTCAGGAATTCTAAATATTACAAGCTGTCTACCAGAAGGTAGAAGAATGAAATAAAGATTCACTCACAGCTCTCAGAAGGAACCAATCTACTGACAACTTAATCTAGGTTTTCTAGTTCCAGAACTGTGAGAAAGCAAGTTTCTGTGTTTTAAACCTAGTTTGTAGTATTTTGTTATAGCAGCCGTTGCAAACTTACACAATGGATAGGTCAAGAGGTCAAGAAAGAGAGGCTACAGAGAATCAACTTCATGTCTCCTAGGTGATAAAGACTGGGCATATATTTATAATCATATGCTAAAAGGTCTAATATGTAGTAAACCAACAAGTGACATTTAATGATCAGGAATTGATGAATATGAGGGTGCTGGAAAGAGTTTCCAAAGGAGGTGTTGGAGGTCATAAAGGGGAAAGAGAAGAGGCTATGTATGTATCAAATTGTCAAATCTCTACCGGAAGAAAGCTGATTAAAGACTACCTGAAGAGAAATTCCCACATGGGAATAAAGTGATAAGTGTTTCTACTTCCCTGACATCAACTTGTCCTTAGGTAAAATAGCCAAATAAATCTGGGAAGGCTGAAAAACAGTCTGGTAGAATTTGATTTGGGGTAATGAAGCAACATTTTTCTTAGCTGGGTGTTATTAGCAGGGTACAATTTGGAGAAGACTCAGTTTTATTCTGAGCTCCATAAAAGCAGCCATAATTAAATTCACATGTTGATTAAAACAAGTTGAATAAAAACTTACTCCAACTACAAATGCTATTGGCTATACCTGACCCAACAAGTGAGTAGACTGAAAACCTCTATCTAAGGGGCTTTACTCCCACTTTTCCAAAATTGGTGGATTAGAATGCTTACATTAAGCTCTCATGGGTCACAGGATCAATGAAAAGGCTAGCCACTAAAGGTTTTATGATCAGAGGCGATCCATCATTCTCAGCAACAGTTCATGGGAGAAGCAGTCCCAAGCTCAAAATCCTTGTGGGGTTCATGCAAAAGTCCCATGCAATGGTTATGAAACCAGTTATCTTTCTCAATCTACTAAGGCATCACTTGTAAACATCCCTTGTGAGTTATCCCTCACTCATTAGATCATCCACCAAAATGAGGCTCAATTGGATCTGATTGATATTTCCTTTGGGGACCATGTTGGTAGAGTTTTGAGATGTGGAAGAGGAACACAAGTCAGGAAGCTTGAGTTTGTATTTCATTTTGCCCTCTTCTAGCTCTATGACCTTGTACAGTTACTTTGTTGTATTCTTCATATAACACCAAAGTTTTTACATTTTTCCTAGGGTTTTCCGTGGCTTTGTTTATTGCCCTTGATGATGACTCTCAGCCATGTAAGGCTGAGATAATGCAATTGTAAAAATGGTCATAAAAGGGGATAGCATGGATTGAACCAGGAAACAAGGAGGTGAATGAGCTTAAAACAAGCACGCACTAAATGATTCTAACATACTCTTATTATGCATTCTGTTTCACTTTTATGTTTCAGTAATTTTAGATGGGATGTTGGTTTTATATTTGAAGATATGGAAGGTATCCAATCCCATAAACAAAGGTATTTCTCCAATGCTAGCCATTTCATCACGTTAGCATGATGCCTATAGGTAGTGTGGCAGAGAAGGTCAATACTGAGCCCATAACAAACTACATCTGGCTCCCATATTACAGTCCAGTTATTCAAAATCTGTAAGAAATGCCTGTTATTAGAATTTTAAGCCAGATAATAACCATTACGAATTGTGTTTAGCATCTTTTATTTTACAACCTAAAAAAAATGTACTTAAAGAATAATTATTTTCTGGAAGAAAGAAATGCCTTTTTGGAGTTCATGCTATTTAGAAGGTATTCATTCAATTGAAAGCTAGGGTTTAGCAACTCTCTGAGCAAAACATCCCAGTCCAAGAAATACATAAAACATCATTATTTAGAAATTAAAGTAGGTTGATGAAGTCTCAGTTATATGTCCAGCATTATTATTTTTTCTTTCTTTTCTTTTCTTTTTCTTTTCTTTTTTTTTTTTTTTGTAAAACTATTCTAATTATACAAACATTATTTTACATCAAGAGAAGTCTGATGGGAAAAACAAAACAAAACTCTGAATCCTGTTTAGGTTATTTATTAATCACTAACTGCATGGACAATATTTAATGTGTATGTTACTCTCAAAGGAGAACCCGTAAGCTCTATAGGTAACCTACAATAATTTCAATAGGAAAAACAGAAGTCTTTGGTTGTCACATCAATTTAGTTTATAAATGAATAGAACATTAATTTTCTATCATGTGTTTTCTTAAGCATACTTAAGGTCTTTATTTAAGGTACATCAGTATTGGAAATTCCTTATTTGTGGTGCTTTTGTTCTCTGATTATATAGATAGAAGCTTTGACTAGATGCATTTTTTTGTACTTTAATTTCTGATAATTATACACTTAAAAAGATGCAATAGTATTAAAAAACACTGTATGCTCAAATTCTCTGAGATGCCCAAATTTTAACATTTTACTACTTCTTTTCTGTAATTCTGTTCTGTCTTTGTATAACACACATACACACTTTTATGAATTCACTGACAATAAGCTGCAGATATAACATTTAATTCTAAATAATTTTGTATATATTTCTTAGAAGCAAAGACATTCTCTTACATAACCACAATGACACTTCAAAACATGGAAATAAACATTTATACAGTACTGCTATCTAACCTAAAGACCTTATTCAGATTTCTCGAAACATACCAATAAGGTCCTTCAGAGAAAAAGCAAATCTAAGATCATATATTCCATGTATGATGGAATTAATTCATTTAATCTGGAACACTTGCTAAATCTTTTATTTATTGTGCCAAAATCTTTGAATATTATGGATAATTATTTTGTAGGATTTGGGCTTGTTTGATGTTTCCTCATGATTAGATCTTTTGTGAATGTTTTTATCTCCTTCTCAGTGCAACCTGTCAAAGTCACATAATGTTGATTTGTCCCATTACTGATCAAGATAACTTTGACCCCTTGATTAAGGTGGTAATCATCATATTTCTTCATGATAAAGTTTTATTTTTCCCTTTCTAGGCAATGGGGATATGTCAATGGAGACAAGGCCCATTCTCTCTTGGAATGTACCTTTAATAAAGGAAGGTAGACCACACTGAAAGGGAGGAAAAAGGAGTGGGAGAGAGGAAAGAGAGAGATAGTGAAGGAGGAAAAAGAAAAACGAACAAACCAACAATAAATATATAAATTTTAGTAGCATTATCAGAAAAACACAATGAGACTTTGGGATTTACAATGGGGACAGATAGGACAGATAGATTGAGGAGGTTAATGTTTACTCTGAAAACAAAATAGTGAGAGTCTCCAGTCAAGTGAACATATATTAAAGAGGAAGAGAATTTTTCACTGAGAACAGAAAGCTCAACAGGCAGAAATGAGGGGCAAGAGTTAAAATCAGATTGATTAGACAGGTTTCTAATAATGTTAAGACTTCTGAGGCTATACTGTGGAGTTTGGAATTTATTTTGAAAGCAAGCCAAGAAGTGAAATAATGTAGTTTCTCCTTGGATAATGAATTGTTGAGTGTGTCAAGAGTAGAGGAAGAGATGACAGCATGGGCTCATCTGTTTCTAACACTAGGATCCAAATCTCAACTTTTCATCCACTGAGAATACCAATGCAATGGTTGCAGTAAAAAACAGTTCTGGTACCCCTACTTTTTAAGCATTTTTTTTTGTATCTAGAACATTCAATTATGAGAGACAGATTAACCATATGTAGGTAGTATATTATGGTATTAATAATACCTAGAAATTTTTAACCCAATATATCTAAGTCATCAAAAATACTTCCAGCATTTAACTCTCCATGTTAACTATATCTTGCAGAGAAAATTTAAATAATTGTTTTCTAAAATATCATTTGTTTAATTTCATTTTTTAAAAATTAGCTCTACTGACCAAATTTGCAATAAAAGCCCTTTTCCAAAATCATAATACCACACTTAATGATACCATATTTTCAATACATGGAAACCAAAAATGATGGATCCTAAATATTATTTTGACCATGTTTTCAGAGAAGCTGATTGTAGTCTTCTAGAACCTCATAGCTTGCATGGCACAGTGCAATTTTAAAATCAATTTGGTTCACACTTTGTTCTTGGGAAGACCAGCTCTTTGCTTTCTGCCTTCTGATGATACACATAGTTCAGATATAATGGGTGGAACATAAGAAATAATGAAGAATAATGGAAGTGTATCCCTTAAAACTAGTATCACAACTCTCGCAGGAAGAATAGCAAAACAAAACAGAAAACCTTTTTTGAAAATTGGCTTTTGGATAAGAGCTTAAAAATAAAAGTAAAACCCAGCTATCTACCTTTACCGTTATGATAATCAAATTCTTTGTAATTAAGTTTTATAACGTTTTAGATATTTTCCATTATTATATATGTCTTCTTTCAATCAAATAATAATTTAGCCAAGTTCCTTACTCAGCAAGAAAACTTAAAATGGAAAAAGATACATTATTATTATTATTATTATTATTTTGACATCATAGTCAAAGTAAAAAGCAGAAATTATGTTTCTTTTGATAAAAAAAGAAATTCACAATAGCAGCAACCCTCTATGCCAACTTTATTTTTATTTGTTCATTTATTTATTCATTTTTAATAAAGATTTTATTTGAGAGAGAAACCTGAGACATAAGCAGGGGGTGGGGTAGAGGGAGGGAGAAGCAGACTCCCTACTGAGCAGGGATTCCCAGGACCCAGAGATCATGACCTAAACTGAAGTCAGATGCTTAACGGACTGAACCACCCAGGAGCCCAATACACCAACTTAATTTTAAAATGTTTTTCTTTTTACTTTTAATAAAGATTTGCCTTGAGAAAAATGGAAATAACTTGTCAGGGTAACATTTTTAAAGTGATTTGCAAAGTCTTTCTCAAGACATCACTGCCACAGACTAGTAGAACCACAGTCCTTGGATTACCAAAAGCATTTTTAAGAGACATATAACAAAAAATGGACTGTGTCATAACTGAAATAATGATTAAATAAAGATGCAGATGGAGAGAAAGACAAAGGGAGGTACTTGCTGATTTGCTACCCAAATGACGCCTATAAATTTTATCTTTCTCCAGTAAAAAGGTAATCTTTAAGAAAAACGCTCAGTTGTGGTTATTTCTTATCTCAAATGCTTGTGGTAATTATACCCTATACTCAATGTAATTTTTGAATTCTCAGTTTATCTTTTACTCTCCTATTTATGAGTTTTACTTATAACCCACCCCAAATAATTTCTGAAAGAGATACATATTATTTAATGAAATATTTGTTGAGATAAATTTCCTTTTTGTTTCTAAAAAGGAAAATATGCCCTTAGGCATCAGCTTTTTTAGCTAAAAGCAACAAAAACAGCTTTGCAATTTCCATATATCTCCTTAGAAATTTCCTAGCTCAAAGCATGTGAAATATTCACTGTTATCCCCTTATATAAATTTTTCCAAAAATCATTGCTAAAAATGCAAACATATTCTCCAAAAAATATTTTAAATGCAACATAAACATATTCTACAAACAATGATTTAAAGTAATTCTAAAAAAGCCAAGCTATCAGAGTGTTATGACATATTGCTAGTTAGATGAACTGGCCCCAGATGGTAAAGGCATTCTTTATTGTCTGAAGTGGTTATAGTACTATAGGCCCACAGAAAGAGACTATGAATTCTACATCTCAATATTACAACCTTACCACCTGGCCAGTCTGATGCCACCACAAAAGGTCGAGCACACAGCAATGCAATTTTCAAGGAGGAAAAGGAAAATAATCTAGTCAGAATAAAAGCAGAGATTTAGTTAAATACGCATTTGTTTTTCCCTTCCAGGGATGATGCTAGGCAGTGAGACATGAAGAATTAGTAGTACTCAACTCTTCCTTGAGCAACTCCTAATCTAACTTACTGACACTAATATATGAGCAAATATACTGTGACAGGAATATTAATAAATAGTGTGCAAGGTATAGTAATATGCAATTACGGTTATACGGAGGTGGGGTGATCACCTCTCTTCTGGACATAGAAGACAATTTCTCAGAAGTGGTAGCTGAGCACACATACATTTATTCAAGATTGTTATGGTTTGAACTGTGTCTGCCCAAAAAGAGATATTGAAGTCCAAAACCCTGGGACCTGTAATTGTGATCTATTTGGAAACAGGGTCTTTGCAGATATAATCAACTTAAAATGAGGCCATTAGGGTGAGCCATAATCCAATATGAGCAGTGTCTTTAAAAGAGGAGGAAAATCTGGGTATACACACAGACACAGATGCAATATGGCTAAGAAAAGATGGAGGCAGAGACTGAAGTAATGCTCCCAAAAGCCACAGTGTGTCTGAAGTTAACAGAAGCTGGAAGAGGTAAGGAAGGATCCTTGCACAGAGGCTTCAAATGAACATGGCCCTGTCAACACTTTGATTTGGGAATTCTAGCCTCCAGAACTCTCAGAATAGATCTCTGTAGTTTGAGCCACCCAGTGCTTTGTACTTTGTTCTAGCAGCCTTAGAACACTAAAAAAGCATCTACTATGGACAACACACCATGAAAATCACTCAGGAAATATTGCTGAAAAGGACAAAGACTCTGCCCTAAAGATGCTAAGACTGTTCTAGGCAATAAAACCAATATAAACAAAACACAAAATTATGAATTGGTATTGTTTGTTGGGAGAGTTGTACATGACTTGATATTACTATTAAAAAAAAGGTGGGATAATGAGGCTAAGGAGTAAGACAGGTGCCAAATCATAAAAATTCTTCTATGCCACAGTAAAGAGTGTGGGGTTAATCCTATTGACAATAGCATGGTTTATGGTTTAAGCCAGGAAAATGATACTATCCTTATACTTTTCATAGGTCACTCTGACAGCAGCAAGATAATCAATTTGTTCCAGGCAGTAGCAGAAGGAGAAAGACCAGTTTCTAAGCTGTAGTAATAAGTAAAACAAGAGATGAAATCAGGATCTGAGTGGAGGTGGAGAGAGCAACAATGACTTTCAAGCCAAATGATCTCAAACTTAGAGCAATGTAAAAGGAGCTACGTGGAACTAATATTTTTAAAATTAATATCTTAAATATTTTTAAAAAGAGTATGATTTAAGGCAATGTTCTATTAAAAGAAAAAGCAAGCAAACAAGCAAGAAAAGCAAACCCTCAAAAACAGGTAAAAAGTAAAATTTAGTCCTTCCACTTAGAAACCAAGCATATAACACAGAATGGCATGCATGCACACATATAAAAATAGGTTGAGTGATTCTTGGTGTGGGAGCCAGAGAGATATCTATATGTGAGAGCTGCTTGAAAAGGCTAAGCGAACAGCAAGGCAGATATGTTTTATTTGACTCTCAAAGCATCAAGAGACTTCCACAAAGGGACTGCCTTTGAGTCAGTCTTGATTCAGCTGGGCATTTGCAGTTTACTCTGACTTTAGATTTGTTTTTGACCAAATCATGATTTCCCAAACTACTGTATTAAAAAAAAATAATTGTGTTGTGGTCCATATATACAATGGAATATTACTCAGCTATCAGAAAGAACAAATTCTCAACATTTGCTGCAACATGGGCGGCACTGGAGGAGATAATGCTAAGTGAAATAAGTCAAGCAGAGAAAGACAACTATCATATGATTTATCTCATCTATGGAACATAAGAACTAGGACGATCGGTAGGGGAAGAAAGGGATAAAGAAAGGGGGGGTAATTAGAAGGGGGAATGAAACATGAGAGACTATGGACTATGAGAAACAAACTGAGGGTCTCAGAGGAGAGGGGGGTGGGAGAATGGGATAGACTGGTGATGGGTAGTAAGGAGGGCACGTATTGCATGGTGCACTGGGTGTTATACGCAACTAATGAATCACCGAGCTTTAGATCGGAAACCGGGGATGTACTGTATGGTGACTAACATAATATAATAAAAAATCTTTAAATAAATAAATAAATAAATAAATAAATAAATAAATAAAATAATAAATAAAATAATAAAATAATAAAATAAAATAAGCATAATAAATATGTCTGTGCCTGGCATTCTCTGACATTAAATCTAAACAGTAAGAAAATTCCTCTTGCTTTCCCTCCCTCCCTCCCCCACCCAATTTAATCTAATGAAAAAAATTATGTGCTCTGAGTAATGACGTCACTTTGGAAGAGGCAAGAGGAGAACCCGAAAGGAAGCATGCTACTACCAGGCTAGAGAATCTTAGTTCAGGGATCTTAGTCCTCACCCTCCAGGTGCTGAGAATTACCAAACTTGCGCAGATTACTCAGTACACTGGGGACTATGTTTAGGATTGTCTTGTTCAATATTTTATTAATAACAATGCTAAGAATAATGATTTTGGCTAATGTTTACCGAGCCCTTATCTGTGACAGGCTCTGGGCTATAAACTCAATGCATTATCTTACTGATCTGCCCTCAAGCCCTGATTTTACTCTCATTCTCAAACCAGACTTCAGGAGCCATCGACAATTTTTCCATTTGGTGAATTAAGGATCTGAATATATTTTTAATTATTAAGCTATCGAGCCAATCATAGCTACCAAATGGCTGTAATGCATGCATACATATAGAAAGAAAGTATAGCGTTGTGATGAAATTCATGGGCTTGGGACAGGATATTGTAGAATCAAAATACAGATTTAGCTCCATCTCTGCTGTGGTAGCTGGGACAGTTTACCTACTCCCCCTAAGGCTCAGTTTCTCCAAACATGAAATGGGAAAAATAAATAGTATCTATGTAAAGAGTTGTGGGAGGTTTAAAACAGTTAATAAATGAAACTGTGCATAGAAAGCAAGCAGAAAGCTTTAGCTAATGTCATTATCATGATCACCAACATCATCATCATAATAGTAAATGGTTACTCATTATTGGAGACATTTAAACAGAGGTCGGACAAGTACACAGCATGGATATTATAAAGAGGAGGCACGTGACAGATAATCTGATAAGATTATCATTATCTTGTGAGTTCAGGTTTGTGATCATGTAAGTTTAGGAAATACTATGTAATATATTCCCTTCTTGGACTTTCAAAATTAATGTCAGGTCTATTAAGAGTTTCAACAATGAAGCGGTTTATCTCGCTTTCAATCCAGAATTTTTTAGCTCTGTCAGATGATGCTATCCTTCTTGCACTGTCCACTTGAGTATAACACAACATTAGTGTTATTTTAACACATTTCAGAAAATGCCTAGCAAAGAGAAGCATTCCTTACTTTTGGTTCTAATCCACCAATAATTCAAATTCAAATAACAATTAATGTAATTAAGTACTTAAATGTACAGAAGAGAGGTTCAATACAAGACTTTAGATACTAGGAAGTATTTCTTCTTAAGTGTTCCTGTTTTACTGATTATAGTAGAGACTGAAAAAGGCCTGGAGTAGGAAATCTAAACTCAGATCAACAAATCAACGTAACACAAAAAGTATAAGAAATGAGAGGTAAGCTATTGACAGTGAGGAGCAATTAGGTTTTTGACAGAGAGCTATGGAGTGGTCCACGTTTAACATACCTTTAGTCGAAATCACAGAGTCACAGATATATTATCTCCACAGGCGAACCGAAATTATTTTTTGTGTGTAAGAGAAACTGGCTTTGTGTCCTGGTTTGCATCATCTTTGCCATAAGATGTACAAAGAATAATAAACCTTCTTGCCAGCTTGAAATTATATATATATATATATATTTTTAAATTTTACACAACTCTGAAGAGACCATTTGATCTCAGAATAACCTCCTTTGCTAGGAAAATTGCAAAGTAGTGGTAAAAAAAAATACCATACTACATGTTTTCTGAATATTTCCAATGAGCTAAATATCTTTTTCAAAATACATAATATTATATAAGGAGTGCATAGTGTCTTAAGTCACATAATCAAAATGGTACTATAGTTAAGCCTCTGTTAAAGAATGGAGATGATTTTCAAATAATTTAAAAACATTTATTTTAACTGGAATAAAATAAATTTCAAAGTCCTCAAAGCCCATCCTAATCTACAGACTAAGAAAGGAGTGACTATTATGTATTACGTGCCACACACTCTAAGCATTTTTACATAATTTTTGTCTTGTAATTCTCACAATAACCATGTAGTTCAGATTTATTAATCCCATATTACAGAAAAGCATAGTTCAAAGAATTTAAATTGTATTCCCAAGACCTCCCAACTAGTAAGATCTAAGAGACCTAAATGAGGAAGATCACTTCTTTTTCTGCTTCCCATGTCTGGCCAAGAAGCAAACTATGAAGAGAAAATATCGGGGCCTGTCTCTCTCTAGAAAACGAAGGCAAGGTTAAAAAAAATTCTAAAATAATCAGTACTCAGGACTTCAGAAAACAACAGCAATGAATTCAAAAGAAAGGAAAGACACTGGAACTGGCCAATTATAAATCAGAAATCCAGAAATCACAAAATTGCTAAAAGTCTTTGAAGTTAGAAAGAAATGTCTAGTCTGCCCTATTCTCTTTCAGATCTCCCATTTTGGAGACGGGATTACTAAAATCTACAGAGTAAGTTATTCAGTCTGATGTCAAATAGGATAAGAATAGAGAAATAAATAAATAAAAACCACAAAGCACACATGATCAGCAAGTCAAATCTGGATGTCCTTAATTTGGTAACAATTAATGTACTAAATGACTCAGATAAATTGGCTATTTTGATAGATGCCCACAGATATAAAGTGAGAATGTTTGCTGAGCCCACCAAAGTGATATTCAGATAAACTAATTAAAGTTTGAAAACTGTTCTGAAAATATAGGGTGCTGCAAGAGTGGTAAGCATCGTTACTATTCAAATTAATACCAAATCTCACCTGTTCCACAGAGCTATATAAATGTAAAATAGATTCATTTCATTTTCTTCAGCTATTTCCTGCCTCCGATCTTCAACATCTGATCTTGGGGCTCTTTAATATTTTATCCAAATGACTTAAAGAATCAAAAGAGAAAAACAGATCCCAGGAACTGACAAACAGGGGCTGACAAACGTAATGTCATCACCAGGGCTGTGATACACTGACAATATCCAAATTTCACATAAAAAAATGAAGAGTTACTTTGGAAAAACCCCATCCTATTTTCCCTAACTTCAGAAAAAATACAATAGACTGAGGAAGGGGAATGACATTTTTATTTCAAATGACCAACTTTTTTTTGACAGCTTAAGCTGTGTGACAGATAGTATCTAATTAAATTCTCACTATGACCTTATGATGCTGATAATCTTATAACCTATAACTTTTTAAGCTAGTGAGGAAACTGCATCTCAGAGAGGTTATATATTTTCCCAAGGTCACGTAGCTCAATCTAGTGGTGATGAGAGATGCAAAGCCTAGCAGTCAGATTTCAAAGATAAGATTTTAACAATAAATAATAACCCCCTCACCCAATATTTTATTTTAAAATCATCCATCTCATGCCCCTAACCAACAATTAACACTAAGTAGCGATTAGTTAATGTTAGGGAGCACGAACTGTTCCCTCAAAGGTCCTTCTAGTTGGACTAAGAATCAAATTGACAAGAGACAGATTCACAGGAGAAAAACAAATTTAATAGGCCTACACACAGGGAATCGACATGGACATCGAAATTCCAAGGACAGTCAGGCAAAATGAGGTATACATGTCATTCTGAACCAAGGAGAAGAGGGCAGGGATCTGGAACTTCAGAGGAAAGGGATGCACTTCACAGGGTGATAAGAAGAGAGATGTTTGGTGATTAGATGTTAGCCCTACCATACAAATGGGTAACCCAGATAAAATTCATCTCTGCTAATAACCCTTATTCTGGGAAAGACCTCCAATTTAGATTCTTCTGTGTGGTTGAGGGAGGACAAAATTTCTCTTGAGCCTACAGGGTCTCAATTGCCTTCGGCTCAAAATAAATCACGTGTCAAAGTGGCACATTAGGGAGGGGGCTCTGTCCTGAGCTCCTTCTGTAACAAGGCTCAAAGAAACCTTGAAACTCTGGATACAGCACCCTAACTTTTTAGATTAGGATACTGAGGTCAACAACATTAATAAAATTAACTGTCCAAGGTACTATCAGAAGTTAGTCTCCAGAGTAAGAAGAGAATACACAACTTGTAGCCTTGTGATTTTTTTTTCCTCTTCAACAGAAAGAGCTGCATGCTTCTTAAAGAATTTTACCCATATTGATAACCATTTGGTGAAAGAAAGAAAGAAAGAAAGAAAGAAAGAAAGAAAGAAAGAAAGAGTGAAAGAAAGAAAGAAAGAAAGAAAGAAAGAAAGAAAGAAAGAAAAAGAAAGAAAACAAAAAGGAAAGAGGAAGGGGAGACAGGGAGATGGGAGTGAGAGGAGAAAGGTGAATGGAGAAAGGAGGAGGAGAAGAAAGGGGGAGGTAAAAAAAGGGAGGGGGAAGAAAGAGAAATAAAGTAAAAGAAAGAAAATGGACTGTATGATCTAATTACTAGAAAAACTGCCTCAATCTTTTATGCTGCTTTGGTTGTTATTCTATAATTCCATTTAAAGCCTCAAATATCATACCTCTATTGTATAATAAAATGTGCTAGAGGATTAATGGGAAATACGAGAAGCACAAACAATGCATCTGACCTCATTTAACCTACATGACAATGAAAAGACAGTTAACGTAAGGTATGGTCAGTGACTGAATAAAGCACCTTACATTTGGAAGTTTGTGGAACTGTAGTATAAATTTTCCATTCCTCTAAAACCAAAACACTAATTACAGCAATGTAAATTCTCCTCTTACTAAGATTCAAAGGGCAGAAAAAGAAAAAATAATGCTACTACCAGAATTATTTGTGGCTCTTCCTTTCTCAAAAAAAAAAAAAAAAAAAAAAAAAAAAAAAGAGCTAAGATAGAAGTTTCACATCCCCATATGCTTTGTCTGAATCTTTAAACTCATTTCTCTCATGCAGGACATAAATTAACTAGCCATTTCTCTGATGCACCGGGAGAAGGCCAATGAAATGATAAACATAGCACCTAGCACAATGCCTAACAAATGGGTTGCCCTAAAATGTATTACATGAAAAAAATAAATGAGCATGTGTAGTAAAGATTTCTACCTGTTAACAAAGATCCATTTTTCCCTTTTACCAGGGCCCTAAGCTAGATGTTCCCAGCTTGTCATGCATAACCAAAAAACTTAATGTGACTAAAGTCCAACCAATGTGAACAGAAGTAAAGCCTGTGCTATAAAGCCTCTCACAAGCTACTTCAAATTCTTTCCCTCACCCTGACTGGAATGGTGATGCCCAGAATCATTTTGGAAAGTACATGTTGAAGAGGCAAAACCCTCATCTGCTTTGATTGCTGGAGAATTATGTAGATCACCCTCCCACACTCCTGAACATGAAACCACCCTGGTTTTTTATGAACCTGAGAAATAAAATTCTATTTTATTGAGTCAATGCATTTTGGGCCCATTTGTTGCATCTATTTATCTTACCCCAAATTCCACAACAGTTGGTGGGAACTCATCCTTCTAAGAATCCAATCTTCTGGAAAAAGAAACTTTTTTGTTAGCACTGTGATTGCTTTTTTAGGCAAATTTATTATATCATAAATATTCTGGGAAGTTTCAGTTTACTGTCCTCTTAGCTTCTTAGGTAGATTTTTTTTTTTTTTTTTTTTTTAGACACTCAAATCTAAAATTAGTGTGTTAGTGTGCAAAGACAATGAAACTGCCTGGCCTTTCCTGTGAAGATATCACATCTCCAGAGAGGAAAGCTTTAACAGTGCACGGGGGTGATTTAACAACCTGTGTGTGGGTGAAGGAGAAAGAAAAAAAGGCTGTGCCTTGCAGGTATGACCAATCATTCTATTAATACTCAGTATAATGAAGCGTAGTTCAAGATGGCATTTATATTAAAGGCAGTGTGCTAGGCACGTTATCTAGCTATGCTTCCCATCAGAGAGAGGTGCCACCAGCAATACTACTTTCTGTTTAAAAAGAAAAATCACTAGATATAGCATTTAGAAACTGGATAAGAGCTCTCAGTCATTTTTTGGTATGTTAATACAGCTGAAGCTTTAACACCGTCTCAGAACTGTATACTGATGAATAATGAAGCAATCCATGGTCAGCACACAACCAAGCTGAAAGGACACAACGAACATTAAAAGTAGAAATATTACCTCATATTAAATATTAACCACACAATTCCTTTTTTTTTTTACTTACAAATGCCCACTTCCACAAAATATACAGAAACTAAGAAATTGTGAAAATTGAGAGGAATTCTCAAGGTAAAAATAAACTTAAAAAAAACAAAGACAACTGTGGACAGTGCTTATTCCATCCAAAATACTTCATCTCAAAGATCACCTGGTGATATACAAGTACTTTTATTTCAAAGGCCAACTTCAAATATCACTTCTTTGAAGCCTTTCCTGACTTGCTCAAAGCTGCCCCAGCCTAAAAGGGAAAGGTATCTACCTTCATGGGCTCCCATAACTCTTGGTTCTTACCATTAAATGTATCAGCAGCAGCATCATCACCACCACTAGTATTTATCTGGCACTTTCTAGGAATATCGTATAGGTCAACATTCTGATTTGGATTAGGGAACAAATAATAAGAATTATTCTATTATAATTAAATAGTTCAACAGAAACAGAAGAATACTGCCACACCATATACTGTTTTCTACGTGGTTCATGGATTACTGATGCCTTTAAATTTGTAGTGGAAACCCACAACACAGTCCTGGGACTACAATATCTTATTCAAAAATTAGCATTCTATTGTCATTTAGTAACAGAATAACGTGTTTATCTCATGTTTTTATTTTTCATGAGTAGTAGAAAATAGCTTTCCTATAAGGTAAGACATTCTTCTATGCTTCAATAAATAGCCAAATGAGAAAAGAAAGGAAAATAAACCAAATATTATACTGAAAGTGAACAGCAGAGGGTTTGTAAAACCAGCTGTTCTTTTTCTTTTTCCTTTTTTTTTTTTTTTTTTCAATTGATGTATGTCAGGCTGGTATAAAAGGGGCAAGTTGAACATCTGGACCAAAACCAAGGCATTTAACATTTCCAAGCAATTCAGAGGCACAGATGATTTACGATGCTATTCTTGGATTTTTATCATGCGTCCTCTCACTTTATGAAATGTGGGCAGGCACATAAACCTGGTGACACTTCATGACATAAAAACAGTGATTGAAGACTGATAAAGAAGAAAGAAAAGAAGAATCATTTTAGTTTGGAGATGTTCAGAATAGGGCAGGCCCCTGGGAAGATGAGCTGAATTTTGCTCCAGCGGCAGTGCCTTTCAGCAATTGAAGGAACTCTGTTTAGGCAATCCCCGGCCTCCTCTAACTCTAGAAGAGGCAGAATAGGATCTATAACTTAACTTATGTATCTGTGTGGCTTTTTTCACTAGAGAAGCTGAGGCAGTCATATTATTGAGTATTGAAAGGCCCTGAGGAGAATAAGGCCACCGTAATATATTTTCTATCTTCAAAATGACCCATCTCCTTCTGCATTGGGTGGGGGCGGGGGGGGTGGAGGGGCAGAAAAAGAAGGCTGCAAAAGAAAAGAAGTGAAGAGAAAAGGGTGAGATGACTGTGACATACCAGAGAAAACAGAACTAGTATGACATTTTGGCAAAGCTGAAGTTTGTTTATAAATCACTTCTCTAAAAGATATCTATCCTCTGCAACACAAAATAATGCCCCAGAAAATAGCTGTGGGTAGCAATCTCTATTTAGTGGCAAAGACACAGCATGTATTTAGAAACACTAGAAACCATCTATTGTCACCAACTTGTTGATTAACTTCAAACTCACTGCTCAATTTCATAAAGCCCCTTTGGACTACAGCAGATTTGCACAGAGTTTTTAAGACATTGCATTATATGTATATTGTCAGATGAACTTTTCAATGTTTAAAGTCTATCACTCAATGCAACAATAATCAAATCACTGAATTTGCTAAAGTAAGTAACAGATTATGGTATAAAATGCTAAATTATATCTAAATAAAGACATAGCATTTTGGAAAAGTCATTAATCTTTTTCTCATTTATTTTATCGATATTTCAACCAGTGACACTGGATTAGTATCTCAGGGCATGATAAATGTGATCTTTCATTTAATCATTAAATAAAAATTTAAACATTCATTTATATTTTCTGATGGTATTTATGATAGTTTTGGCATTTAAGACTTTTTAATTTCCTCATGGTCAATCGTGTGTAATGACTAACATAAATATTTCATTGCTTCCAATAATTATTTCTCATTAGGATCATAGCCTTGTTTTTTCAAATAAGTCTTCCCACTTTAGAATGGACCATCAGGAATATATAATGTTCTACTTTACACTAAGACATGAGACAAGTGAGCAAAAGTTTTGTAGATTCCTAGTTATGTGATAATACGACAGATTCACAAGTACCTACTCTGAAGAATACTGCATAGTTACAGATAATTTACTAACAATACTAGCAACATTTTAAATCAAAATTTTTATATATGCAGCTGATGGGACATCACAGGAAAAGAACGACCCTTCTTTCTAGGTATGAGACTCGAAATGCACAGCCTGCCTGCATTAACTGAAGCTCTGTCTTGGGGCCAGGGTTGGGTTATCCTGGACTTCCCTCACAGGCCAATTTATTCCATGACCTATGGACAGGAGGTTGTAAATAAATGTCCATGTCCACCTTCTGCCTAAGGAGCCCATTTTCCTTTGCTGAATTAAATAGGCACGCACTTAAAAAAAAAAAAAAAGAAGAAGAAGAAAAAAAAACCACCTTTCCTTTAAGGGTTCTAAAAAAGAGCTGCTTAATTATTCGTGCCACATATCCTAGAGAATGAAGTTCTCCTAATCACAGCAGAGAAATCATTATTATTGATTAAAATGTCATTTCAGTCAGAGATCAGGAACCCCCAAAAAGATCATTTTTGCTTTCCAAATTAACCATAAAAAGTTTAAACTGTAAGTGAAATGCCATTCTATGCTGTTGCAAAGAATTTCCAATAATAGTATCTACTTTATATTGGTTCAAAAACATTGCCTTAATTAGGCTGACCTTTAAAGAGCTTTTCTAGAACTGAAATTCTTTAAAATGCTTCCACATACTATATTCACATGCAATTTATCTGTCCAAATATAATTATAAAAGCTTTAAAATCACAACTTAGTATTTGTTTTAGACACCAAATATTATTTTTGTCACTTCTGCTGCCAAACATCAAAGTCCCAATTAGAAGCTATTTACAGATTTAAAAATTTTAATACACGCTTATACCAGTTGAGAATTTGCCGAATAATAAAAATTATTTTCTTGGCTGGCGGTACAGGGTTAGGGATGTGGACAAAACCGAAAATGAAACCTTGTTTCAAGAAATCAAGCAATATCTAAGCAATGTATCCATTTTGAACAGTGTTTAGCTTATAATCATGATACCCGCATTTGTCTAATTCTTACCTTGGCTTTCAGAGTTTACAAAACACTTCTATATATTTTATTCCATTGGAAAATCACAGTATTCCTAGGAAGTACAGAAGAACAGTCTCCTATCTTACAGACGAAGAAATAGGTTCAGGGAAAGTAATCAGGTCATTCGTCTCTAGGTCTTTAACCAGCTACTACCCTCAGAGAGTAAAATCCTTCTCAAGCCATGTTGAGGCTAAGTCACAGTTTTTCTGACATTCAATAAGAACAACACTGCTTCCTACATCTGTCATCACTGGATGAACCTTTGAGATTAATTCCTCTCACCTCAGTGCTCCTCCTTACCTTAAAAAATTGGGGAGGTGGGGGAAGACTAAAACTAAAGGGATTTTTCAAGGTCGAACAATTTACCACAGTCCACCTGATATTAGACCCCAGATGTTCTGACTTCTGTTCAATTGCTCTATATTGTCCTGCCTTTTTCTCCTTTTCCAGAACTGGATAGAGATAAAAACATTTCTGGAGAGGCTCTGGAAGCCAGCCCTGAAAGAAAATGAAAGTGTCTTTGGAAATTCTTGCCTTTTAAAATTCTTGTTTTTCAAAAAACACTAAGGCTTAGAACCTGGTGTCAAATAGCAACTATGTCCCTGATTTAGAGTTTTTGAAGAATGGGTACACTTCCTCCATGGACCTTTTAGCATGGCATGTGTCACATCCTCTGCTGACCAAGGAAGAATGTACAAATTAGCCATATATTTTATTGCCCTTTAGATCCTGTATTCTATCACATATTTCCAGCCACAAAGTTCATTGGACTTATAGTTGATCAATCACATAAAACCACTATTTTCAAAACACTTCACAAAATTATCAAATTTCTGTGCATTCAGCAGACACTGAAAACCATTTATGTCTGCTTCATATTATTGATTTAGTCTTTTAAATGTTAAGCCTCGAAAGCACATGTCCTCAACAAAATAAATAAATAAATAAATAAACAAACAGACAGACAGATAAGGCTACAGCAAGTGCTTGTCATCTCCCCCACCCCCAACCAGGGTTTTCCAATGATCACATTTATGCACCTTTACTAAATCTAAGTGTGAAACATAAACCCTTAGTACCAGAGCCTGCACCATCACTTATACAAAAAACATGATGATTGTTTATTTAAATGAGATGAAATTGTTCTTATCTAAACCAAATAGCACAAAGTAATCAGATGCTGGTTCTAATCCTGCCAATGAAAATACAGGTTTCGTATGCTTCCAGGACTTGGCCAACTGCTGTATTATCAATGTTACAACTGCATGCAGTTGATTATTTAGCATATTTTCCAATCACCACCTGCTAAAGAAAATTATTTAATGGAAATCAGCATCACATTAGCTTTGAAGCTTCTATGAGGACTAAAGGGAAATTTTTAACAGCCATGAGAACATTAAAATTCTTCTAAATTTTTTTCTTGGTTAATTCATTTATTCAAAAATGTGTATTACATTACTATTATATGCAACACACTGGGGATACAAACTGAGTACAAAAAAGCAAACAACATACCATGTTCTGTATCTTCATGCATTTTAGCCTAGTGAGAGGAAATATTAAACAATAATGAAACAAAAACATATTCGTTCATTCAACATCTATTAACAAATATTTACTATATTTACTGAGAGCCTACTATGGGCAAGGCACTATTCTAGACATTCGAGTTCTATTAGTCATCAGGCAAAACCATTGTCTTCTTTGTGTTTATATTCTAGATGTAGAGACCCACCTAGTGTTAAATACTGTAGGAAAAGAGGAAAAAAAGAAAAAAAATGGAGAAAGACAAAGGGGATAGAGAGCATTGGAGTTGGGGGTTGAAATTTTTTAAAGGATGTCAAGGATAAGCTTTATTAAAAAGTGACACGCAAGTTGACTTAAAAAGTAATAAATGCCTTGGGTAAATACTACAAAACAAAGGCTTGAAAGACACGCAGGGATGCATGAGCCATGAAGAGGATGCTGCTCTTTACACCAAGGGCAATGGCAGACTTGATAAGATTAATGGCGGGATATTTTGCTGCCTTAGGAAAGAGTGGAAAGAATTAGAAGGAATGAACTCAGGTATCAAACCGTTTTTCCACAAATGCAGTATCCAAGATATAGAAAAGATCAGAAAGCATGCACACATTCTCCCATTTCTGCCTCTAAATTACACCCAAACACAAATAGGGAAGTTGGATTTGAAATCTTACGCGATACAAATATGAAATCATGAAATCACCAAGTAATGCAATAACTTTCCCTATGCCTTAGCTTGTTGCTTTTAAATAAGGCTTTTCAGGTGCAGACTGACTTATCACTTTTGCTGGGGAAGCTGGGTCTTCACAAATGACTGCCTGCTCTTCTTGCACAGAAAGAGGCAGATGTGGCACCCAGCATATAATTTGAAAAACTAGTCTACAGCCACCTTCCAATTGAGAAACACTGGGAAAAACCTCCAGAATTCTATGATTCCTTGAATCTATGATAAAAACACACTGACACTGGTAAGCAATTAACCAGATAATCCATTCATTTATTAAAAATGTCAAAGGATTGATGTCTTTGAGATCACCACCATATTCAGATTAAGAGAATCATTCCACAATCTACAGCACCACTTTCTCTGATGAAAAATATGCAAATGGTTCTGAATCAAATAGTCCCATTAAGCAGTTATCCTTCCAATGTTGTCAGATCAAACGGGATCAGCAGCAGCAAGGGGCAATTCACTGCTCTGTCACCTCACCCTCCTCTATTCTGTGCTCATTTCATTCTTTTGAAACGTCATTAAACTTGACTCTGGTACACTCTAACCTTAGTTTTTTTGCCAGTCATTTTCATGACCATTTTATGACTTCAAGCAAACCAAAGCATCACAGTTACGAAATAATTCTCTCCAACATAATATTCTTAGTGAGCTTTTTTTTCTTTTTATTTTAATGGATTTAAACATACCACAGAATGACTGACATTGGTCCTGTATTCAGTGCTTTTAAAGATATTAAATACCGGAATTGTATTTTATGACATAGGTCATTAGATGTGGGTAAGTAACCTCGGTACTGGACTCAGGCTGTGAAACCAGTGTGTATTAAAGAGAGCAGAGAAGATGTAGAGATAAGAAAAAAAAAAGGAGGAAGAAGAAGAAGAAAAAAACAGAAACACAAAATAACAACTAATCCCATGTTCTAGAACTAAAGGTGGTATTGGCAGTCAATTAATCAGGGCTGGAGGCTTGGTCAGTAAGACTCTGGTACTGGTCAGTACTTGGTCAGTAAGACTGGTACTGTATTCTGATACTATAGTATCAATGAGGTAACTGTCATTATGGAAAATTAGTGTAAAAAGAGACTGCCAATATGGACAACTGCTCCCTATATCGAAACAGAGGTAACACTCTACATAGACTCAAACACTCTCAAGAGGGAAACATCATTTTACTTAGGAGAAATGATTAGACCACCCTTTTATTAGTTTGGATGAAAGAAAGGAAGCTGGTTCCAAATCAGTGCAATTCTTTTTTTTTTTTTTTTAAGTTTGTGACAAGTATTGTAATTTCTAACATTAAATGCTAGACAGGGCTCTCAGAGAAGTACCTTGTGCTTTCTTGAAAATGTAAATATATTTTTAAATTTCCAAGGAAGAGGAAGGAAGCATCAGGTTTCTAATATAACCTGGACATTCTGCTGCATGGGCTCACATTCAGAGGATAAAACCAATATGTATAATGGATGCCATCGTAGTCTGCTCAAAATTAGGAACATTTCTGATTTCTGTTAACTTTTAATTGCTGCAACCTCTTGCTAATCCTTGCACAACTGAGGCTTCTTTGGAGAACCTCTTGCTCTTCATTTTAGCATTTGTTATCTGATACTTAGAGGGAATAATACAGGTTGCTAAATAATAATGGCTCTGATTTTTCTTTAATTAACACAAGAACAATAGTAACAGTATAATTAGAATACTTACAGGGGCAATCAAATTATTCTTATCTCCTTTCTGAATAAGAGTTTAAAATGCTGGCTCTCCAAAACTCGAAAGAAATGGGAACAATGTCTTTGTTTTAAAAATCGGCAAATCAGGGGCGCCTGGGTGGCACAGCGGTTAAGCGTCTGCCTTCGGCTCAGGGCGTGATCCCGGCGTTACAGGATCGAGCCCCACATCAGGCTCCTCTGCTATGAGCCTGCTTCTTCCTCTCCCGCTCCCCCTGCTTGTGTTCCCTCTCTCACTGGCTGTCTCTATCTCTGTCGAATAAATAAATAAAATCTTAAAAAAAAAAAAAAAAAAAATCGGCAAATCACTATTTTTATTGGCATGTTTCCCTGCTTTGGCCTTAAGATTAGCTTAACATAGAAAGAAAAGTTTAATTCACCATCCAACTTTACATTAGCATTTTTCTCTTTACTTCTTTATAATGCTTGATGTGTGACTGTAAATTAATCAGAGAAGATTTTGTTTTCTTGTTTTGTAGTCATAACCTAACACTTCAATATTACAAAAATAATTGCCTAATACAAAGATTTTACAGTCTTGTACTCCAAACACTTAATTCTTTCTGTTATTATTTAAGAAAATGCGATGAACCCAGTCTGTTTATATTTTATATCTTAAGTAACCATCCATAATACATAGAATTCATAGTTATTAGAAAATAGGCTTCATAATGTTCAGGTTTAGAGAGGTTTTGGCAAGAATGGCAACTCATCCATTAGCTCTTATAAATTGGTGCAGTGTCAAAATAAAGGGCAGGAAAACTTGGAGATCAAGTAGGTTGCAAAAGGGTGGTTCAAGTAAAGGAATGGTTTTGAGTCCACTTAGGTACATGTGCACGTACATCCATATATAAATTCAGACTATCTGGGGATGCCTGGGTGGCTCAGTCGGTTAAGTGTCTGCCTGCGGTTCGGGTCATGATCCCAGGATCCTGGGATCTAGCCCTGGGTCTGATCTCCCTCTCCTTCTGCCTGCTGCGCCCCCTGCTTGTGCTCTCTGACAAGCGAATAAAATCTTAAAAAAAAAAAAAAAAGAAATTATATAAAAAAAAAATTCAGACTATCTGAAAACATAGATGAAAAAGAAACCTCAATATAGGAAGTAGGAAAAAGAGATGATGTGGCTATATTAGCATATGTTTAAATGCTGAATTATAAAACCACTGCAAATCATTAAGTTGGTTCTTGCTTAAATGTGTCTGTAAGTTCTAGAGAAAAAATAATAGTGCTATGGATCCTGAGCTGAGTTTAATGATTTAATGATAATCAGTGGGGCCAAGTGGGTTAAAGGCTCAAATATTCTGAGCATTTTAGGAGCTACAGACAAAAAAGTTTCAATGGATTCTCTAAAAAGGAACAACTCAGCCCACAGCCACATGAGATTTTTACACCAGTAGAAAGATATTCTACGCTGGTTATCCGCTATACATATTAGTATTTTTAAGCTTGTTATATTTTTTCAAGGGTAGTTTGTGTTTTTATACTGTTAAAAATAATCTAAAAATATGTTGGGGGTCATTTAAGCTTTCAAATATGGCTTTGTAATTTGCTTTTGTATATTTTAAATGAAAATCTGGAAAAGCAACTTAAATATTTCACGTCACACCCAGGAGGTTTTCCCAAAAATAATAAAGTGTGTGACATTAAGAAATCCAGTGTTTTTCCTTCTGTAAATCTGTGTATTGTCTATATTTTTAGTTTTTGTTTTATTTTTATGCTAGAAATTACTCTTTTGTTATATGGCATTTAGTCTCCTGTTAGGATATCCCTGTATACACATATACCAGTGCTTAATAAATATTAGAAAATGAATGTCAAACATAGCTAGATGGCCACATATACTAAATTTGAAGGACCATCATGCAAAGTATTTTATCCTTATTATTTGGGGTTTCTACAAACTATGGCCAAGCATGCATATTTTTAACTTAAAATCATTGGGTGCAACTGATTACATATGACATTCTTTAGCTATTAAAGTCATGTAAGCATAATCAACGAGGTGATGCTGACAATAAAGCCTCAGGAAGATATGACTTTGAATCCGAGCTTCAAGAAGAACCATGGGATGTGTCAAGGTAGATTTTGTCCCCCATCTTTTATTTTTTAACAAAGATGAACATTATAAGAGAAGAAAATGTGTTATGAATGAAAAAAAAGTATAGATTTCAGGTTAAAAACCCCCAAATTTAGATTATAATGGTCAATCTCTTATGAATCACTTATAAAAAGACTTTAGATGCAAACTTAGAAATTTATTGAATTAATTTTCTGTGCTCTTAATTACACGATGTGATTTTTTTTTTTTTTTTTTTTTTTTTTTTTTTTTTTGCCTACTTAAATTTACTTCTCCTGAAAGAATAAAGCCAACAAAAAGAAAAGGCTTTCTAAACATAGACTTCCAGGAGAGAAAGTAGAGATAGAATTGAGCTGAGGGTTAAGGCTCAAAGAATAAGTTAAAAATATCACTTAATCAAAACTACTTAAATTCATGATGAAGTTGCCATGTTGGGGATAGACAGACTACCATCTATCAAAAGGCCCAACACAGATTTTTCATTTTGTTTTATTTTCCTTAGCATTGGAATAGATCACATTTCTTCACAGAGCACTATACCTAAGTGACTTTTGATGTGTGTTTAGGGGCACAGTTTATAAAATTATTTATATTTAAGCTTTAGAATCACACTGGGCATGGCAAGATGTTCACATGATAGAAGCACAGGGGAACTAGGAGAACAGAATCACTCCTCATCTCAGCCTCACTTTGGCAAATAAGATCACTAAGGGATTGGAAGGCAGAAATTACTGTGCTCTCTGTTCTCTCTTCTTTACTTTTTCTCTCCATCCTTTCTCTTTCTTTACTTGTTCCTTTATTGTTAAACGGGTAGAGTAAATCTGAAAAGATAAATTTGAATTTAATGTAATTCCACATCATTAAGATTACTTTTACTGTGTCTGAGAAGTAGTGGAAGACACAGTACGAAAAGACATGAGAAAGGTAAATTGAGGGCAGATCATGAAGAACCCTGAACATCAAGATCGGACTCTATTTTACAGACAATGGGGAATATTTTTATCCACGTGATAGACTAAGCAGAGCTGTGTTTCAATAATGTGAATCTTTAGTACCAAATGAGGAAGTACAGATGAAAGAAAATGCCAGACTGAAGGAAGCAAGATAACTTGACATTGAGGAGGAGAAAAGATATGCTAGATATATGGTCACCTATACTTAGAACAACTGTTTTAAATCCCCTTGCAGTCCTTTCTTCATCATAAAATAATAATATTAAACTAAGTAACTACTGTAGGTAGCATCTCTCCAAATTGAATATTTAGAAATCTGCTTAAATCACAAAGTGAAATACACACTATATACTAAACAGTGTATTGTAATCTCCTTATCTGCAAAGGATAAATAAATGGTTTGAAAAATGTCTATAGTACAAAGTTAAATTGTAACATTATTCATGGTATTTTGTGGACTATGGAAATAGTATACTTGAGGCAGACCAACACACATACACACAGGAAGAAATTACAAGATTTGGTATTGTCATGGCAATGGCCTAGATTAACCATGGAGTTGTCTCTCTTAAAAAAAGTAACAATAGAATTTTCTTCTTTAACTTTGTTGGAATAACTAATAGGCACTTTCAATTACCAGGAAACCAAAATTCACAGGATCAGATTTTGCATAATTTTTCCTTTTTTTTTTTTTTTTTTTTGCAGCTTTCAAAACAAAATGCAAGACACTATCCATTGACTTGGTTTAGTTCTTAAGCAAGGCCTGAATTAGAACTATTTAACTGTCCTCTAGGGATTCAGCCATATTAAAAGAGATCTAGAGTGCCTATATTGTCAAAAAATGCTAGAAGGTTTTTTGAAATGATCTAACTCAGGCTAACATTTGAGAGTTTTGAAAATGGAAATTCTATCATCATCACTCAAAGATTCCAGTAACAGCCCTTCCCCATCTGACATGCCAGCACTTACTGGTCCCTGAAAATAGAAAGAAGAGAAACAAAATAGAATAAAGAGAACAAGTGCAGCAACTACGATGATATTACCATGGCACTTTCGATTTACTGGCTTGCTATTGGACACTGTACTAGGCACCTTATGAATATCCTGACAACCACCTGAGAGAAATATATGCATTTTATAGAAGATGGCTCAGTGGATCAAAAAGCTCAATTTACAGTGCCAGGTGGGGTTACAGCACTGGAGTTCAAATCCAGGACTGTCTGATTTCCAAACTTAATTTAGTTGAATTCTGCCATGTTATCCACACAACACAAGGTTAAGGAGTAACACTGAAATATTATAGCATCACATCTAAGCAAAGCTCTGGCTCTCAGATGGCTGGAACGTAATGTTATAAATATTCCATTCTTCAGTGATCATTAAGAAGCGATCATATAACTGGAAATATGCAATACTCATTATTTATCTTCTATTTGTAGGAAATCACCTACATTAAGGCTATAGATTATGCATTACCTTACTATTTATTGTTTCAGTCGTTGGCAGAATTACTACATTCTGTGCTTTATGAAGCTTGCTATCAATACCACCTTGAAGATGACTTTAAATTATAACAAAGCCTTTCTGACGAGGATGCTGACCAGTTATTCTACAGCTCTACAGAGTCTATAAAGAGAGGAAAGATGTTAGACTTTGATGATTTTTGGAGACAGCATCAGGGTTCAGCAAAAAGAGAATACAGTTTTGGAGTCAGACAAATCTTAATCTAAACTGTCAGTTCCCAGGATTTATTAACCAAGACACCCTGGAGAGTTTCCATATATATAAAATAAGGGCAAAATAACAGCCACCTCACATGGTTACTGTAAAGCTTAAAAACAGAACATATAAATTACTTACCTCCTATATGTTGTAGGGAAAAAAGTATAGGTTTGGGAGACAGAGAAATTAGTTTTCATCACATTTACCTGTGGGGTCTTAAACTAGTCACATTCATTGGCATTTCTGAGATGTGGCTTTCATTTTTTTAAAGACTTTAATTTTTTAAGTAATCTCTACACCCAGTGTGGGACTCAAACGTACAACCCTGAGACCAAGAATTGCATGCTCTCCTGACTGAGCCAACCAGGTGTGCCGAGATAAGGTTTTCTGATGAGGAAAATAGCACTTGCCTTAGAGGAAGGAGAGATTTGACAAGCTTAGCCTAGTACTAGCACTTGGTAAATAACCCATAAATGTCAGTACCCCACCCCTTACCCAGTTACATTTGAAATATGACATTTGAAATATGTTGGCTTGCTTCCTTCAGTAACACGAAAGTGATTTCTTACCACAAGTTGGTCAAAACCCTGGTTCATTAAGGGAGGGAAATAGAATGGGGGTACTTGGGCATTTTACATATGAGAGACTCAGCCAAGCCTTGGTGGGTTCAGATACAGATACCCAGAGCACTTCCATCATTAAAGTATTATTGATATGCTCCTGTACAGACCTGGAGTATAATATCTCTAGTTGTCTTACTTAGGCTTTAAGTGTTAATCTTAAGATAGTCACTCCCCTGCTTAAAGTCCCTAAGGTCTAATCTTATTTTTAGAATAATGGTATAAATTCTTTACATGGCTTATAGGCCCTAAGTAGACCTGGGCCTTGTCTAATTCTCCAAGCCACTCTGCTTAACTGTCACAGTTAGTCATATTTGATACCTTACTGTTTTTTGAATGCACCAATCTCTTTGCTACCTCCACACCTTGGCCTATGCTCTTCACTTTGCCTGGAATCCGTCCTTAGCCAGGTCAACTCTTACTCTTTCAAATCCTTTTATCTACTTAAATGGGAACTTTAACTGGACTTTTCCCGGGTGCCCCTATAGTTCTTAGACCACCCCATGTGTCTGCATATCTTAAAACACTTATCTAAATTATAAATTTAATATGCATTTATGTAATTATTTCTCAATATCTCTCTTAGATCCTATAAGATTATAGGGCTAATGACAGCACTATCTGTGTTTATACTGTTCCCTGATAGATCCCCAGTTCCTATCAATCAGGCCAGTGCTTAATATATACTTAATGAATGAAGTCGCTAATGCTATAGTCACACAATACTAAGCAAGAAGCTATCACTTCAGCTATTTTATGTGAAAATGTTTTATTGTGTAAAGATTTAGTTGTTTTATAGCAGAGCATGTCATTTCCAGCCCAACTACTCAGCTCTTATACCGATATGATTGCATAAACACTAGTTAATTAATTTCCCTTTTATAATGAGACAAAAATGTATGAGCTAACAATGTCAAAGTTACAGAATGACTTAAGAATCTGATGTAGAGCAGGGTTTTCCTATGTTGACAGAATTGACATTTTAGGCTAGATAATTCTTTGTGGTAGAGGCTATCTTGTGCAATGTAGGTCATTATCCCTGGCCTCCAGCCATTAGATACTAATAGCACCCACTCCCCAGGTGTGACAACTAAAAATATGTCCAGACATTGCCAAATGTTTCCTGGGTGACAAAAATATCCCTGGTTGAATACTACAGACAGAGTGTATCTATAATAAAACAGTCTTTGCTCTCCTTGAGTTATAAACCTAGGTGGGTGGGATTCATACAGGTACACAACAATAAAAGAGACACAAAAATTGAGCTTAAAGAAGAATCTCTCCTTTTTCAAGGATTTAACATTTCATCATGCATTGTGTGTCACACTAATTATATCATGGCCAGGGTAAAGTCAATTCTTTAACAACATCATGAGCTGGTTAATAAAAGCAACAAGACCTCATGTGACCTCATTCGAACCCCTACTACAGAGCCCCAGTAAACACATGTAACTATCAGCACAGTAACTGATCATTCAAGAAGAAAAAAACTGAACTCCACACCAGGCTTTCAGAAAAAGTAAATGTCAAGCATTTAGAAATTTTTTAAGTCAATTTTCAGCATTATGCATGATTGTGTTCACATTTCATAGGGCAAACATAGAAGACTAAAATACTGGGAAAATTACGTATTTTTTCAGTATTTTCAGTTCAGCGAAAGATGAAATAGAATTGTTTAGGAGGACAGGAAAGGGAAAAAAAAACTCTAAAGATTCCAAAAACATTATTTAACTGAATAGTAAAATATATTTTATTGCTAAAAACAGTGCAATGCAAATTAATCATTAATTCTTGGTCAGATGGACCTTCTGTTTGAAGTGCTCTATATCTTACGATCTCCTACTTGCTCTTCACTGTCCTGTCCCAATGTCACCCACCCTGTGAAGGTTTCCATAAACTCTGTGCTATGAACACAGAGGAAAAGTCTAAGTCACAATATATGCAGATTATTCGTTCACTTGGTTTTTACTCTGCTCTATTCATTCCCGAAAGGCAGGCTATGTGTTTAACAGTATATTGTACATACCTATAATTTGGGAGGAACTCCAAACTATCTGTTTAACAAGACAATGAATGAGTAAATGAACAATCAAATATATATAATTTAAGTTAAGCACCTGCTAGTTTGGATTCACTTCAGCTTTAAGGTAGAAAATGATGATTGCTATATACAATTTGTCATAGTAATAAAACTCCCTTGACGTTTGTAGAACTCCCACCAGAAACTGTAGCACCTACGCTGCTAGACATACCTGCAATTCCCCAGAGAGGGGCTTCTCAGTAAACATGGGGGTGTCATACATTATAATGTACTGCAATATACGCTGTGCTTATGAACAATATTGTACACTCTACATTGTAATAATTACACAATTGTATTCAGTTCTCTCCAATCAGATCATAAGCCTGATATAACAACTGAGTTGACTCTATCTGTAAACTAAGTCCAGCTAATTAAATGGTGCAAACCTGACTGATGTATGTATGTGGCATTGAACCTTATAAAGGGACATTTTCATTATATTTGAGGGCTGTCGTTGGTTGATTAACCTTTGCAAATAAATATTTACCACAATTTATTCTAAGAAGATGATTACTTGACTTGGATGGGTTGAAAAAGCCCAGAATGATTAAATGATTTGACGTAAATATGACATATTCATAAATCCACCAATGATGTCTAACTGTAACTGAAAGAGAGAAGTACCTCTCCTTAGATCTCGAATAATTGTGAAAGAGAAAAATGCATTGTTTTGCACATACGACCTATGCTTGAACCAGCCATATATTTTCATTCTGCATATGCTCTGGTATTTTATAAATGGGACTTACTCTCAAGTAACTATACTGGGATAAAAAAATGATTTTTACAAAACGCAAACAAAAGTCTAATACATTAGTTCATTACATATAACCAATAAATTGATACTAATCATAGCATTACAGCTTCTTGATGAAAAATGACTATGCACTTTAGTTCTGATTTGTGTTACCATCATTTACCATTAGCTCTCACTTATACATGCTAATAGGGGAAGCAATGATGTGGGGGAATCTGAAACAGTAAATCACTGAAAATCATTTTTAACTGGTTCTGGAAAGCCTGATTCCTTTATTTTTCCCATAGCAAGTTTACACTATTAATTGTTCAGTTTGGTTACGATTAAAACTTATTTCAGTTACCCAAGAGCATTCTAGGTGCCAGAAGTAAATAAAGAGAATTGTCATTTTGCTATTGCTTGTTCCTAGAGATATTAAATGCTTCAGGGAATGAGAAGAAAAGAATATTTGCTGAGTGCTTAATATGATAAGCACTGGTTAAGAACTTTTAAATATGCTGTGATTTCAAACACATTACCCTGTAAGCTAAATGTTACCATTTCCATGTCTTAAGCACAAAGACTGAGGCTCAAATGGTAAGCTTGCCCAAGGTTATACAACAACCAAGATACAATGTTCCTCAGACTATTAAGTGAACTGTAACATCCATCGTGAATAGATAAAAATATTGTATTCTTTTTGACAAGTATCCTGAAGATGAAACCATTAGAAACCCAAAGAAATGATTTTGCCACAGCAGACTTTCCTTCATCCATACTAAATAAAAATGTTGCATGGAGTATAAACAGACATTCCCAAACAGTGATCATGTTACAGAGTAGGTCTATAGATCAAATGGCAAGTATAGAAATCATGCATTTTATTACATAAAAGACAGTAGCTAGAGTTATTTTAAAAACCCCTAAGTAAAACATGAAAAATTCTGTATTATTTCAGTATCACAGTATTTTAAATTTACAGATCTTAAAGCGTCATACTGGATATATAAAGGATTAAGAAGATGATGGCTATTTAAAGTAGTTATTCAAAGCTAACCTACATGTTGCAGGAATCAACATAATAACTATGGAAGTCCCTGAAGTTGGTAGAATCAAAGGGATTTAGTTTTCAATTCTAGTGGTACTACACGCCAGATTGTCCTGAGGCAAGTTAACTCGTGACACTTGGTTTCAGTTTGTTCAAGTCCATAATAAGAAGTTAGTATATTTTCTTTTATTCTGAAAAATCCAGTAATTCTGCATGTAAAAATAATGTCTTAATGTTATTGCTACGTAAAGCGAGGTCTGCAGACCAGCAGCACCAGGATCATGTGAAACCTTGTTAGAAAAACAAACTCTCAGACCCTATTCACGCTTACTGGAGCATAATTTGCATTTTTAACATGATTCCTAAGTGATCTGTACACATATTTAAGTTTGAAAAACACTGGTCTAGATATAAGTTGTAATAATAAATAGGCACTATGCCATATAGTCTGCATAAATCTGATTGTGTTGACAGTCTTGGAATTTTCAGTAAAAATACGCAAGTCTTCAACTATATTCAAATGTCTCTTGTAAAAATTTATTCTGCTGACTTAGTTAAGAGCTAGATATCACAGACACACAGACACAGACACAGACACACACACACACACACACACACACCATAGCCAAAGAACAGCATCTACATCCTCCCCCATTTTTTTGTTAACTGTGAAGCACTTGGCTTGTAATAACTTTTTGACCAGAGCTGGTAACCATCCTATCCCTCCTCTCTCCAATAGCTGGAAATGAAATAGGTAATAGGAAATGGAATCCCTGAGCCTTGTATTAAATTTTCTTTGATTCAGGATTAGCGGTCAAGAAATAATTAATGCAACAGGGTGAAAAGCACCCCAGCAATCACGGAGAGCAGTTCTAGAAGGCAAGGAGGAAGTGACTCCTTTGGTGTTAAGTGTTCATATTATACATTAACCAGGGATAAGCCCTGCTCTTACTATAATTTAAGCTAGATCAGAATGGAACATTCCCAACAATTCGCTGAAGAAAAGAAAACTTTGAGTGGACTCTACAAGCCTAGAGACCTTTCTCTAGAAGTATCCAATTCCCACAGACAAGCCTAAAAGGAAGAAGCATTGATGTCTCCTTGCACCACAAAGTGACTGAAAAGGGAGAGGTCTTTTTGTGGAATTTCTGATTAGGTGACAGTGATTAAACTAGACCTAAACAAGGGAGCCAGTGGGTTATGTTAATTCAGAGCTAGGGTGACCAGTTTTACCTGACTACATACTGACGCAGAAAGAAGTATCTGCAAAGAGAGAAGAAAACAGCATGACATAGAGAGGGTGGTGGGGGAAGAAAGAGAGAACACATGCACTGAGTGACCTCCTGGTCCCAGAACTACAGATAAGTAAGACCTATGCACCTGACTTGTCAGTCCTGATGTCAGCACAGTTGTACATCCTAGTTGGAGGTACTGTGAGATTCCTTGCATTCTTCCAGTAAACTTTTTGCTTGGTCAAGTATCTGCATCTCACAACTGAGATTTCTTGGCCAAGACACTGAGCAAATGTACCCCATGACACCGTATTTCTACTGTCTATTTTTAAAGACTAAAACCCTTTGAAATCAACATTTTACTTTTAGCTCATTGATTGAATCAGTGGGTGGATATTAAGGCAAAACACCTGTAATTCTACATTTCTGTATTCCTACACTTAAACATGGATAAAATTCCATCACAATGTTTTGACTCATAGGTCAGAAGTTAGGACAAATGTTAAAGCTACTTGAAAAACAGGCAAACTGCATAATTCAATGATGTTACTAAGCAGATGCTAGCTTCGGGGCATTTCGAGCAGTGCTGGCACCCTTAAATAGCAAATACAGCTTCTCAGGTTGCCCAACTACTGACACAGCAGGGTTTATCTACTGGGAGGCTGTGACTCACTTATTCTCCCAACTCCCCTATGTAATCTGACACAATGTATCCCCAAGATACTTCCTGCTGCTAATGCTTCTATTTCTATCTTGGAGCCTTTTAATTTGTATTTTCCCCAAATGGCTTATGTCTGCTTGTCAAGTGGGATTCTCACCTCACTTGGAACTACTGGCTCTTTGATAAGGAAGAGCAGGCTGGCAAGAAGAGCTGGCATGCCACAGAAACCTGTGTAAGCAATCAACAGCTTCTTTACAGCCAAGTGTGATTTTTCTGCAGCGCCAGCCGGAAGCAGCTCAGCACAACTCTCTCTTGCTAAAACCAGATTTTCATACACAAAGTCCCCATTAGTACTTTACCACCTTGTGGAAGGTAAGAGCTTGGGGTGCCACTAGCTGCTCCTACATCATCCTCGTGGGTGCATTTCTTGAGTGCTATGTGCATAATCCCTTAATTGGCACTTAAGGTTTAACAGCATTCCGTTTCTGCCCACCTGTAAGAATATGAACAGTGATTATGAATCCTGGCCCCAGAATCAAGATGGAACTCTGCCACGCATTTACTATGAGATATTGGGAAACTTATTTAACCACTCTGAACTTCAGATTTTTTTATCAAATAAGTAAATAAAATGTTAGAATCTTATCCACAGGTAGTTTCTAAGTATCAAAGAAGATAATGTGTTTATAAGGATTAGGAAAGTGCCTGGCTCATCATTAAGTACTCAAAATACGTAAGCTATTATGCATGTAAGCTCCCGTTTCTGTTGAGTAAAACTGGGTCCTTCAGTCATGGGAAGATCATCTTCTGTCCATGTGGGAAAGTAAATTCTTACCATTCACACAAGGAAGAGTTCCCAGCATTGTGGAAAAGAACACAACTCTGAACATCAAGAATTCTGTGTTGTGTGAGCATGTGATTCTGGACAAGTCATTAAACACTTGTGAGCCTAAATTTCCTCAGCCATAAAATGAGAGCTCTGGCCTGGATGTTACTGGGGCTCTTTTTACTAATTGCCTTCTATGAGGGTACTCTTTCCAGTGTGATCACTAAATGATCTCACATTTATGGTCGGAGTTATACTATAGGGTTCTGTATGTAATAAACAGAACTTGAGCTTCGGCTGTCAACATGTTTGAGGGAAACTCAATATAGGAACTTTAAAACAAAGAATTACTAAGACATGGAACAGATATACACAGAAACGCAAGTGTATGCTAGGCCATTTCTTTTCAGGCTACAACATGCTTTGGGGAAAAGGAGATATTCATCAGGACTAGTTAGGGTTTGCTACCATATTATAGGAATGTCAATGGTTTAACATATTAAGTTTTCTATCTCTCTTCTATAAAGTCCGGTGCCATTTGCCTGCTTTGTTTCCTATTTTTCTCTGTTACATTTGCCTTGCTTAAATTTTTGTTGGATATTAAGACATACAGTTTCTTTCTTTTTTTTTGAAGGGACATAGTTTCTGATTAAATTCAATTTATAAGTATCAATTAAATATAGACTGAGACCTATTCATTTCTAGTTATTTCATGAACAAAAAAATTAATGACGAAATATTGAGGGTTTTATGCCCTCAGCTTTAGAAGTGCCCTAAAGAAGTCACCACCCACAGAATCCTATTCTATTTTATTCTTTTAGGCATACTTATTATGACTTTATTTTATAATAGTACATACTTCTCTACAGCAACTACTTCT
Organism: Ursus maritimus; assembly: GCF_017311325.1. Classification (NCBI taxonomy): domain Eukaryota; kingdom Metazoa; phylum Chordata; class Mammalia; order Carnivora; family Ursidae; genus Ursus; species Ursus maritimus. Next base: position 14,944,838 of record NW_024423786.1, read on the forward strand.
TTTGTTCAAAATTATTAGCATTAGGACAAATTTGCCCTTGTATACTTATGATGCTCCTTTTATTTCATTGCCATCAGCCACTTGGTGGAGATTTTTATTTTCCTGCTATTTTTCACCCTGTGAAGTACAGATGAGGTTAAGAGGATTATTCAACAGCTGTGTCCAACCACCTGCTCTCCAAATCCTTGGTTTTCAAGCCCTTAAGAACGCTGCTGTGGATACCTTAGGTTCTGTCATTATCAACAAGGTTAATCCCACACTTCCCTTAGACTTGGCATCCGCCTACTTTGAAGATAGCTGTAATTATAGCTCTCCTTTAAAAGCTTCATTCTTCTGGCAAGGTAAAAATCTTACCTCTAATCTTTTTATTTCAAAGGTGGATTAAAAGGTAAAATAACCATGACCACTTCTCTAAGGCACATTCAGTCCTTGACCTTTAAGACAAGTGTCTGTCTCACTTCAAAACAGATCTTAATGGGAAGCATAGATTTCTCTAATTCATCCATGCCCTGCCCCCAACAGGCTCACCAGAGACATGTTAACATCATCCTGTTGTGTGATATTTCATCCTGTGCAGATAAAATTGACTGTTGTTTCCTTTCAATTTCTCTGCACAGTTCCCCAAGTTTAAGCTTCTCAAATTTCTCTAGCTTGTTTCTGGTTGTTTGTTTCAATGTACTTGGGGCCTCATACTGGACCATCAGCACTACATCTGAAATCTTATTCCACTTTGTATTTGGATGCCCCCCCCCAAGGTAATATTATCTCAGTCCAAGTGCTTGTGAAATTAGAGCTATGCTAACAGTTTGCAGACAGTCTATCAGTCCTCACAAGCCTGTATTTTTAATAAATTTTCTGTACGATCTTCAGATAAACAGATCTTTATTTTTTCCTTAAAGTTTATGTGGCTAAAAGGAAACTGACAGCAACTCATTGGCCTTTGGCTAATATCTATTAGCATATCTTTGACTGTCATGCTCAAATCCTGAAGTCTATGGTTTTGGGACAACTTTGAAAGAGGAGACTCCAAAGGGTATTTTACATGATCTTTGAAATTTACACTCCCTCACTACATGTGTAATTAGAAGGGTGATTCTGTACTAAATAGTCTCAAGACTTTGTTTTGCAATTTTGACAAGCTACCATATGTCTTAGTTTAAACACGGCAAGATAAAAATGTACTCCATTTTCTTTTTTTCATATGATGAAAGAAATAACCCAGACTTACTCTGGAAGTTCTCTTGAAAAAGTATATTACAGCAATCAACAAATGCTTAATTTAATTTTACCTTTTGAGACCCTTATAATACTAAACTAATTTCATTCAATTCATAGATTTAACCTACAGATTGATGGATCTTTAAATACAGTTACTTACAAAATAAGACAAATTAAAATGGGTTACGACATAGTTTTTCAGTAGCATATGTTAAAAATAATTTAGTTAGAAATAATCGCATAACTAACTATTAGAATAGTGGGAATGAAGTAGGATCTTTCCTAAAAACACATCTCTTCTAAACATGCTTAGCTGAGAAGAGAATCCGTTTACCCAAGTCACTGAATTCCAGCCTTTTACTTTATAGATGGGAAAACAACAAAGTTTAATGATTTCTGTAACATCACACATTTGGTTAATATCTACAAAATAGAAAACAAGACAGGAGACCTGATATTCAATCTGATTTGTCTCCCCATTAGTTCATTTAGAGAGATGTTTCACAGAGTCATAGGATCATTGTAGAAAATGTAATTTGAGCACCTTTTCTTACAGAGTAGAAAGCTGATTCTAGAAACTGACAGTTTTTTTTAAAGATTTTATTTATTTATTTGACAGAGATAGAGACAGCCAGAGAGAGAGGGAACACAAGCAGGGGGAGTGGGAGAGGAAGAAGCAGGCTTCCAGCGGAGGAGCCTGATGTGGGGCTCGATCCCAGAACGTCAGGATCATGCCCTGAGCTGAAGGCAGACACTTAACGACTGAGCCACACAGGCACCCCTAGAAACTGACAGTTTTAAAAACATGGTAGACTTGGCTAATGCAGACCAATGCCCACCTATAAACACAGATAAAAAATGAATAAAATATAACCAAAACAATATACTTAAAAATTCTGCCAAGTTTAAACAAATGAAAGGGAATTCTGATGATATAAAGGAGCAGAGAAATCAAAGATTAAATAAACATTAAATCTCAGTTACTATGGGGGTAGTTCAGAGCCACGCTGGTCCATGCTGTGGGTTTGAGAAGTGGTAAAGCAGGGTGCTAATGCCACATTAGATACTGGGCCACAGGGAGATAGATCTGAAATTTTTAATTAAAATATGGATCCCCTGAGTCGATGAATGCCAACTAAAAAAACTATGTAAAATAGCCTCAAGAAAGAGTAGGAAATCTTGCTATCTGCCCTGGGGTCAATGCGTCCCCTATAAGAAACTCAAACCTCAAGTGTTTGTCAAGCTTGAGGATATGATCTAAATGTAAAATACTCATGAAGCATGGGATATTAACACAAAAAATGGTTAAAAAAAAAAAAGGTCTGGGACTCTTTAAATACCAGGACCTTGGTAAAAGCAAAAGCAAAGCCACTTCTTGGAGCATTCTTTAACAACACAGGGTACACAGCATTCTCGCAGGGAAAAAAAATCTAATGTGAGCTCACGATGAAAAATTATAAATCACATGAGAAAAGAAGAAACTATCACAAAAAAGGATCAGCTGGCACATTAAAAAGAATATGCATTAGAAGCACTAGAAAAACATACAAGATTATGAACTTGAATAGAAAATAAAAGTGGTGAAAATGATTACAGATAAAAAGGAATTGAACCCATAATAAAACAACAGAATGCTGTGATTAAAAACCAGAAAGATAAACCAAATGGAACTTGTAGAAATTTTAAAAACATGATAATTGAAATTTAAAAAAAAACAAGCATTTAGGGTTGCACTTAAGTGCTTTTCACAAATATTCTGGTTCTCCTGTACATCCAGGCATATGTTAAGATGATATTCCCTTCCCTCTTTATAGTCCCTCACAGCCATGTGAACTCTTTTTACAATGAAAAGTGAGCAAAAATGAGGTGCAGATACTGGGAAGAACCTCTCTGACCTAGTTCATGATCCCACAGGTTTTCTGACTTTGCTTCATTAATCATGGAAGCATTCTCCTTCAATAGGACTCCCTGAGTAAATATAACAAACAGATTTTCCTGTTAACTTGCACTAGTCAAGCAACATAGGGGAGAAATAAACTGTTGTTGTTTTAACCCATGAGATTTGGGGTCATTTGCTAATGCAGCATAAACTAGCTATCTTCACTGATTGGAAAAAAAAAAAAATGGCAGAGTAGACACTGATGAAAGCAGAATTTAAAAATTGGAGGAGGAATCTGAGGAGTTTTCCCAAAATGCAAAGGGTGATGTAAAGAAATAAGAAATATGAAAGTAGTCATGGATAGGATATATAGGATATATAGGATACAGTAAAAATATGTGTGATTAAAGATTTAGAAGAGGATGACAGACAAAAATGTTGAACGTTAACATTCAAGTAACAGTAAATAAGAATTTTGCAAGACTGAAAAAAAGGAATGTGTCTTCAGATTGAGAAGTGGAGTATTAGAGGAGAAAAACTAAAAATAAATGCATAATTGGGCATATCGTAATGAAATGGCAGAACTCCAAACAAAAAGTCTTAAAAGGAAACACAGAAAAAGACAGACAGATCACATAAAAAGAACATCACTTTCACTAATAGAAAACTCAATTATCTATAGTAATAAAGAGTTGAAAACAATGGAACGATATCTTCAAAGTACTGAGAGGAAAAACTGTCACCTAGGAATCGCAAACCTAGTTCAACGTTCAAAAATAATGGTAAAAAATAATTTTTCATGATAAAATTACAGAATTTTCCATTAAGAGAACCTACTAAAAGAATGATTTCATGGATATCTTAAAACTAACTTGAACTCAAAGGAAGTGGAATGCTGGAAAAAATTATGAGCAATAAATTGGTACAATATATAGGAAAATATGTGTAAGTTCAGTCTTGACTATATTAAATATAACAATAATAATTACCAACTGGAAGAAAATAAAGTTGAATTAAATACTACATTTATGTATGTAACAATAACTTGGAACTTTGGGTGGTACAATTATAGTTAAATAATTTTGGTTTTGTTTAATAATGTTAAATTCAACATTGCTAACTTCATAAAATCTAGGAAACTTACTAGAAACAGAGTGAAAAATAAAAAAAAATAGGAAGCAATAGTGGAATAACAAAAAATAGTCCATAAGAAGGGGGAAAGAAGAAATATGCAGAAACAAAAAAAGTAGCATAAAATTAAATGGTAGAACAATACTAAAATATTTCAGTATTAAAAATAAATACAAAAATAGAAATTCCTTGATAAAAGCAGAAAACAAATGAAACGGGAAAATATAGCTATATACTATTAACAGGAGACACACATTAAAATGACACATAAGGGTTAAAAACAAAGTAGAAGAGAAAGCCCAGGAAAACGGTAATTTAAATAAAACAGCTATAGCAGGTATGGTAATGTTAAAATCATATAAAATAAATATTATGTCCAAAGCCTTATAGAGAAGAGAGAAAAGTCCATAATGATCAAAAAGTCAATTCACCAATCCAAACAAACAAAAAAATTTGATGTTCATTCATCAAATTAGCCTCCCCACACTCACACAAAACATTAGTAATGATGCAGAACTATAACCCATGCATCTTTTTTCTTATTTTATTTATTTTTATTGAACTGTCGTTGGTACACAATGTTATATTAGTTTCAGGAGTACAAATAGTGATTTACAAGCCTATACATTATGCTATGCTCACCACAAGTGTAGTTAGCATCTGTCACCACACAACATTATTAAAATACCACTGACTATATTCCCTATGCTGTACCTTTTAACCCGGGACTTATTCATTCCATAACTAGAAGCCTGTACCTCCCAGTGTCCTGCACCAATTTGTCCATAACCCCAACTGTCCTCCCTTCTGGCAATCATCCGTTTGTTCTCTGTATTTATTGGTTTGATTCTGCCTTTTGTTTGTTTATTCATTTGTTTTATATTTTATAGATACCACATATAAGATAAATCATATGGTATTTGTCTTTCTCTGACTTATTTCACTTAGCAAAATACCCTCTAAGTCCACCCATGATGTTGCAGATGCAAGATATCATTCTTTTCTGTGGCTGAGTAATATTCCAATGTGTGTGCATGTGTGTGTGTGTGTGTGTGTGTGTGTGTGTGTGTGTACATCTTCTTTACTCATCTATCGATGGATACTTGGGTTGCTTTCATATCTTGGCTATTGTAAATAATGCTGCAATAAACATAGGGGTGCAAATATCTTTTCAAATTAGTTTTTTTGTTTTGTTTGGATGAATACCCAACAGTGGAATTACTAGTTCATATGTTACTTTTATTTTTAATTTTTTGAGGAAACGCCATACTGTTTTTCACAGTGGCTGCAACAATTTACATTCTTACCAATAGTGCATGAAGGTTCCTTTTTCTCTATATCCTCACCAACACGTGATTTCTTATCTTTTTGATTCTAACCATTCTGACAGGTATCAGGTGATATCTTGTGGTTTTGATTTGCATTTGTCTGATGATTAGTGATGTAGAGCATCTTTTTATGTGCCGTTAGGCCATTTGTATGCCCCCTCTGGAAAAATGTCTATTTGGGTCCTCTGCCCATTTTTTAATTGGATTATTTGTTGTCTTAGTGTCAAGTTATATGAATTCTTTGTCTATATTGGACACTAACCCCTTATCAGATCTATCGTTTGCACATTATCTTCACCCATTAAGTAGGTTGTCTTTTTGTTTTGTTGATGGTTTCCATAAACGTGCAAAAGCTTTTTTATTTGGTTTATTTAGTTTATACTTTTTTTTTGTTTCCCTTGCCTGAGGAGACATATGGAGAGAATGTTGCTAAATGTCAAAGAAATTACTGCCTGTGTTTTCTTCTCGAGTTTTATGGTTTCAGATCTCACATTTAGGCCTTTAATACATTTTGAGTTTTTGTGTGTAATAAGAAAATGGTCCAGTTTCATTCTTTTGAATGTGGCTATCCAGTTTTCCCAACATCATTTGTTAAAGACGCTATTTTTTTCCCATTGGATATTCTTTTTTGTCAAAGATCAATTGACCATACAAATGTGGACTTATTTCTAGGCTTTTTTATTCTGTTCCACTGATCTACGTGTTACTTTTGTATCAGTACCATATCGTTTTGATTACTAAAGCTTTGTAATATAACTTTGAATTCAGAATTTTGATGACTCCAGGTTTGCTTTTCTTTTTCAAGATTGCTTTAGCTATTTGGGGTCTTTTGTGGTTCCATAAGAATTTTAGAACTGTTTTGTTCTAGCTTTGTGAAAAACGCTGTTGTTATTTTTGATAGGGATTTCATTAAAGGTGTAGACTGCTTCTGATAATGTAGGCATTTTAACAATATCAATTCTTCCTACTATAAGCATGGAATATCTTTCCATTTGTGTCAGCGTCTTCAATTTCTTTCATGAACATCCTTTCATTCATTCAATAACTTGTTTCTCTATCATTGAATCTCTTCATTTTCTTCATAGCACCTAATACAATCAGTATTTTTTTAACTTCTTTACCATCTGTCATCTCTGTATCAAACTCAAAAGTCGAGGGTACATTTATATTTTATTTGCCACCATATCACCAGAATTAATACAGATTCTGCCACAGAGTGAGATCCCTATATACATACTTGTTGAAAGAACAAATGACCCCAACTATTATTTCGACTATTCCCCATAGCATAATCCTTCCTGTTATCCATAAAGAAAAGGATACAATAGCAATTGTATCAAATGAAGCAATTCATACAACCATTTTTTCATAATTAAGAGTAAACGTTTCTGGGGCTCCTGGGTGGATCAGTCAGTTAAGTGTCTGCCTTCAGCTCAGGTCATGATCCCTCAGTCCTGGGATCCAGTCCCTTGTCGGGCTTCCTCCTTAGCAAGGAATCTGCTTCTCCCTCTCTCTCTGCCCCTCCCCCTACTCATGCTCTCTCTCTTACTCTCTCTCCCTCAAATATGAAATCTTTAAAAAAAAAAAAGATTAAAAGTTTCTGCTTAATGTTATAATCTATAATATCCTACACTGAATAACTCAATCATCTTCTATATTCCAAGACTATGATTTTAATTTCAATTTCCAAAGACAAAGCCAAAGTTAAAAAAAGAACACTCTATGTTCTAAAGGGAAAAAAAATCATAAATAAAAAAAATTGATGGACAATTGAATTGTACATTTTCAGGCAGTGGTTTATTTTCTTGGCAGCAATTTAAATTGCATTCAGAACCACACATGCACAGAAACATTTTAATGTAAGGCCACAGGGATGTGTTCTCTTCATTCTAACATTACCCTCATGGTATGTTAATACTCTTCTCTCAGCACAGGTAATGTTACCTCTGCTAGGGAAGGCTTTGTCGACTATCAAGAGAAACATAGGAAGAATAAAAATCATGTTTCTCTGTTAAATATTTCCCTGCTATATCAAAAGTCCCTCAGGGGCTGATTAAATTCATTAAGTGCTAGGAGAAATTCTAACCATTATTTTTTTTCTGGCCAAGATGCTAGCACAGGAAAAACCAACTTTGGGACAATTGAGCGGCCAATAATATAATGTTATAGCCTAAAATTTACAACCAAGTAACATTCATTTAAAAAGTATACATTACAGAGGGCCTGTTTTATAACTGACACTGTGATCAGTACTTGACATACTCTTCATAACTCTCGCAATTACCCAACAAAATGACTGTTAGTACCTTTACTTAATAGTTTGAGGAATCTGAGGCTTACAGAGATAAAACGTGAAAAAATTTAAATGTTTACCCGTCCCTGTCTGCCTCCATCACTCATAATCTTTGTATTAAACCATTAATCCTTAAAATTAGAAACCTGACTTGGTCTTTGGCCTGGGAGGACATGTCAGGACTTTTAGGAAGACGGTATATATTGATTTGAATGACAACCTAAGGAGTCTGCTTATTTTGTTATATCCCCTCATCTTATCTGAAGGAGAAATTTTCTCTTCTTAAAACATGCATTTCATAATCTATTACTATATTGAGATATACTTCACATATAAAAGTCACTATCCACTATACAATTCAGTGGTTTTTAGTATATTCACAAGGTTGTACAACAATCACCACTAATTTGAGAACATATTTATCACTCCAAAAAAGAAACCCTGTGCTCATTAGCAGTACCCCCACATTCACCTCTGCCCTTAGTCCCTGAAAACAACTATCACACTTTTTATCTTTATAGTTTTGCATATTTTGGACATTACATATAAATAAAATCATATATGTGGACTTTTGTGTCTGGCTTCTTATAATATTTTCAAAGTTCCTCCATGTTGTAGCACATATCAGTACTTAATTTTCCTATTTTTAATTGACTAATATCTAACAAAAGATGAAAATTACTTATACCAACCCAGAGAAAAAGAATGCAATTATTTCCTTCCATTTTCTCTCTGTGGTGTTAAAACAAATTTACATGCTGTAAGCCCTCGAATATTACGGTTTCCATTTTGCTGAAGGGAAAAAATGAGTCTCAGAGAAGTTAGTTTACCTGCTCCAATATTAGAGCAGGAATTTAAAGCACAGGACTCTGAACATAAAGCCAAAATTATTTTCACTTAGTTGATAGATATATGACAGGAACAACTAAATGGCCCATTCAGCCACTGAACCTACGATCTTTGGTTCACCAGGGACAGACTCTCAGAAGTTGAGCTAAGCTTCCACATTCCATCAATCCAGAAGTCTTTGTGCAGCTGAGGATACTGAACTCAAGGGCCTGTCAGGGCCAAATAGGTAGCAAATGAAGTGGCATGACAAACTGGAGAAGGCAGCAGGAGGCAGCTGCTGCCCAGGAAAGCCCTCCTGCCATCTAAGAGTGCAAGCCTGGGGCAGGAAGGTATTCTGATTCCTTCTAAGACAATCTGGAAATCATCATTATATCTGAAATTGAATTTTCAAGTATTGGCAACAATTTAAAACTTATCTTTTTGCAATTCAAAGGGGGAAAAATGTGTGAACCAACATAAATCTGTTTTGACGCTGCTATTATCCATAGGCTGACACTTTTACAACCTGTGGTAGAGGACAAAAGGCTACTAGGGCACCTGGAGGTGGGGTCAGGGCCTTCCTTAAGAACAACCAGAAGGGGATCATGACAATTTGAAAGAACTTGACCTCCTGCCTTTCAGTCTTAATTCTGGAAATGTCCAACAACGTTTTTTGTTTATTGAAGTATAATTGATATACATTTTATTAGTTTCAGGTGTACAATGTAATGGTTCAACATTGTATACATTGCAAAATGTTCACCATATTAAGTCTATTTACCATCTGTCATCATACAAACTTACAACATTTTGTTTGCGATGAGAACTTTTAAGATTTACTTTCTTATTCAAATTTGCAATTCAATATTATTGATGACAGTCCCCATGCTGTATATTAAAACCCCATGACTTATTTATTTTATAACTGGAAGCTTTTTTTTTAATTTTTTAATTTTTTAATTTTTAAGATTCATTCATTCATTTCTAGAGAAAGAGAAAGCATGTACATAAGTGATGGTGGGGAGAGGCAGAGGGAGAGGGAGAGAATCTCTAGCAGACTCTCCACTGAACGTGATGCCAGAGGCAGGGCTGGATGCAGAGCCTGATCTCAAGACCCTGAGATCATGACCTGAGATGAAACCAAGAGTCAGATGTTCAACCAGTTGAGCCACCCAGATGCCCCTGTAACTGGAAGCTTGTACTTCTTGATCTTCTTTACCTAGTTGGCCTTCTCTCAAGCCTCCCTCCCTTATGGCAACCATCAACCTATTCTCTGTTATGTATGAGTTTGGTTTGGGTTTGTTCACTCATTTGTTTTATTCTTTAGATTCCAGCTCCAAGTGAAATCATGAAGCATTTTTCTTTCTTTTTCTGACTTGTTTCACTTAGCATAATACCCTCTAGGTCCATACATGATGCCAAAAATGGCAAGATTTCATTCTTTTTTATGGCAGTGTAGAATTATAATTGTTTGTGTCTGTGTGTATACATATATATGTACACATACATGCCACATCTTTTTTTTTTAAGATTTTTATTTATTTATTTATTTGACAGAGAGAGAGTAAGCAGCAGCAGCAGAGGGAGAGGGAGAAGCAGGCTCCCCACTGAGCAGGGAGCCTGACTTGGGGTTCAATTCCAGGACTGGGATCATGACCTGAGCCGAAGGCAGACGCTTAACAGACTGAGCCACCCAGGTGCCCCAGGCCACATCTTCTTTATCCATTCATCCATCAGTGGCTACTTAGGTTGTTTATCTATCTTGACTAATGTAAATAATGCTGCAGTCAACATAAGGGTGCAGGTATCTTTTCAAATTCCTATCTTTTTTTTTTTTTTTTTTTTAAGATAAACACCCAGAAGTGAAAATGCTGGATCTTATGGTAGTTTTTTTTAATTTTTTGAGAAACCTCCATACTGTTTTTCACAGTGGCTGCACCAATTTACACTCCCATCCACAGTGCATGAGGGTTCCCTTTTCTCCACATTCTCGTCAATGCTTTCTATTTTTTTTCTTTATGATTGTAACCCTTCTGACAGGTGTGAAGTGATATCTCGTTGTGGTTTTGATTTGCATTTCCCTGATGACAAGTGATGCTGAGTACCTTTTCGTGTATTTGTTGGCCATCTGTAGGTCCTCTTTAGAAAAATGTCTATTCAGATCCCCTGCCCATATTTTAATTGGGTTATATATTTTTTACATTATATTATATAAGATTTTTATATGTTTAAGATATTAGTTCTTATCAGATGTATGATTTGTAAATGTAAGTTACCTTCTCATTTTGGTGGCTGTTTCTTTCACTGGTTGAAGATTTTTAGTTTGATGTAGTCCCAGTTGTTTATTTTTGCTTTCATTACTATTGCTTCTGGAGTAAGATCCAAAAGGATGTTGCTAATAACAATGTCAAGGAGCTTACTACCTATGCTTTATTCTAGGAGTTCTATAGTTTCTGGTCTTATATTTAAGTCTTTAATCCATTTTGAGTTAATTTCCGTATCGGATGGAGGATAGTGCTTTAGTTTCATTCTTTTGTATGTGGTTGCTCAGTCTTCCCAACACTATTTATTAAAGAGACTCTCCCTCCTTGCTTCCTTTGTCATAAATTGACCATATATGAATAGGGACTAATTTTGGGCCCCCTATTCTGTTCCACTGATCTGTCTGTTTTTATGCCAATGCCAAAGTGTTTTAATTACTGTAGCTTTGTAGTATTGTCTGAAATCAGGGACTGTAATGCCCCCAGCTTTGTTCTTTTTTTCTTAGGATAGCTTTGGCTATTTAGGACCTTCTGTGGTTCCATACAAATTTTAATTTTTTTTTGTTCTATTTCTGAGAAAAATGCCATTGGAATTTTGATAAGAAGTGCACTGAATATGTAGATTGCTCTGTAATTTTTAACAATATTAATTCTTCTTTTTTCAATATATAAGTCCTTCATCTCTGTGATTAAATTTATTTCTAGGCATTTTATTCTTTTTTGGCATTTTATTCCTTTTGATGCAATTACAAAGGGGACTATTGTCTTAACTTCCTTTTGTATAAAAATGCAACAGATTTTTATATACTGATTTTATACCTTGCAACTTTATTGAGTTCATTTGTTAGTTCTCACAGTTTTTTGGTGGACTCTTTACGGTTTTCTAAATATAAAATTATGTCATCTGTAAGTAGTGATAATTTCATGTCTTCCTTTCCAATTAAATGCCTTTCATTTCTTTTTCTTGTCTAATTGTTCTGGCTAGAACTTCCAATACTATGTTGAAGTTCAGTAGTAAGAGTTTGCCTTCATGTCTTGATTCTAATCTTAAGGTAAAACTCTCAGCTTTTAGCCACTGAGTATGATTTCAACATTTTAAGCTTTTAAAGACAGTGGAATTGGAACACAAAAGATGTCATTATATGCTCCATTCTTTCCATGGATAATTACTGAGGACTGCATACCATGATGTAGAAAAGAGGTATCTTCACTGGGTCGTAGGGTCCATAATTAGAAAGTAAGCTAATCAAACAAGCAATTACAGTACAATGTGATTTTTATGTTGTCCACATTAATACTGGCACTGGAGAAAAGCCTAACCCAAAGTAGAAAAACCACAGAAGCCTTCCTCAATAGTTAAGTTTTTAGGCAGCAATAAAAAGAGTTGGTGAAAAATGGGAGAGAGTGCAGGTTGAGGAGAACAGTATATTTCTGAAAGAAGGAATAGAATGAAGAAAAGCAAAAGAAAAAAAACGGCATATTTAAACAATTTTTTAAAAATTCAACCTGAGGGATGCCTGGGCGGCTCAGTCGGTTAACAGCCTGCCTTTGGCTCAGGTCATGATCCCAGAGTCCTGGGATTGAGTCCCACATCTGGCTCCTTGCTCAGTGGGGAGCCTGCTTCTCCCTCTGCCTCCCTTTCCCTCTGCTTGTGCTCTTTTTTTTCTGTTTCTCTCTATCTTTCTGACAAATAAGTAAATAAAATCTTTAAAAAAAAATTCAAGCTGGCAGAAACTATTTTGGAGGGGGGGGGAGAAATGAAGGTAGAAAGGTAGGCAATGGCCAAATAATATAAAAACTTCTAAAGCCATGTCAAATAGCTGGAGTTGATCCAAGGAAAACAAGGAACGATGAGAGATTTATAGGTGGTTATGATAATCGGATTAAATTTAGGGAATGATTTAGGGAGATCACTTCTACTACTTTGTATGGGATGGATTGTAGATAGACAAGTCTGTGGAAATAAAAATAAAAAATAATACTAAGTTTGATAACACTCAGAATACTGTGGAATAAGAAAAAGCCATCACCATGAGAAAAAGCCTAGCTTCTCCTGGAAGAACAGAGACTATTCAGAGTAGAGGCTTCCCCTAATTTACCTATAAGCAGACTCTATATACACTAACACACCCACTCAAGAATGGGTTCCACATCAGATGATGCAAACAGTTTACCTGATACACTCATGAGAAATAATTAATAGTTACTGTTTTTACCCACTGAATCTGGGAGTGGTTTGTTACAGAGGAATACTTAATTGGTAAAAAATACCTTACCTGATCGTGGCTTATGAAAAACAATTAAGGAATCAAGCGAAATTTTTTTTTCCTAATTTTTTTTATAATTGAAGGTGTTAAAAATATCTTTCCCTGAGAGTCAAAATCATGTGCTAATATTTACCCAATGTCATCAATCCCTACACTGAATAATTGAGTTTTAAATTTTATCTTGCTTGGGAGATAAGTTGTCCATCAAGATATAATTATTACAACGTTTAAAATGAGATGTCATTTTATTTTATGTGTATCAATGGAACGAGACCTCCCTGTTAGTGCTTTTCCCCATGAACTCCCAGTTAACCGTAATTAATTTTAACATCACTGATGTCAATTTTAGGGGATATATACTATTATGGGTGAACTATGTCCAAAAAGATATGTTGAAATCTCAATCCCTAGGTCCGTGAATGTGACCTTATTTGGAAAAAGGTCCTTGAAGACATCAGCAAGTTTAGATAAGGTTGCATTGGATTAGAGTGGGCCCTCAATCCAATGCCTGGTGTGCTTATTACAAATACAAGTTTGGACACAGGCACACAGGGGAGAAGTCTTTGTGAAGACAGAGAGGGATCTGAGTGAAGCTATTACATGCCAAGGAACACAAAATACTGTTGCCAACTACCAGAAACTAGAAGAATCAAGGATGGATTCCTCCCATAGAGGCTTCGGAGAATACAAACGTGCCTTCATTTTCATTTCAGACTTCTAAACTGCAGAACTCTGACAAAAATAAATTGCTGTTGTTTTAAGTCACCCAGTTCATGGTACTGTGCTATAGCAGCCTTAGGAAATAAAGACAGGTATTTCACTTTTTTTGGATCTGAATATCTTATGAAGGAAAAAATTTGCATAGATCATAGATCATGAGTTATACTGCTTGTGTTTGAACCCTAAAAGGCTTTAATTTTCAGACCTGAATATTTGTAGGACGTAGCAACGTAATATTTGTGTTGATTTGGCTGATAAAATGTCCTTTTCTATAAAACCATTTGGTAAAAGTACAACAACCTTTAATTTCCAATACTCTTTCCATGATGCCAACTTCAAAAGTTTTTCAATTATTAAAGTAATCTGAGCCACAGAAAAGCCACCACAAGTACCTTCTCCAAGACTTGAGAAAAGGCCTCAATTTCCTATTGTCAAGTCTTAATTTACATGATTTCACTAACTCATTAACTTCAACCTTCAGAAAAATACTAAAACTGATCTCAAGGTATCACACTGTAAGGAACAGATCTGTGTTTCCATAAAAACTAAAGATGCTAGCCAAAGGTAAAGTGAAATAAAGACAATCCTCCCTTGTGGGAAGCTTACCTTTTAGAGCAGTTCTTAGGACCACATACTGTGGAGGTATTGTATATCAAAGATCCCTAGAATAAAAATTAAAAAAATATACAAATAAATACACTTTTCAAATATAAATAAGCTTATGTGTAGCTGATACTTAACTATTGCCATTCTAAAATTAAATTAGGAGGAAATGAAAATTAAATACGGTCAGTATGAATTTCCAGGTTGATAGAATTGCCCAGATTAGGAGCCAGGATGCCAGGTTCCTTTCTCTGTCTGCCACTAGTAGTGTGACTTTTGACAAGTCAATTCAACTCTAGCCTTTCTTTGTTAGTATAATGGCTCTAGGAGCCTGTGATATTTTGCGGTATTCAGATTCAATAAAAAAGACAATTTCTAAAAAAAGTATATTACAAAAGCTAATAAAATAATGAAAAGGTGAACAATGAACTAGAAAATATCTGGTGGTTTTTGCTAGACATAGGAATACGTAAAATGAGAGTAACAATAACAAAAACAAAACAGTCTTTACATAAATATAGTAGTATATCTTCTCTTAAAGCCACCAAGTTAAACTTAAATTGCAAAATAATTCTGTGCCTGAGAGTAATTTCCCCTGAAGCAATATTGTTTCCCTCTAAGGAAAATACATATATAATATTATTGAGAATAAATTTATATATTCATACCTTCATGTTTATGCATACGTATGTATCTTCTAAAAGTTTCTATTATAGGTAACTTTACTTCTGAGCAAAATAACTATCTTATAATTGTTTTATAATTAAAAATATCATTTTATGTAGATCAATATAGATTGGTCACCCAAAAATATCATTACACAAATCTAGTCTAATTTACATTTAAATATAGTATAATTGATTAGGATAGAAATATTATATTTTCCTGATTAGCCTCAAATACATTATCACTTATTAAGATTATGGTAGCCCCTGCTGGGTATCATAATAACTCATCATATATTAAGTACCTAACTACCTTTACTTTCAAGTTAATATCAATAATGTCCAGAAGGCAAGGACCAAATATGTCTTCTTTATATTGTTAATATATCCAGAAATATAAATTTATCTTTTTTTAATGTCCTTTCTTACATATTCCCCCAAAATAAATAAAGTGCCACAAATGATTATGACAAATGAAAGGAAACATTTCTTATGAAATAGACAAAAATCTTATATTCGAGTTAATAATGAATTATCAATAAATCACCATTTGTTTTGTTACTATGGTCAGTCACCATCTCTATGTATGTGAGTTGGCTACAAAAGTTCAGTGTGTACTTCAAAGTCTGACTTTTTGTTACATTAAGAATAGCCACTGATTAGAATGTAAAGTTCTATTCATAGCTATTGGCATCACTGGCAACTCCAGCTTACACACCAGTAACAACAGCTAAAAAATGATAATACACCAGAAAAAACAAAAACCACAACTTTGATCAAGGGTTCATTCTTTCAAGTATTACTAAAACTTGATACACACACATATGTACATACATACATAAATATATTCTTCACAGAATGCAAGTAAATATTATATTTGTACAATGAAGGATAAAGATTTGAAATGTAAACTTAGGTTCTAATTTTATCCACTAGAAAATAATCATGTTCCTCTTTTTGAAAAGCACAAGTTCTGGGACAGCTGCCTGAGATGGGATAATGATTCAGTTATTTCTTAGCCATGTGATCTTGAGCAATTCATTAAGTAGCCTCAATATCACCTGTAAAGTGGGGACAACAGCATTATTGAGCCTCAAAGAACAAATGAAAACTAAATAACATAATGCAATTTAGGTATTCAGTCTTCTACCTGGCATATGGCACATCAGTAGTAATATTATAGTAGCAGTGCTAAAGATTCTCATGTATCCTAAGTGGTTTCATGAAA
The DNA here is from genome assembly GCF_017311325.1 of Ursus maritimus. NCBI lineage: Eukaryota > Metazoa > Chordata > Mammalia > Carnivora > Ursidae > Ursus > Ursus maritimus. The sequence continues at coordinate 14,961,259 of NW_024423786.1, forward strand.
AAGGATTATACATCCAAAAAGCAAAGTCAACACCTAAAAGCAATACTTACTACCAAACATCTTCCCACTTTCTAAAATATTTAGCATTAGGGCGCCTGGGTGGTTCAGTTGGTTAAGCATCTGCCTTAGGCTCAGGTCAGGAACCTGGGGTCCTGAGATGGAGCCCCTGCATTGTCAAGCTCCCTGCTCAACAGGGAGTTGGCTTCTCCCTCTCCCTCTGCCCCTCCCCCCTGCTCCTGCTCTCTTGTGCCTGCACTCTCTCTCCCTACCTCTCAAATAATGTTTTTTTTAATTTTTATAAATAAGATATTTTAGCATTAAATTCATCCCTTTGGAATTCATCAATTTTTGGAATTGCTCCCAGAGGGAACACTGGCCAAAAGAAACTACCTGTTAGATGGGCTAACATCATGAATACATTTATTAGATTTGTTTAGCTGTCACAGAGTAAAGAACAAAGCACAAAAGAATGGAAGGCAAGTTGGAAGGGTTAGAAAGTAAGGAGGAATATCTGGGACTGATTCCAAGAAGGTCTCTGAATCAACATTTGCATCTTAAAAAACTTGCCCCATCCATAGCTCCTGGAAAGGATCGCCCTATGTACTGTATAATTAAATCTAATTGGCTACAGTGATTAAACAAGGAGGGATGCTTGACCCACATTAAGCCTAATAGGATTCTCTCTCAGAGATTCTAAACTGCACCACTGAGAGTGCAAGGCAAGTAAAGGTAGAATTATTGCAAAGGAAACTAGTCTGTTGAGAGAATCAGAGAATGAAACAGACGTTCCAGTAAAACTAGGGTTGGGATAACATACATCCTTAATCCTGATCCCCATGAGAAATGAGGTATTAAAAATAAAAGGGGTAACAAGTAGCCACATCTTCTGCCTTTCCAAGTCCCTTTGAGGTCAGGTTACCTAGTTTTCTGTTCTTAGATCACAATCACTTTGTCTGGCATATGGTTTCAACAGCCCTTCTCTTTATGTGAACTAGTCTACATTTCTGTAACTTGCAACTAAACGGTTTTTGGTTAAGAAATGAGCCCACTGGGGCGCCTGGGTGGCACAGCGGTTAAGCGTCTGCCTTCGGCTCAGGGCGTGATCCTGGCGTTATGGGATCGAGCCCCACATCAGGCTCCTCCGCTATGAGCCTGCTTCTTCCTCTCCCACTCCCCCTACTTGTGTTCCCTCTCTCGCTGGCTGTCTCTCTGTCGAATAAATAAATAAAATCTTAAAAAAAAAAAAAAAAAAGAAATGAGCCCACTGAAGGCAAGCTTTCTGTCGGTAATATGAAGTCCCAGCTACATGCCTAAAGAAACTGAGGGAGACATATAGATGAGTAATATAAAGAAACAACAAAAATCATCCCACAACCCTATTTGCAAGAAAATCTACATATACAAATTTTCTTGGCTTAAAAATATAATTCATACTCAGCTGTGTCTTTACTATTATAGACCAACAGATTTTATATTTACATTTATTCATTTATTCCAAAAAAGTTACTGGGAAAATAAACAGAAAAATATCCCTAACTTCATGGTATTTGCTGACAAATCAAGCTACTACTCTACACCGCCACCACCACCGAAACAAATATCATCAAAATAAATGTAAAAATGTAATAGACGTGTCTCTATATTTCAGTCTGTTTCTCTTTTTGTTGTTGTTTTTAGATTCCACATATAAATGAAATCATATGGTATTTGTCTTTCTTCTGTCTGACATATTTCACTTAGTGTAATACCTTTCAGGTCTATCCATGTTGCCACAAATGGCTAGATTTCATTCTTCATGGCTGAGTAATATTCCAGTGTGTATATATACACATCTTATTCAATCATCTGTTGATGGGCATTTAGATGCTTCAGTATCTTGGCTATTGTAAATAATGCTGCAATAAACATAGGGGTACATAAGCCTTTTCAAATCAGTGTTTTCATTTTCCTCAGGGAAATATTAGGAAGTGGAAATACTGGATCATATGGTACTTCTCTTTTTATTTTTATTTTAATTTTTTTGAGGAAACTCCATACTCTTTCCCATAGTGGCTGCACCAAATGACATTCCCACTAAAAGGGCACAAAGGTTTCCTGTTCTCCACACACTCACCAAAATTTGTTTGTGTGTTTTTTTTTTTTTAAGATTTTATTTATTTATTTGACAGAGAGGGACAGCCTGAGAGAGAGGGAACACAAGCAGGGGGAGTAGGAGAGGCAGAAGCAGGCTCCTAGCGGAGGAGCCTGATGTGGGGCTCGATCCCAGAATGCCGGGATCATGCCCTGAGCCGAAGGCAGACGCTTAACGACTGTGCCAGCCAGGTGCCCCTGTTTTTTTTTGTTTTTTTTTTAACATTTGTTATTTCTTGGATTTTTTGATAATAGTCATTCTGACTGGTGTAAAGTAATATTGGGGTTTTGCTCTTTGCCAAAGGGGGGCCAGTAGGGGATTAGGTGAAATAGGTTGAGGGAACTAAGAGGTATAAACTTCAAGCTATAAAATAAATAAATCATAGGGATGAAAAATATACCTTAGGGAATATAGTCTATAATATTGAAATAACTTTTTGTGATGACAGGTAGTAAATACATTTATGGTGGTCATTCTGTAATGTACACAACTGTGAAATCATTATGCTATACACCTGAAACTAATATATTATACATAAACTGTATTTCAATTTTTTAAAAAATCATGGAGTATTATTTTTGAAATAATCTTCTTTAGAAAACCACAGCATTTCAGGATTGTAATGAATCGCATTGTCCTTTTACATTCAACATGTTTCTAGTATGACAATAATCACACTATGTTTACCACCCACCCCACACACGAAACATATCTTTTATTGTAGGAAAATACGTCTGTTGTCTTATTCTTCAATTTAAAGTTGCAGAGCTTAGTACAACTTAGTCTAAAACAAGTATTCCTTAATTATGTGTTGAATGGATGAACAGATCCAAATTTAAAACTAAGTAAAGGACATGCAACTTAAAAATTAATTCCATTTCGGGGATGCCTGGGTGGCTCAATCAGTTAAGGGTCTGCCATCGGCTCAGGTCATGGGAAGTCCCACATCAGGTTCCTTGCTCAGTGGGAAGCCTGTTTCTCCCTCTGCCTCTGCCTGCCATTCCCCCTGCTTGTGCTCTCTCCCTCTCTCTGTCAAATAAATAAAATCTTTTAAAAAAATTATTCCATTTCTACCATATGTTTTCTTGACTGCTCTTAAAAGGAAACTTCTAATGATGCTTAGATAGGTATTGAGAAGTTCTTGATTTTATAATTAGGAATTACTTATTCTTCATTGGAAAAAAATGTTAAACAGCCATATTCTTATTAGGGGGAAAGGGATTGAGTCTCCATCTCAAATATATATAGCACACTTAAGAGATGAATAAGGTAGATAGATACGCAATACCATTCCTTGCAAAGGGGTAAAGATATGTGCATTATTCTTGGCTACTTTTGCCCTGCTTTATACAGGGAAGAAACTATGCATCCATTAGAGGCCATGGAATACGCCTCCTCTGAACAAGAACATGAGGAAAGATTTTCATTTCATTCACTTTCTTTAAGTTCTGCTTCCTTATGCATAAAAAGAGACTAATAACTACATATCTACCTTACATTGTTTTTGTGAGGGCAGAATGAGATAATCCATGCTAAGAACAGTGCCCAGTTTGTAATAGGCACAATATATTTAATTATTTTTTTTAAATTACTGAAAATTTATTAAATTTTCCAATGTTAAATCCATACCATTTACCTGCTATTGCAACACCTTTAAGTTATGGTTAAAGTTTCGTTGTGGCTTTTCTCCAAAAAGTCACATGTGGGAATAGACAGAAAATTAATGCATGAATAAATGGATGAATCTCCCTCTGTTCAGAATGATTGGGTCCAGGAGTTTTGAACATATATCAGCTGGTATCAACAGAAATGCATTGGCCTTATTACAATACAAAGAAACCAGAAATCCACTGATGACTACAGAGCTTCCTGGCTAAATGCAACTAGAAAGAGGTAGCAGCTGGCAAGGCTTGGGTCAAAAAGGATGACTTTTTTACTCTGGAGAACGAAAAGTCCCGATCTAGACCCTTCCCAAATACCTCAGAAGTAAAAAGGGTGTCGAATATTTATTCAGAACAAAACAATCCTTCCCAAGTGACAGTTAAAAGTATGAAAATCGTCCTAATTAAAATGTTCAAAAAACCAGATGAGGCATTCCTAATTCTTTCAGTTCTCACAGACATTGGAAGCAAGATTAGGAGGAAGAAGATAGTGGTCTCATCACATTAGCCAACTTTTTCCCTTTCATTAGGGTCAGACAGGTGTCTACCTAATAATACACATATACAAGACCACTGTTGGCCATAAGTGTCCTATAATTGTAGTCATCCTTCATATCAGGCCTTTAAATAATCAGTCGATAACAAATGGACTGTGAAATCAGATCTGAAGCTAGGCTTTGCCATCTATCTTCTACTTGAATTCAAGCAAGTTATTTAACCCCTTACAGTCTCAGTTGCCTGACCTAAAAAATAGGAACAGTATTAACTACCTTGCAAGGTTCTAGTAAAGATAAAATAAATGAGAGAATGCATGACAGTTATCTGGTCCCTAAAAGGTATTCAATAAATGAAACCAAAGTTATTGCATTCTTTGAACATGAAAGGAAGGCATGAGGTAAGAGGGAATAAATTCATTAACTGTATGTATTCTAGAAGACCATTATATTTAAGGGGATTTCCTTGTATCCATCCTAGTTTACTTAAATTATCGATGGCATTTTCCATCACTGAATTAGCAAATACTTCTTTTTCAGGGGTGTTTACTTCTTTCACACATAGTTAAAACCCAACTGGAATTTTCTGTAGGAGGTAAAGGTCACATAGTCATTAAATTATCCATGTTTATTTCCTAACTTTCCTTTAGCTTCGCTTGATGTTAATTTAGTATTAACATCCAGGTTATTAAACTAATACTAAGCTACAGATTACATTTAAATACATTTTTCAGTGGGAAGTGGGATGCATTTCTTATTGTGCTGTCTAGCTACAAGCAAACAAATGGTCATTTGATTCTTTTATCATTATCCCAACGAGTAATATCAACCACAGAGATCACTAATGGGTTCCCCCCACGCACTCAAAGTAAACAATACAACATGATACATAACAGGCTTTAGAGTTATTAAGAGATAATCATATCCTTGGGACTTTCACTGGGCATAATAAGTGGCACTGCTAGAATATGATTATCTCTCGATAACAAGGGTCCCTGCAGCTTTCACAAAGTGAGAAAAAAAGTCATTACTGTAGGGAAAATGTGTATTTATTTTACTGAAACATAAAGCTGACAATTTAAGCTAATGAATAGTGGCTCTCCCTGAGATGACAGTATTACACAGTGTAGGAGGTTTCATATCAAGGTTACACAGGCATCATCACCTTGAGAAGTCTGCCTTGAAGAGCCATATTCTGGATGACTAATTTCTGGGGTCTTGACTACAAAGTAAACAGGACTGTAAGATGCTTAAGAGCCTAGAGATCTGTGCATCCATTTAAGACAGAGAGAGGACTGAGAATAGCAATGGGAATGGCTTATGCTGCTTACCAGTTGTAAGGTTAGAAACATGAGATTCTGAGCTTCACAAGTTGTCCTGTTGTAACATAATTAGGGCAGCTCACTTGAGGGGCTATAGACAGATGGTCCCGGCAACATGAGGTCCCAAAACAAACAACCAGTGACATCAAAATAGAAAGTGGTGGTATATGGATTTAGAAATAGAAGAGCAGAAGAAAGAAAGGGGAAAAAAAAAAAAAAAAGAAAGGGGCATGAATCTTTCACACCACTCTCAGGATATGAAAAAAGCTTATACACAAGAAGAGAGCTTAAGAGTTTAATCAGCAAGGGGCGCCTGGGTGGCTCAGTTTGGTAAGCGTTTGACTCTTGATTTCAACTCAGGTCTTGATCTCAGGGTTGTGAGATTGAGCCCCATATTGCGCTCCACGCTGAGCATGAAGCCTGCTTAAGATTCTGTCTCTCCCTCTGCCCTTAGCCCCACCTCTCCCTCTCTTAAAAAAAAAAAGTTTAATTAGCACGAAAACTCTACTCACCTAAAATTACTCAGAATGGTGGTATTTTCTGATCTCTCTAACTCACAAGAAATAGACAAAGCTACTCCTTAAGTCTCCATTTATTAATCAATAAAATGGGTAAATTAAAACCTTCCTCAGAATTACTGGGAAAATTAAATATTGAGTTTAAAAGCACCCTGTAATTATAAAATATTCTATATTTGTCTCTATATTACTACTATTTGGAGAAATTATTTTCATAAACCTTAAAATGAGGTAAGAATGCATCATTTCTCAAAGGTTCTGCCAATGATACTACTTAATTTTATTTGTAAGAGATAATGCTAGTAGAAAATACTTAACAGCTATTTTGTTGTAATATGCTTGGAAATGTAAATTTGGCATTGTGGCTCATAAGACATTATTCTAAAAAAAAAAAAAAGAAATCTGAAGTCTTAAAATATGTGCAAAGGTAAGAATTTTAGGAGTTTACAAAAATGAACAACCAGAAATTCCATTTTCAAAATCAGTGACTGTCAACCAGAGGCAATTTTTTGGCAAAGTCTGGAAACATTTTTGGTTGTACAAATTAGGGGGTGGGAGGTGAGGGTGGTTTGCTACTGGCATCTAGTGAACAGATGACAGGGATGCTTGCTAAATCTCCCATAATGCACAGGACCATGTTCTAAATATAAGCACTCTTTGCACTTAACTCATAAATTGAATAATCTACATCAGTAGGTGTTCATATGTACAATTCAGGACTGTGAAAAACTACTTCATCTGCCTCTACATCCTAGGGATAGAGACAGAAAATAATTCATTTCAAATTATTGAAGCCCATATGCAAATGTAGGCTTCTTAGCCCCTTAAATTTCCATTAAGGAAAATTATCAGGTTTGGCTAAATTCATTTCTGTCTTTCCATGTTGGCAATGTGCAAAACCAGAAAATGAAATTTTCCAGGGTTCACCATTATCACAAAAACTTGGAACAGTTATAATGACAACCTGTCACTCTGCATTTCCAAGACATACATTATGTCAACGCTTGACATTCCACAACAGCCTAATATGTCACATTATGTGACATGATATAAAAATATATCGGACACTTAGAATTTGATACTTCCTATAAGTGCATGCTCTTTATCTGAGTTTCACCAATTCAGGGAAAGGAAATACCTACATTTCTGCCCAGCAAATGGAAGACAAATGAAATGGAGAAAAATCACAACAAGTAACTACAGAATGACAGAATCCAAATATTTTCACATGGGTAATTTCACATACTCTAAGAAGAAATACAACATAGAGTAGTGACTGAGAGTACAGAATCTGGCTTTCAAAACTCAAATCTCTATATCCTACCTCAGCAATCTTCAGCAAATTACTCACTTGCCTCTGTGCCTTACTTTCTTCATCTAAATGAAGGTACTAATCCTATTTTCTTCCTTAGGCTGTTGTGAGAATTATATACGTTAATGCTGACCAAGGGCTCAGCACACAGTAAAGGCTATTAAATGGTTGTTTTTTAATAAAAAGAAACACCTCTAGTTCTATATATTTAAATAACCTTTGCCAGATATCATCGGTTCCTTTTCTTGAGCCCGTCGTTCTGCACTGTCCTCTTCTCATAAACCACACTGGACTTCATTCCTAGAGACTGTTGTGTAAGTTTTCAATTTGCTGAGCAGGAATTAAATATGCAGCATATACCTGTATGCAGTAAAGGACATAATGGAGTGCAGGGTAAAGGAAACATTGTCTGGAGGCCTAAGGGACTCACAATCTGGTTCCTCAAAGGCAGAAAATCGGTTCATGGCCATAAATGACTTGTACACACAGGCATCCTTTGTTTCTTGAAAGTTCATGTTATGCTAGTTACTATTAGGAAAGACCTACGTTAGCAGAGCACCTGAATTTGAAGAGGATTTTCACTTTTATTAAAACAAAAACCAAAAACAAAAACAAAACAACAGTGAAAAGCACAGTGTTGTGTTTATTTTGCATTAAGTAGTTATAGAGGCAGTGCATACACTGAGCACACCGCCAAGCTCCTTCCCAGGAATTACACTAAGCATCAAGCCATGGCACTTTTGACACAGAACTGTGTCTAAGAGACTTTATGCTTTACCTTGATTTTTTCTTTTAAGATCTTATTTGTCAGAGAGAGAGAGAGAGAGAGAGAGAGAGAGTGCAAGCAGGGGGAGCAGCAGGCAGAGGGAGAAGCAGGCTCCTAGCTGAGCAAGGAGCCAGCCCAATGTGGGACTCCATCCTAGAACACTGGGATCATGACCTGAGCAGAAGGCAGACACTCAATCAACTGAGCCACCCAGGCATCTCTATTTTGGGCATCTTAAAAAGCCTAAGCTATCAGAAAAGTCTGAGAGAGGTTATTTTTAGGGTCTGAGATGTTCAAAAGAATTTCTATATAAACTAATGGTAATTGTTTTTTTGCTTTATGTCATTAGGGCTATGAAAGGTTTCGTAGAAACGCTCTACCTTCAGAAAGCAAGGGAAACCTATAATGGAAACTGTGGGGAGGGCTCTGAAGTGCAATTTCAATCCAAAAAATAGGGATCGGGGGTCACAGTTTTCAGAAAAGTGGTTGTAGGACTTCTGGTGGTACACATTATTATTTTTATTATCTGAACATTTTAAATCTATGTGTACTTATGTTTGTATAAGTATATATTTATTTTTGTGTTTATTTCCCACTTACAGCACATTTCTTCTATTTTTTATTATTGATATAAATGTTCTTCATATGCACTATTACTTAAAAAATTCATTAGATTTACAGAAATGTTAAATAGAAAATATGTACCAATGTTAAGAAATATGATCATAGTATATATGATGTCCAGAATTGGGGGAAAACCAATACATAAAAAGGGAAATTCTGTATGTGAAATTAGGTCTAAGAGCCCAGAAATGGGGGGGAGGGGGTGTTCAAGCATGGTTCTTACTTTTCACTAGAAGCATGTATTTATTCTGGTTCTCTGGAGAAGGATTACTAGTTCCCACCACTGTATTTGAGAACATGCATCCTTTCCCAGATCCATTGCTACTCATGGTCCAGAGAGAGATCTACAGCATGGTTTTCTCTAAAGAGAGAAGTACTCATCTCATTACACAGTGACATATATTTGAAGGGAAACACAAACACAACTCAATGACTTGAGTTTCTTCCCCAAAGAGGAAGAGACCAGCGGACGAAAAAGCCCGAACAAATGGCTGTTGAACCCCAGAACAAATGTGAAAGGTCAGTATGTGTTTACGATATCATTGAATATTTTTCTATTACCATGAAGAATGAAATAGCAACTAAACAGCATAAAGGAGATGAAAGAAATAATATTTTACAACTTACTGAATTGAGCTACACACACGATAATTTCCAGGATTGATTTCCTGTCTACTTTTGAAGTAAATAGCCATCAATTTGGAAATCCATGCGCAAGTATGTGAAGAATGTAAACATTTCCTACTCAGAGGGAAATTTCTTTAGCTTTCTTGAAAGAAATTTAGTGCTACACACACACACACACACACACACACACACTTATACTGAGGATCGTATAATCCATACCAACTTGAAATTTCCCTAGTTCACTATAAATCAGTTATGGTTTAACTGAACTCCAGGGTAGGCGCTGTGACATTTGAAACACTTTGAAAAGTCACATTGGTGTCCTACATCTTGTTAGGTAGAAAACTGTTCTATGTATAGTCCAGATTCAAGAAAGCCTGGTGAACTGGTAAGAAATAGGCTATAGAGTTAGAGAAAAGTTAGTTCAAACCTAACTACCTCATTTATCCTTTATGACCAGAGGCAAAGTATTCTCTCTTAGCTTCAAACTCTGCATTTGTAAAATGGAGGTCAGGATACCTTTATTGCCCAGGGCCAAACACTTAGTACTAATTGAAAAGCCGAGGCAGCCACTTCTATTCTTCCTTCAACTGAAACCCCACTGCCTCATTCTTTCCTCATAAGGGAACAAGTCACCTGATGAATGAGTTGTCAGACTAAGGTTATAGAAATCACTGCTCAATTTCTCTTCATAGTGGGTATATGCAAAAGTATATTGCCTTAATGATTTGCTTAATTACCTAAAATAAGTATTTCTTTTCACCCTGAACCGCTACAATTTTCAAAAAAAAAAAATTAGCTCAAACACTATAGGAAAAGTTCTACATTTCTTGATAGTACACCTCTGTTAGGAAAAAAAATAACACTTCTAACTATGCATTTTTAGTTCTAATGTATACATATGTATTGTTATGTTATTAAATTATACACATAATTAAATATAAGCAATTATTTAAAATTATATAAAATATATAAGTTCTCACCTCTCCCCCAACCTTAAATGGATATACTTGGCTATGTCCCAGCATGCATCTCACCACTAGTAAGTCCCTTTTTGTAAAGAAACACCTAAATATAGAAAAAATTGAAGACTTCCAATTTTCGCCTTTTCAGAGTAATGGGTATTACACTTATTTTAACCTTGTAAACTACTATAAAACTGAAAAAAAAAAACACGAAGAAACTGATTTCAGGAATTGGGCAACAGACAGCATAAAGCGGTAATCATTTAGAGAAAGGAAACACTGAGGTGAGTTCCTAGTTTATCCCAACTTCATTTCTGTGGGTACTTTCCAAACCACAGGAAATGGAAGTGAAGCCCAAACTGAGAGCCATGGTCTCACTGAGTAAAATAAAGATTAGAGTTCGGGCCTATTTGCAGTTTGTAATTTACAGGGTGAATAATGAAAAGGAGGGTACGGCCCAAAGAAGGATCTGTAGACCTCTATATGGAGGTGCACTTGTGTCACTGGCTGAACACTAAAATTGCAAGGCACAGGGAGAGTTTCCACAAGGCCTGGAAGAGAACAGCCACTGATGGAATTGAGAGAAACAGATTCCATGGCTATCCCAGGGCTGGAAATGTTAGACTTCCAAAAGCCAGAGTAGAAAATATTTCGTGAACGCTCCAGGTATTTAACTGAGCCCATATAAAGGTACACCCTTAAATTTTTGAGAATCAAAAAGTGCTTTTATTTACATGGGGTCTGTCTACTGATATTTACTATTTTAAAATTTAAAAATGAAACTCCTAAAGATACTTACTCATTTAACAATGATAATAAATCCAATACATATTTATATAAATAGCACATCTTATGGAAAAAAACCTGAATTATCTGAAACAAAATAATAGAGATCAGAGTGCATGTTTTACACATTTGCAAATCATTTAAAGGTTTGGCTCAGGGGCGCCTGGGTGGCTCAGTCAGTTAAGCGGCTGCCTTCAGCTCAGGTCATGATCCCAGAGTCCTGGGATCCAGCTCCCTGCGCTGGGCTCCCTGCTCAGTCTGCTTCTCACTATTTCTCTCTCTCTCTCTCTCAAATAAATAAATAAAATGTAAAAAAACAAAAAAAGCTTTGGCTCAATAGAAGATAATTTGATTTCTCTCTTTGTCTCTACATTTAGTCTTAAATGATATCACATATCATGTAGCCTCCGGAAAAGCCCACTGAACACTTGTGAGAAACTGAGACAAAGACAAATCTTAGTATTCTGAAAAAAAGCTTCGAAATTAATGACCACCTGAAAATTGTGGTCATTCCCACAGGGTTCCCTGGACCAGACTCTAAGAACTATACTACGAGGAATCTTTGGAAGTAGAAAGAGTTAAAAGTTAAAAGAGTTAGAAAATATATGTGAGCACAACTTGGGAAAAGATTTTCATAAAGAACTTTCAGCACAATTTTCTTTTCAAAGGATCTCTGATTTGCAAGGGAATCATTCCTTGTGATTCTGTTTTCAGACTTGCAGAATTGGTGGAGGAAGGAAGAGTAGATAGGGATTAATTGATCTAGGCTGGTCAATCCCGCTGTAAAAGTGCCTGGATCAAGAGAACACCTAGCTGCAAACAGACCCAAACATGTATTTCCTAAGTTTAATCTATGGACTCAGGAAAGGTGGGTCCTTTACTTTTGGGGGTATGCTCAAGGTTCTCAGGAGCCACCTATCTCTGTCCTAGCAAAAGATCAAGAAAAGTAGAGGTGAAAGAGCAGCAGCCCAATAAAAGCACAGTTTAAACCTCTGGACACAATTCCGCCTAAGGTGAATCCCTAGATTTGTCAAATACAGTTAAAAGTGACAAAAAAGAATCTTGATAGTATCCAGAAAAAAGCACATTCCTGCCCCCACATAAAGAAAGCCATACCTTAAGTTACCTTCTTAGGCTTTTGACTAATAAGAAAGCAGTATAGTTTTCATTAAGTTCATACCTCACAGAACACAAACAGGTTGATCTGTATAAAATAGGAATTTCTCTTTTCCTTAAAAGAAGCAATGCTTGGGAGCCTGGTTGGCTCAGTCAGTGGGTCATGCGAATCTTGCTATCAGGGTTGTGAGTTTGAGCCTCATGTTGGGCATAGAGGCTATTTAAAAAGAATAAAATCTTAAAAAAAAAAAAAAAAGGAAGCAATGTCATGGGAAAAATACTATAGACACACTGTCTAACTATTTTCTCCATCATTCCTCTGCTCTCACCCTACATTCTGCTCTGAAAAACCTAAGCTGTCTGAGCCAGACCAAAGACATGACCCTGGAATTTCATACCACACTCTAGACAGCACTTCTCAACTGGGAGTGGTTATGCCCCTCCCATACCAGAGGATACTTCACTGCATCTGGAGACATTATTTTACTCACAGAGCGTGTGTTACTGGTATCTAGAGCCCAGGGATATGGCTAAACATCCTACATTGAACAGGTTCCATAACAAAGGATTATCCACTCCAAAATGTCCATAGTGCTGAGGTTGAAAAGTCCATCTCAAGAAAATAATCTTGGATTAGAAATTATTTAACCACCATTATCGCCCCCTGCCCATCAGCATAAACACAAAGCCACCTACAGGAAGCAGCACAGTGCCAACACTGGCTGCCTAACTTGTCACACCAAGTCCAACAACCCTGCACTCTGGCAGGACTGCCCTTCTCAGTCAAGTATGCTTCAGTCCCAGTGCAGAGGGCTCCTTCCCCAAAGACCAGCACAAACCTCTACCATACCACATCTTCAACCAGAGAGTTATGCAGGGCCTCAGTTCTGGCAGAGCTGCTATTAGGTCTCATTTCACAAGCAGACCAGAGCACATCTATTTAAAATTAGCCAGGTCCGAACATTGCCCACAGCAGGCAAGGAGAGTCTCCTAAAGGAAAGAACAACCAAAACACAACAGCAGAGGGCACGAGCTCGTAACAGGGACACTCCCTGAAGCACCAAGCCACAGGCACTATATGACCTCTTCTTCATAAGGCCATTACTTTCATGAGCAGGAGACATAACTGGTTTTTCTAACATGCAGAAGATAACAGAGACTTAGACAACATGCCAAGACATAGGAATTTATCCCAAATGAAAGAACAAGACAAGGCCACAGCCAGTGATCTAAGCAAAACAGATAAAAGTAGCATGCCTAATGGAGAATATAATGCAACAAACCTAAGGATATTCACTGGGCTTGAGTAAAGAATAAAAGACATCAATGAGAATCTTACCACAGAGATAAAAGAGTTAAAATAGAATCAACCGGAGATGAAGAATTCAATAACTAACATTGGAAACAGCTTGATGCAATGAACAGCAGGCTGAAAGATGCAGAGGAATAAATTAGTGACCTAGAAGACAAAATAATGGAAAATAATGAAGCTGAACAAAAGAGATAAGAATTATGCAACACAAGAACAGACTTAGGGAACTCCGTGATTCCATCAAGCATAATAACATTTGTATTACAGGAATCCCAGAAGACGAGAGAGAAAAGGGGCCAGAAAATCAGACTTAGGGAACTCAGTGATTCCATCAAACATAATAACATTTGTATTGCAGGAATCCCAGAAGACAAGAGAGAAAAGAGGCCAGAAAATTTATTTGAAGAAATGAAGAATTTCCTTCTGGGGAAGGAAATAGACATCTAGATCCAGGAGGCACAAAAAATTCCCTTCAAAATCAACAAGAGCAGGCTAACGTCAAGACATATGGTAACTAAATTTGCAAAATATCTTGATAAAGAAAAAATCTTAAAAGCAGCAAGACAAAAAAGAAAGTCTGTAACTTACAAGGAAACACCCATAAGGCTAGCTGGAGATTTTACAACAGAAACTTGGCAAGCCAGAATGATGTGGCATGATATATTCAATGTGCTGATTGGGAAAAATCTGCAGCCAAGAATACCCTATCCAACAAGACTATCATTTAGAATAGAAGGAGCGATAAAGAGTTTCCCAGACAAAAAAAAAAAAAAAAAACTAAAGGAGTTCATGACCACCAAACCAGCTCTGCAAGAATTTTAAAGGGTGCTCTTTGAGTGCAAAGGAAAGACCAAAAGTGACAAAGACAAGGAAGAATCAGAGAAAATCTCCAAAAACAATGAAAAACAAGTAATGAAATGGCAATAAATACATATTTAACAATAATTACTCTGAACGTAAATAAGATAAATGCTCCAATCAAGACACAGGATATTAGAATGGATAACAAAACAAGATTCATCTATATACAAGACTCACATTAGACACCTGCAGATTGAAAGTGAGGAGGTGGAGGACCATTTATCACACCAATGGATATCAACAGGAAGCTGGAGTAGCAATACTTATATCAGACAAACTAGACTTTAAAACAAAGACTGTAAAAAGAGACAAAGAAGGGCACTATATTATCATAAAGAGGCCAATTTGATAAGATCTAAGAATAATAAATATTTATGCACCAAATATGGGAGTAAACAAATATATAAGACAATTAAAAACAAATATAATGAAACTAAAGGATAACAAAATAATAGTAGAGAATTTTGACACCCCACTCACATCAATGATCATCTAAACATAAAGTCAATAAGGAAACAATGGCTTTGAATGTCACACTGGACCAGATGGACTTGACAGATATATTCAGAACATTTCATCTTAAAAAAGAATACACATTCTTTTCAAATGCACATGGAACACTCTCCAGAATAGATCACATATTAGTTCACAAAACAGACCTCAACAAATACAAAAAGTTTGAAATCACACCATACACCATTTCTGACCACAATGCTATGAAAATAGAGGTCAACCACAAGAAAAAAAAATTGTAAAGACCACAAATACAGGGAGGTTAAACAACATGCTACTAAATAATGAATAGGTCAACCAGAAAATCAAAAGGAAATAAAAATATATGTGGAAACAAATACTAGTGAAAACACAATGGTCCAAAATCTTTGGGATGCAGCAAAAGTGGTCATAAGACAGAAGTATATAGGGCACCTGGGTGGCTCAGTCGGTTAAGTGTCTGCCTTCAGCTCAGGTCATGATACCAGGGGTCCTGGGATCAAGCCCAGCATTGGGCTCCCTGCTCAGTGGGGAGTCGGCTTCTCCCTCTCCCTCCACCCCTTTCCCTGCTCATGCTCTTTCTCTCTCTCTCTTAAAATAAATAAATAAAAACTTAAAAAAATAAAAAAAAGAGGGATGTATATAGCAATGCAGGCCCACCTAAGGAAGCAGGAAAAATAGCAAACAACTTAACCTTACAGCTAAAAGGGCTAGAAAAAAGAACAAAAAGAGAAACCTAAAGCCAGCAGAAGAAGGGAAATAAGAGATTAGAGCAGAAATAAATGATATAAAAACTAGAAAAACAATAGAACAGATCAATGAAACCAGGAGATAGTTCTTTGAAAAGAATAAATAAAACTGATAAACCTCTAGCCAGGCTCATCAAAAAGAAAAGAGAAAGGAACAAAATAAATAAAATCACAACTGAGAAAGGAGAAATAACAACCAATACACAAAATACAAACAATTATAAGAGAATATTATGAAAAACTATATGCCAATAAATTGGATAACCTGGAGGAATGGGTAAGTTCCTAGAAACATACAAACTATCAAAATTGAAACAGGAATAGAAAACTTGAATGTACTAATAACCAGCAAAAAATTGAGTCAGTAATCAAAAAACTCCCAGCAAACAAGTCTGGGGCCAGATGGCTTCACAGGATAATTCTACCAGACATTTAAAGAACACCACCTATTCTTCTCAAACAATCCAAAAAATAGAAAAGGATGGAAAACTTTCAAATTCATTCTATGAGACCAGCATTACCCTGATACCAAAACCAGACAAAGATTCCACACACACACACACACACACACACACACACACACACACACAAACTACAGGCTAATATCCCTGATGAACATGGATGCAAAAAATTCTCAATAAAATACAAGCAAACTGAATCCAACAATACATTATAAAAATTATTCACCATGATCAAGTGGGATTTATTCCTGGGTTGCAAGGGTGGTTCAATATTCACAAATCAATCAATATAATATATCACATTAATAAATGAAAGGATAAGAACCCTATGATCTTTCAATACATGCAGAAAAAGCAGCTGAGAAAGTACTATTTATGTTAAATACCCTCAACAAGGTAGGTTTACAGGAAACATATCTCAACGTGTTAAAGGCCATATACGAAAAACCCACAGTTAACGTCATCCTAAATGGGGAAATACAGAGCTTTACCTCTATGGTCAGGAACAAGATAGGGATGTCCACTTTTGCCACTTCTATTCAACATAGTGTCCTAGCAACAGAATAAGACAACATAAAGAAATAAAAGCCATCCAAACTGGCAAGGAAGAAGTAAAACTCTCATTATTTGACATGATACTCTACAGGAAACCCAAAAACTCCACCAAAAAAAACCTGCTAGAACTGATACACGAATTCAGCAGAGTCTCAGGATACAAAATCAACGTACAGAAATCTGTTGCATTTCTATATACCAATAATAAAGCAGCAGAAAGAGAAATTAAGGAATCAATCCCATTTATAATTCCACCAAGTCAGTAAGATACCTAGGAATAAACCTAATAAGCAAAGAGGAGAAAGACCTGTACTCTGAAAAGTATAAAACCTTGATGAAAGAAACTGAAGATGACACAAATAAATGGAAAGATATCCCATTCTCATGGACTAGAAGAACAAATATTGTTAAAATGTCTATGTTACCCAAAGCAATATGCATATTTAATGCAATCTCTCTGAAAATAGCACCAGTACTTTTCAGAGCCAGAACAAACTTAAAATTTGTACAGAACCACAAAAGATTCTGAATAGCCAAAGCAGGCTTGGTGGGGTGGGGGAGAGGAAGCAAAGCTAAAGTCATCACAATTACGGACTTCAGGTTATATTACAGACTGTAGTGATCAAAACAGTGTAGTACTAGCACAAAAATAGACACATACACCAATGGAACAGAAAAGAGAACCTAGAAATGAACCCACAATTATATGGTCAATTAATCCCCAAAAAAGCAAGAAAGAATATCCAATGCGAAAAGACATTGTCTTCAATAAATGGTGGTGGGGTAACTGAACAGTTACATGCAAAAGAAAGAAACTATCTTTTTAACACCAAACACAAAAATAAATTCAAACTGGATTAAAGATCTGAATGTGAGACCTGAAACTACAGAAGTCCTAGAGAAGAACATGGCAGTAATCTCTTCAAAATAGGCCATATACACTTCTTTGTAGATATGTCTCCTGAAGCAAGGGAAATAAGAGCAAAAATAGACTATTGGGACTACATAAAAATAAAAAGCTTCTACACAACGAAGGAAACAATCAGCAAAACTAAAAGGCAACCTACAGAACTGGAGAAAATATTTGCCAATGACATACCCAATAAAGGGTTAGTACCCAAAATATATAAAGAACTGATACAACTCAATATCTAAAAACGAAATAATCCAATTAAAATCAGGCAGAAGACAAGAATAAGCATTTTTTTCCAAGAAGATATACAGATGGCCAACAGAAACATGAAAGGATACCTAACATCACTGATCATCAGGGAAATACAAATCAAAACTACAGCGTGATATCATCTCACACCTGTCAGGATGGATAAAATCAACAATACAAGAACCAACAGGTGTTGGTGAGGATGTGGAGAAAGGGGAAACCTCTGTCAGCATTGGAGGGAATGCAAACTGGTGCAGTCACTCTGGAAAACAGTATGGAGTTTCCTCAAAAAGTTAAAAATAGAGCTATCCTATGATCCAGCAATTGCACTACTAGGTACTTACTCAAAGAACACAAAAATACTGGGATACCTGGGTGGCTCAGTCGGTTAAGCGTCTGTCTTTGCTCAGGTCATGATCCCAGTGTCCTGGGACCAAGTCCCACATCAGGCTCCTTGCTCAGTGGGAAATATGCTTCTCCCTCTGCCTGCTGCTTCCCTTGGTTGAGTGCTCTCTCCCTCTCTCCCTCTCTGACAAATAAATAAATAAAATCTTTTTTTTTAAAAAATGAATACAAAAATAATAATTCAAAGAGTTACATGCACCTTGATGTTCATAGCGGCATCATCTATAATAACCAAATTATGGAACCAAGCCAAGTGTTCAGTGAGTGTCCAGTGACTGATGAATGGATAAAGAAGAGGTGATACACACACACACACACACACACACACACACAGGAATATTACTCAGCCACAAAAATGAATGAAATCTTGGCATTTGCAAGGACATGGGTGGAGCTAGAGAGTACTATGCTAAGTAAAATAAGTCAGTCAGAGAAAGACAAATACCATGTGATTTCATTCATACGTAGAATTTAAGGAACAAAACAAATGAGCAAAAGGGGTAAAAAAAAAAGAGAGAGAAAGAGAGAGAGCGAAAGACACAGACTCTTAACTATAGAGAACAAACTGATCATTACCAGAGGGGAGAGTGTTGGGGATAGGTTAAACAGGTGATGAGGATTAAGTAGAACACTTGCTGTGATTAACACCGTGTGTTGTATGGAAGTATCAAATCACGGTGTTGTACACCTGAAACTAATACTACACTGTATGTTAACTAGCTGGAATTTAAATAAAAACTTTAAAAAAATCATTTTCCATTTTCCTAGGCTAGCACTCTCTGGATTGCCAATGTACTATTTAGATTTCTGAAAACACTCAGGCAATATTATAAGCCCAACACAAAACTTTACTATCTCCCAAAGCTGGTTATATTAATATTGTATTATTCACACTTGAAAGTAATTTAATTTGAGTCAATGCACTAAAGTAGCCCACATGAGAGAATGCCCAGATACATGAGCATGCACATGCTTGTTTTTTCAAATCAGAATGGTAATGCCATAGCTGTTCTGATCACAGTGTACCAGAGGAAAGAAAAGAGGGGAAAAAGAGCAAAGAAAGGAAAAGAAAGAGGGAAGGAAAGAGGGAAGGAAAGAGGGAAGGAGGTAAGGAAGGAAGTGGGGAGGGGAGGAGAGAGGGAACAAGGGAGGGAAGGAAGAAAGAAAATCAATCAAAGAAACTTAATTTAATGGATGGACTATTTGTTTAGCTCCAAAACGTGTTCATTTGTTTTGAGGCACATCCTGACTGCAAAAAGAATAATCATTTCAACCTAGGAGCTCTGAGAAATAGAAGAAAGAGAGACATCTAAATGTCTGTATTCATAGAATTAGTAGAACTCGAAGCAGAATGCAAAATGGCACTTTATGGGAATGATCTGAGCTTTCATTGACCAGGTTCCATGAATCTCCTTGAAGCCATGGCATGCATGTAGACATTCTCCCATATTCAAGCTTTCGTTCACTTCTTTCCTGTCTGACTTTCTCTCCCCTTGCCATTTACAGTTTGTGCTCCAGAGACAGCCTAATGGGGCTTGATTTTGTTACCTCGGCCAGCATTCCCTACAGGAGACTTCGTCCTGTAATCCTCATCTTTCCAGTGGTGCATGTCTATGAAATTAAAATGGAAGAGATTGATTCCTCGGGTATGCGCTTGCTGTTATTGACAGTCATTCCAGATCAGTCCCTGCGAGGCAAGACAGCTCTTGCACGAAAAATACCTTTGCTTATCATAAGCTGAGGCTCTGTGCCGCTGAGATGGCAATTTCTGACCCATACGACAGCAGCCAAAGATGAGCTAGGGTGCTCAAGAGAGTGAACTTCGGTAATCCTACGGTCTTCCATTAATCTGAAACCCACTAATCTGAGACTTCCAATTTTTCTCCGTTTTAAAGCTCTGACCCCCTTACAATACTTCATAAATGCAGGTAGTTACTCATTAAAAGACATTGCAGGCAGCATATTGCAGACAATTAGATTTTTAGTATTTTAAATTTCTAAATTTCAGTTCCCTTTAAAAATTTTACAGTATATTTTCATTGTGGTAAAATATATTTAAAGTAAAATTTACCATTTCAACTATTTTTAAATGTATAATTCAGCAGTATTAAGTACATTCACAATTTTGTGCAACCATCACCACCATCCATCTCCAGAACTTTTCATCATTCCCAACACAAACGCTACACTCATTAAAAAAATAACTCCCCAGTCCCTGGTAACCTCTATTCTGTTTTCTGTTGCTATGAATTTGGTTATTCTAAGTACCTCTTATAAGCAGAATTTTATATTAGTATTTGTTCTTTTTTGTATGGTTTACTTCACTAGCTTATTTTTAAGGTCCACCCATGTTACAGCATGCATCAGAATTTCACTCATTTTTAAGGCTTAATAACATGTCGTTTTATGCATACATTATATTTTGCTTATCTATTCATCTGTTGATGGGCATGTAGATGGTTTCCACTGTTTGGCCATTTTGAGTAGTGCTGCTATGAATACCGGTATACAAGTATTTGAGTCCCTGCTTTCAATTTACAATTTGAATCATTTTTGCTCATTTAAAAACTGCCTGAAGGCTATAACTTATTATAAAATAAAGTGATATAATGTTCATTTTTTCACATGATCTTATGTGACTTTGTGCATTGGTAGAGAGAGCTGGTACAAATATGAACAAGGCTACTTAGGGAACGTAAGTTATTTTTTGAAGCATACAAAACAAATCAGGACAGGTGTTGGTAATATTCTTTCTTCCATCTATGTGGAATTCCCAAAATACATGGTCCCTACTACAAATCATGAACATGGATTTTGCATAAACAACTACTACTCTATTTCAAAGCAGCTCACTGTCTTGGTGAAGTTAAAATCAAGGTCAAATCATGTCACTACGTATCATAAGACCCTTCTCTCTATTACAAAACAAATAGCCAAGTGATAGACTAGAAAAAGACATAAGTAATTCTCAAGTTAACGTGACCAGGAACGTCCTTCTTATCCAAGTCAATGCATTACTTCAGTAGTTTCACAAATGGAAAACTGAGATATTACATTGTATAGAACCAATACTACAAAGACAATCTGTGTCTTTCTGTGACAAGGCTAAGTAAAAAAAGAGACTATTTAATGTTGATATGAATAAAAAGTAACAAAATAATGATACTGCAAACACAGGTTGTTAAAAATTATAACTGCATGCTAAAAAGTAAAATTCTGTAAACCTTACTTCGCATTTAAACAATTGCAGAACTCCACATTTTTTTAGATGTTTACTGAGGCTCAGTCACACTGGGAAGATTATTTTATTAAACTCTCATGGCAGTTCTGTGAAACATGTTGTTATTATTTCCATTTAAAGCTAAAGAAACTAAGAGTTTTAAATAACTCTCAGGGGGGTACACTGCACATAAATGGTGGAGGAGAACTTTGAACCCATATCTATATGACTCCTGAGTTGAAGCTTTTTATGGCTATGCTATCTAGAATTGTTCCAAGCCACATTTCACAACTGGGACAATGCTTCAAACAAATACGTGTTTATGAGGGAGTTAAGAATTAATGTGCCTGCGAATTAAAATGTGTCCCCTTAGAGCTATAAATGGAGCCTGCTCAGTCAGCTTCTGACAGTACCCAAATTACCTGGTATTTCTCCATTCTGAGAATTTAGCAACCCAACATGGCTCCACGTGGACTCATCTACCATTTCATTTAGACCTCTCCCCTGAGATTCTAATGTTGGCCAAAAGAGCTTTGGCTCTTTTAGGAATGATATTTTAGGAATGATACCATATCTAGAATGTTATAAAGAAAGTTTCACTGTTGCCATTATAATTATTCTTAACTATAACTGCTGTTCCCTTTAGGACAAGTAAACTCAGAAAGCACTTACGCTATTTGCTTACGGAAAAAGAGTGATAATGATCCATAAAGAAATTATCAACCAAATATAGACTCATGTGTTTTGTTTTACTCTGCACTGGCATTAATAATTTTAGAAGTCAGCAGTATACATGGTTCTGCGTTCACATTGATATTTGCTTCAGGATAATTTATGACAGACCAAAGTGGCATAAGCAACTGAGAATACTAGGCTTTATTAACATGGTAAATTAAAATGGAATACTGACTGATGTCTTGTGTAAAATTAATGTACCATTAACCTTAACTATGCCAATAAAGTTACATTATGAAAGTCAACTACAAGAACAGTTATTCACGTGGGATACACAGCAAATGTACATCAAATCTATGTTAATATGGAATGCACATGTGAAAAGGAAAAAGTAAATGAAATCAATTAGTAAAACCCTGGTTGAAATCCAAGTCACAAATTTGGGCACATAAAGTTTACTAGTTCAGCATTCTCTATCCAATTACACTGATTTTTTAAAAATAATCTATTATTTTATCAAGTAGCTTTGATCAAAGTTTCTTTCTCTATACACCATTAACACATCTCATGAACTTTATCAGATAGCAGAGTTTAGAACTTGAAGAGTAACAAGAGATAATTAAGTTGTACCTTCACATTCTATACATGAGGAAACAAATTATCTAGGGATGCTGGAACACAGACTGAGGCAGAATCTCAGTCTAACCCTTACTCACAAATTGTATTTTCTATAACCTGCTCAATATTCATTCCAGCTAATTTCTTGTTGCTAAGGAATCTTCTACTTTCATTCTTTGAGTCTGACAGATGGTAGAAGACCAATATTTTAAATAAGTAAAACAGAGGTAATAATACCTAATATACGGATTTATTGCAATAGATGAGCAAACTACTTGAGATCTTACTTGAAATTATAAAATGTTATAAAATTATTTTTATTATTAATATAAATGAAGGGCTTGAAAAGTTGAACTTTAAGACATCTCTTTTGCAAAATTTCTCTTAAGAAGTCTCTTCTCTCTAAAGAAGCCAAAAACTATATAAGCTTTCAGTCAAGAGAAATGTAATTTCTAGGCACACCTCATCCAACTTTTTATCTATCATTCCTCACTATACCCGGATATTTCGGGTGTCTAAAATAATATTTTTCTTATATGATACTTCTTAATATTAAATTATATTTTATATAATTACATAATTTTATATTGTATATTATACATATTTGGACAATGCTTAAAGCATAGTATACATTTAATAAATATTGAGAAATATTAATTTACTTTCTTCTTCCTTTTCAATCTCCCCTCTTTAAAAGGTATAATGAGGGGCGCCTGGGTGGCTCAGTCTTTAAGTGTCTGCCTTTGGCTCAGGGTGTGATCCCGATGTTATGGGATCGAGCCCCGCATCAGGCTCTTCCACTACGAGCCTGCTTCTTCCTCTCCCACTCCCCCTGCTTGTGTTCCCTCTCTCGCTGGCTGTCTCTATCTCTGTCAAATAAAGAAATAAATAAAAATCTTTAAAAAAATAATAAATAAAAGGTATAATGAAATTAAAAATTTTAAAAAGCACTAACAGGCAGTGACATATTTGGATTGACAAAATTATTATAGTAGAAACTATTTGATAAGCTTCTCTATAACATAAACAAACAATGTAAAGATACAAAAGAAAATCTGTACATTAACATGATTCAACCCCCCCCCCCCAACCGCCAAGCATTCTCAATTAAAATAGAGAGTGCCTAGGTGGCTCGGTCAGTTAAGCATCTGCCTTCAGTGCAGGTCATGATCCCAGAGTCCTGAGATCAAGTCCTGCATTGGGCTCTCTGCTCAGCAGGGAGTCGGCTTCTCCCTCTCCCTCTGCCTGTTTGTGCTCTCTCTCTCTAATAAATAAAATCTTTTTAAAATAAAAATATAAATAAATAAATAAATAAATAAATAAATAAATAAATAAATAAATAATAAAATAGAGCACCTATCTATGGCTCTCACACATTAGGAAATGAATGTGAAAAATCTGGATTAATCTTAGAAATGCTTCAATGGGGAAGAAAATAGAGTCATCTTATTTAAGGGAGAGGAATTCTGACATGTTAAATGACACTTGATGTATCCTGGTATTTCGATGATTCTTAATGGAGGCAGGGTTGAGCTCTTCTGGTGTAAGCTATCTTTCTGATTAAAATACTTCCAAATCTATGTATTTCCAGCACATTCTATAGCCTTCCCTTTGTAAGTATATAATGAAGGATCTATTCACATCTTGACATCTCAATATACTCAAGCACTCACTTTTAATATATCAGATCACTTCATCTAAGATTAACATTCAAAAAAATATTTGACTTAAATCTGGGGGGAAAAAAAATGAGGAAAATAAAGTCAAAAGACTAAGCCTTCTCCACGGAGTCTGAGAAAACATACCAAAGACATCTATCCTGTTGATTCAAAAGTAAGGTAACACTTTGAAACAATGTTCATCTTCTCAGAGAAAAAGGTATTCCAGCTTCCAGGACCAGAGGTTCTGAGTGTTAGCACATCAGTCCTTTTAAAGAAATTACTAGCATGCTGTGTTTGGTTTACTGTCTCTTATCTTGCATTTTACAAACTGTATCAAAGCACGGAAAATAACAGCTCCAATTTCTTTCACAGCAGCTACATCATATGAGAAAAACTGACAGATTAACTAGAAGAAAGCCTCTAAAGTTACTGGAAACTCTGACTGCCCATTAGAACAGAATAGTCAACAAAAGAATACACGTAAAGAAATGTTCCACCACACCATTAATGGGTGGGTATGATAATGTACCTTCAGGATTTGGGTATGGGAGGGAGAGGTACAATCTAAAAGTGACACATAACTTCTACAACTACTCAGCAACTACTCTGGGTGAGAATAAAGATCTGGAGTTGAAAAGTTGCTATTGATTTTTCTGGGTATTTTGGTTATTGTTTTGATGAATCCTCTGGTTGCCAGTTCTTCTAAAAAATAAACATATCTGGTCTTTACATAAATTAATGAGGTTAAGTTAAATGAAACTCCAACCACTTCACAAAGCAGTACCGATGTTAAGTGAGTTCAGAAACACAAATTTGTCTTATTTATGATAATCTGTCAGGTTTAGATTCAGTGGGCAGCGCTACTACTCATGTTTATACAGAAACTTACAGTGTGCTTGAGAAATATTTGCTATGTGGTCCATACAACCACACCAGGAAATAGGTAGAAGTGATATTACAACACCTATTTTAGAGATGAATGACCTCGGGGTCTCATAGTTTAAATATGGTGCCTAAGGGCAGAGGTAATTACGAAGGTGATAGTGTGCCTGTTTATGGGATGAAAGGAAGGCATGCAAAAGAGGAAAAAGATACTGAACATTAGAGGAAGATATGCACTGGATCAAACTCAATTTGGATGTATTTTCTTCTTTCAATTATTTAGTTTAAAAATTTGCATCAATATGTATTTAAAAGATAACTATAGATAAATTAAACATTTCAAAAGGCAACTTCTATATACACATTACGAGGAAGATGTGACATGATATGCAATGTTTTATGCCATATTTATAAATGAAGTGTTTTAAAATGACCTCCCAATAGACCATAGCTTATGCCTCTGTTTTGTAGTACTCCCTTAGGAAAAACTGTCAGGATATTATAAACCCAAGTTTTAATGTGATTGTTAGAAAAATTTAAACTATTGCTAACCCTCGTTTTGAGATTTTTTTTTTCCTGCAGCTCTTTAGCCTAATTCAAGCTTCCAAATTCTTTTTCCTTTTTTTTTTTTTAAGATTTTATTTATTTTTGTGAGAAAGAGAGTGAGCACGCACACACACACACAAGTGAGGGGGCGGTTGCTGGCAGAGAGAGAAGCAGACTGCCCACTGAGCAGGGAGCCCAGTACTGCACTTGATCCCAGGACCCTGGGATCATGACCTGAGCCCAAGGCAAATGCTTAACTGACTGAGCCACCCAGGTACCTGAGCTTCCACAATTTTTTAAGTAAGATAGGTAAGTAGGAGGATAGGCCCCAAATATATCCTTAAAAGAGATGATTTTTTTCAAATCCAAATTTGAATAAGATGAAGTCAGAGAGGGAGATAAACCATAAGAGACTCTTAACTATAGGAAACAAACTGAGGGTTGCTGGAGGGGAGATGGGTGGGGAATGGGGTAACTGGGTGATGGGCATTAAGGAGGGAATGTGATGTAATGAGCACTGGGTGTTATATGCAACTGATGAATCACTAAACTCTACCTCTGAAACTAATAATACACTATATGTTAATTAATTGAATTTAAATTAAAAAATCAAAATCAAATCTGATTTTAAACAAATGAATTAATATATACAGCACATACAGAATGAAAGATTTTAAAAATTAGTATTTAATATCTATGTACTGACAACTGAAAAGATATTCTGTTATTTTAATTTATTAAAACTTACAGATTTTACCATTAATATTATGAAACTATGATGTAAAAAGGAAACTCTATGTCCTATTAAAGATAATCCAGGAGCACCCAAGTGGCTCAGTCAGTAGAACATGCAACTCTTGATCTTGGTGTTGCGAGTTCGAGTCCTATGTTGGGTGTAGAGATCACTTAAAAATAAAATATTAAAAAAAAGATAATCCACATATTCTAAATTATGTTATTAATATAACTTATAGTTTTTAGGTGTGTACTCCAAGAGTCACACAAGCTAAATGACTTATCAACACTTCTCATTGGTAATTCCAGAACTTAGATCCAAGTCTTTTAGATTCACAAGATTTTTTTTAAAATACAAAAGAGAACTACTGACTAACTAAAAATAGACCACTTCAGGGTGTCCAAACAAATTCTCTAGTTTAATATTTTAGTAATCTTCTCACTGTATCCTCACATGAGAGAAAGGAATAAGGGTTCCTTGTGGAACCTTTTTTAAGGCACTAATCCCATCTACGAGGGTTCTACCCTCAAGTTCTAATCAACACCCAAATACCATACCTCCAAATACCTTACCTTGGGGTTTAATTTCAACATATAAATGTCAGGGGGACATAAACACTCACATAGTAGCATTGTGCATGCCCCAAATGTATTAGAGATTTCAGAATTACCACCACCATTACCACCAGCACTTAACATTTATTCAGTAAGCCAGACTCTGCACCAAGTGCTTTCAGATTATACGATTTCAAAAGGACATTTGTCAGCTATCCCGCTATTTCTGGGCTCTGAAATAATTTTGTTATAAAATAAAATTACATATTATTAATTGGAACTGGTTTATTGTTAAGATGGCAGCCCAGTGTCATCCTAATGGGGATAAATATGGCAAGTTTAACATTTTTCCCCCGGGTTATTTTATTTTTACTTAAAAAAATAAATTTAATTTAATTTGTATGTCTCAAAAAACCATCCATTTCTCTAACATTTTAAATCTGTTCTGTATTGATAAATTCCCCTTATAATTACACAGTGAATATGTTTTGTTTTTTCTGCATTAGTTTTTATTGGTCTTGTTTTTAAATAACAGCTCATACTTATCTAATTTACTTTCTGGTTTTGCATTATTATTTTATTATTTTCCTTATTATTATAGCTTTAATTTATCGTATTTTCTAACTTTGCGGGTTGAATGTTAGTTCACTTTATTTACGTTATGTGATTAAATTTTATTTAAAGCTATATATTTGCCCAAAAGTACAATTTTGGTCTTACCTGACAAGCTTTGACATGTACTGCTTTTATTTTTCTTATGTTCTTATTAGTATGTGACTCTAGTTTTTTTATCTTATTTCTTATTATATTAATGACCACAGCACACTTAAGAAAACAATCTCTCTCACACACTCACAGAGAGAAACACATTCACAAATGCAACCAATCAAAATTCCAGAAGAACCTAAAATACCTGGCTTAGATCAATTTACCTGAAAATTCAAGTTTCTGTAACATTTGGGGGAAAATAATTGTTTTTCAAAAACTATGTTCTGTGTACTCATAATGTAATTTATATTACAAATCATAAATATTCTAGAAGGCACCATTTTGGTTATTTAAAAGGACTGGACCATTTGGGTCACATCAATTTTTACATGGAAAAGTATGAGTACTATATTACATATATCAGGATCACTCAGAATGGATTTTCTCCTGGCTTACTGGGATGCAGAATTTGTGTAGATCTTTGCAACAAACTAGCCAATAATTAAGAGCTTTCCATCAGCCGGAACAGCTAGGTTATGGCCCAAGATTAACATCAAAATCATGCCTTAAAACAATTTCTTCTTCATTCATGCTCTATGTCCAGTGTGGGTTGGCACTGTTTCATTACTTTAACTACACCAAGGGATAAAAAAAGATTTAGTACCAACAAACATTTCCAAAATTTCCACAACAGGGAAAGGAAAAATGGAGATCTAGGCACTGTTTTTAAACCTTTCATCCAATTGTGATTCATGTCACTTTTATTCACAATCCATTGGCCATAGCAATTGTTTTGCCCTCACTTTTTAGGGAAATACAACTACACCACGTACCCGGAAACAGACAGAAACCAGAGTATTTAGAAACAACTCTAAAGCAATCACAAAATTCATTTTTCGTTTTTACTTAAAGCTTAAACAACTAGTGTTTTCTCATGTCATGGAAACAGACCCATTTTAAAAATTAGTTTTCATACATTCTTTCAGTGAATATTTATTAAATGCTTACAATATACCAAATATACATCCTTGATGAAGAATCGTTTGAATTCCAGGGGCACTTGGGTGGCTCAGTCAGTTAAATGCCTGACTTGATTTCAAATCAGGTCATGATCTCAGAGTCATGAGATGGAGCCCCATGTCCCATCATGTTGGATTCCACTCTGGGTGTGGTGTCTGCTTAAGATTCTCCCTCTGCCCCTCTCCGATTCGGGCACACATGCTCACTCTCTCTATAAAAAAAGAATCCTTTGAATTCCAAACCTCAGATAAATATCTAAGGAATATCTGAGAAATTCTGTTATCCATAATGAAGGGCAAAGAGTTATCAAAAGGAAATATAATTGCTTTAAAAACATATTTCTATTCAACTACTTTTCACATGAGCAATTTTCCAAATAATTACCTAATCACACAGTTTTCCAAAATGTTATAAATGTGGATAAGCCTCTCTTTGACAAAACAACCCAGCTGTATAGGCAGCAGATTAAATACACGCTACTAACTCCCCTTACCATGCTAGTGCACTAAAGAAAACCTACTGAAATGCTATTCCTGCTGAGTGACCAAGAAGAGCATCAGTCATTTGTTCTCACAGGTGTACAGCTGCACTCTCTGTCAAAACTGTCTCAAGTAACACTCTATGTACTACTTTTACCTCAGATGATAAAAAGTAGATTGGCAAAGAGTACTTAAAAGCATCAATAGAAAGAAAACCCAACAGTTCTTGTGTCAGTGAAAGGCCTCTTTCTGCTTCTTGTCAAACATGTTTCTGTTTGATGTATTTCTTCAATGGTTCCAAGAAAATAATGAAGCAAATTAAAATCAATATAAAATTACAAATCAAAATACTATTCTAAGGTTGACAGAAAGACAGAGGCAAGAGTATTATTTCAAATCAAGGGGAAAAAATCCATCACTGGCTCAATCTGTAATGCCTTGCTTTCTGAAGAGTCTATGACTCATTCCTGCTGCTATTGCCAGGAAAGACAGGTTCAATCAGGAATGGAAAAACAGCCTTCAATTAGAAATTCATTGAATTTTGTCAGATCCAATAAGACATTCATGTTATTTCAAGGGGGAATGGTAGGTGTGCTTTTTATTTAGTGTGCATCTCTGTTGCTGATATTTTTATTCTAGGCTACATTCCTTAGCTGTTATTTTTCATTCTTTAAGAAAAAAAAGTGTGAAAAACAGGAGGAAAAAGTCAAGGGAGACTTTTCGTTTATAAATCAAATGTGAAAATTTCAAAACACATTACCGCTTTGAAAGACAGGTTGAATATCTATCATTTGAGAGTTAACCAGATTTGTGGACTTGAGCACTTGCAGTAGGAAGATTTTCTATATTTCAATTGCAATCCTTTTAGTTCTATAGGATAACAGAAAACAAATGAAAGCAGAGAAAGAGTATGCCCTAGGAAGCAGAGGGTTGAAAGTCTTCCTCTCCAAGATAATCATGGTAATTCTACCTAAACTATCAAGGAATACTTGAAATCTCATAAGTGCTCAATATGCCACTGGGGTAAAAAGAAGCCATTCAAAAAGGGACCAAATAATGAAGTATTAGGTCAAACATTAGCTATAACTAATGGCATAAAAGTAAAAATAAGGACAACGTATGAGGCAGAATATGCTGGGATGAAAAAGTGGGAATGCAAGCTCTTATGTTAATAATGTCTCTCTAGCAATTTTGTGTATCAGAAGATATTACAGTTGATCCTGAAACAATGTAGGGGAGCACATACCCCTAGGCAGTTGAAAATTCATGTGCTACTTTGGCTCTCCTTAATTTCATAATTACTACTGAAAAACTTAATTATTAATAGTCTAATGTTGACTAGAAGTGTTATTGAGAACATAATCAACTAACACATATTTTGTACATTATATATATATATATATTATACTGTATTCTTACAATAAAGTAAGCTAGAGAAAAGAAAATGTTATTAAGAAAATCCCAAGAGAAAATACAATTATAATCTACTGTACTTACTTCAAAAAACGGATACACACACACACACACACACGCACGCACACACATAAGTGGACACTTGCAGTCAAATCTGTTGTCATTAAAACATGAACTGGACTTTTAGGAACAGTGAATGACTGACATCCCACATTATGACAGAAACTAAACTGCTTCTCCCTTGTACCTGCTGTATGACTGAAAAATTTCTTACATAGATTCCATTGCTCCACAGTGTCAGTCATTGTCAAATGACATTAATCTATAACATGGGATTTCTTGGATCACCAAGGCTAATTTTTTTCATTTTATGAAAGAGAAAACTGAAGTCTCTAAGAGTAGGAAACCTGAAAAGCACCCAGTAAATCAGATGAAGACAGCACTAAAACCAAGTCATTTGACTACTGCTCCAACACCCTTCCCTGTTATACAGTGTCCAGGAAGAGAACATACATTTACTCATCCATGCATTTGGTTCCAGAAACTCTAACATTTGGAAGCTCTTAGAGTAGTTAATTGGTATCTGATAAATTTTCATATATTCCACCTACAATAAATTAAGATAAAAAGAGTACATGACATAAATATACCTGACATACTATAAAATGTTTGACACAACTGAGCATTTATTATTGTTATTTCATACTATTTTAACAGGTAGGCAGGATTTATGCAAGTGAGAAGCTAACATACTAAAACAAGCATGCCAGACTTTGGGCAGTCCTAAGACTTACTAAACATGGAAAGCAGAGATAGTAATGTTTTTTATCTTTTACTGTATTTTCCCAATAGATATAGCCTGTTGGGTCCACGTTAATGTTTTCAACATCTGAATTAGTTGCTAAAATTTAAAACTTGAAGAAATTAAATAAATATAGAATTCTACTTTATTTTGATATATTGGAAGATGTAGCATCACTAGGACTCCATTTTGTAATGGCAATAATTACCTAAACCAGGTTGGGAATTCTGCTGAGTCCCTGCCAGAGGAAGGCCTGGACTGCCAGAATGTCAATAGAAATGGAAAATTAAGAAGAGTCACAAACAGAAGAGACCTAAGACACATAGAAAAGAAATAGTAGGGGCACCTGAGTGGCTCAGTCGGTTAAGCATCTGCCTTCAGCTCAGGTCATGATCTCAGGGTCCTGGGATCAACCCCTACTTTAGGCTCCCTGCTCAGCATAGAGCCTGCTTCTCCCTCTCTCTCTGCTCCTCCCCTCTCCCCCCTGCTCACTCACTTTCCTGCTCTCTCTCTCTCTCAAATTAATAAATAAAATCTTTTAAAAAAATGAATAGTAAAAAGACAGATATAAATTCTACCAATAATAACATCAAATGTAAATAGATTAAATCATGTAGTTAATAGGTAGAGATTTTCAGAACAGGTTTAAAAATACATCAGCCAATTATATGTTGTTTATAAGGAAAAGCTCTTAGATTCAAAGGCAAAATAGGTTGAAAGTAAAAGGATGGAAAAAGACATGCCATGCAAATGGTAAACAAAAGAGCTAGACTGGCATTACTAATATGAGACTTTAGTACTTGAAGCCAAAAAGGTTACTAGAAGTAAAGAGAAATATTCATAATGGAAAAAATGGCCAATCCACCAGGAAAATATAATTACAAACATATATGCACTTAACAATAAAGACCCAAAATACATCAAGGAAAAATGACGGAACTGAAAGGAGAAATAGACAATTCAACAATAATATTTGGAGACATCAATACCCCTCTTTCAAGAGTGCAAAGAGAATTAGCAGAAGAGCAACAAGATTTTAACAATACTATAAACAAACTAAACCAAGAAATATCTATAGAACATTCCATTCCAAAACAAAGAAAGATATTTTTTTCAATTGCAAATGGAAACATTTTCAAAGTTCAACTCTAAAGGGTATTCAGGCTATATATACACTATAGCCTGTAGACTATAGACTATAAAAGGTAATAAAACAAGTTTCAAAAATATAAAGGGACTAAAATCATAAGTATGTTCTCTGACCATAAAGGGATATAATTATAAATTAAGAGCAAAAGCAAATTTCAGAAACTTGTAAGTATGTGGAAAGTAAATAGCATGCCTTTATAAAACCAAAGGCTTAAATAAGAAAGCAAAAGGAAAATTACTTTGAGACAAATAAAAATGATGACACAATATGCAAAAACTATAGTATGCAGCTAAAGCACTAAAGCTAAGATGAAAACTGACAGCTGTAAATGCTTATATTAAAAGAGAACAGGGCGCCTGGGTGGCACAGCAGTTAAGCGTCTGCCTTCGGCTCAGGGCGTGATCCCGGCGTTATGGGATCAAGCCCCACATCAGGTTCCTCTGCTATGAGCTTGCTTCTTCCTATCCCACTCCCCCTGCTTGTGTTCCCTCTCTCGCTGGCTGTCTCTATCTCTGTCAAATAAATAAATAAAATCTTTAAAAAAATAAAATAAAATAAAATAAAAGAGAAGAAATCTTCCAGATCGATAACCTAACCTTCCACCCTAAGACGCTGGAAAGAGACGATCAAACTAAAAGTAAAGCTAGCAGAATGGAAGAAATAATAAAGATTAAAGAGAAAATAAATGACATACAAGAAGATAAAAGCAACAGAAAAAAAAAATCAATTAAACCAAAAGTTGGTTCTTTGATAATAACATTCGTAAAAGTCTAGCTAGACTAACCAAAATAAATAAATAAATAAATAAACAAATAAATAAATAAATAAGACTCAAAAATCCTGAAATTAAGAAAAGAGGGGAGATTACAACCAAATTTACAGAATTAAAAAAATGATTATAATGGAATACTATGAATCACTGTATGCCAACAAATTAAATAACCTATTGAAATGCACATATGCCTAGAGACACAAACTACTAAAACTGCATCAAGAAGAAATAGAAAATCTGAATAGACTTACAACGAATAAAGCAAATTAGTAATAAAGAAACTTCACACAAAAAGTCCATGAACAGAAGGCTACCCTGCTAAATTTTACAAAATGTTTAACAAATTCTTTAAAAGAATACAACTCTTTCTGAGGCCACTATACCCTAATGCCAAAACTAATCAAGGACATCTTGAGAAATGAAAACTAAAGATTAAACTCTTTATGAAGATCAACACAAAAAGTTTCAACAAAATACTAACAAAACCAAATCCTGCAAGATATAAAAAGAACCTATAGCCTAATGGGTTTCTCAAGGAATTCAAAGTTGGTTCAACATATGAAAATCAATTAATCTAATAGGCCATATTAATATAATAAAGGACAAAAGCCACATGATCATTTCATAGATGCACTAAAAGTATACAGCAAAATGTAACAGCATTCTGTGATAACACTCAAGGAAGAAGGAAGAAAAAGGCATTTCCTCAACCTGATTAACATCATCCACAATGAAACCACAGGTAACATCATACTTATTAGTGAAAGAATGAAAACCTGTTTTACAAGTTTAAAAACAAAACAAGGATGTCTGCTTTTGCTGCTTCTATTCTTCATGGTAGTGGAGGTTCTAGCCAGGGCAATTAGGCAAAAAAAATGAAATAAAGTGCATCCAAACTGCGAAGGAAGGAATCTCAATTTGAAGATTGCATGATCTTCTACACAGGAAACCCCATGGACTACTCATTTTTAAAAAAACTACTGGGTCTAATAAAAAAATTTTGCAAAGGTACAGAATCAACATATGAAAATCAGTTGCATTTGATACACTATCAATGAACAATCTGAAAATGAAATAAACAGTTCCATTTAAAAACATTAAAAATACTTAGGAACAAACTTCATAAAAGAAGTACTAGAGTTGTACACTAAAAAATTTCAAAACACCACTAAAGAATTGAAAGACCAAAGAGAAGACATCCCAAATTCATAAATTGGAAGACATAATATCATTAAGACAGCAATAGTCTTAAATTTATCTGCAGATTCTATGCAAATCCCTATCAAAAGTTTAGTTGATTATATTTCAAAAATTAATAAGGTGGTTTAAAATGAATATGGAAATGCATTTTAAACAGCTAAACAGCTTAAAGAATCCTAAAAAAGAATGCCAGAGAATTCACACTTCCTGTAGGGGATATATCAAGAACCCTCAAAAAATATAACCCAGTTAAAAAAAAAAATCACAGAGGAGTCAGAGACACTTCTCTAAAGAACAAATACAAAGGGCCAACAAGGACATGAAATGATTCTCAGATCATTAGTGATCAGGGAAGTGCAAATCAAAACCACAGTGTCATACTACTCCATGTTCACTAGGATGGTTATAAATAGACAGGTAATAACAAGTTGGCAAGGATGTGAAGAAATAAGAATCCTCATACATTGCTAGTGGGAATGTAAAACGGTGCAGCCACAGAAAACAGTTCTGTTGATCTTTCCCCCAAAAGTCCATCACAGAGCTTCATTAGGTCCTAGTAATTCCAATCCTAGGTATATGCCCAAGAGAAATAAAAACACATGTCTACACAGAAACTAGTACACACATGTTCATAGGAGCATTATTCAGAATCATAAAAAAATGGAAATAGCCCCGATGTCCATCAGAGGTTAATGAATAAAAAAATGTTGTATATTCATATAATGTAGTATTATTCATCCATAAAAACAAATGAAGCAGTGATACTTGCTACAACACAGATAAACCTTGAAGCATCATGCTAAGTGAAAAGCCAGATACAAAACTCTACATATTGTTTTATTCTATTTATGTAAAATATTCAAAATAGGCAAATCCATATAGGCAGAATATAGATTAATGGTTTCCAGGGAGTGAAGGAGGGGAAAATGTAGAATGGCAACTAATGGACACAGGATTTCTCTTAGCTTTAAAAATGTTCTGGAACTGAATAATGGTAATACTTACAACCTTGTAAATATTCTAAAAATCACTGAATTACACACTTTAAAAGGGTCCAGTTTATGATATATGAATGATATCTCAATTTAAAAAAGAAAATTCAAATTATTTTTATGAGAGTATCAGTATAATGCATTCACTGGACTACATAAAGAAGGACTATGCAAGAGGAATCCAAGATTCAGAAACTATGACATTAATACAGGTAAAGAGAGAAATTCAATCTGGTAACTGGTAAACTGAGTTATTTTGAAATTCAACATCAAGTTGATAAGAATATTAAGCAAATGAATACATGAAAAAGTAAGAACCAGCCACAAAAAGAAAAGAAATTCTTAAAGACTTTCCTGAAGCAAATATATTATAAAATAACTTTCAATTAAATCCCGGATAGGAGCAACTGATCTCAGCTGTCCAATATGTGTCTCCTCTCTCTGAAGAGAAGTACATTACCCAACATGTACTGCCATGCTGGACAGTCAACTGTGCAAGCCACAGTAGAACCAGGCACTTCTGGCATTGATAACTATGGGATATTTGTAATCATTCTGTTCCATTCATACCGCTACTTCTCAAGTGTCAAAATTCAGAAATTCAGATGACAGCTCTGAGTATACAATGAATGTAAAAGCCATAACAACACTGTAGAAATGCTCCTATAAGTGAATTCTGCCTGCACACAGAGAGCTAAAAATAACTTTCTCATATCACCCCTATTAGTCTCCTCATCTTTTTAGAATATCTGTTATGCCTCTATTAGCTGTTTATAAATAAGCAAATACCTGCATAAATTTCCCCATTAGCCAACCAACTATTTTTTCTCTTTTTTGGGCATGTATGATATTTTTGAAAAATATAATCTCAGATGATCACAAAGAAACAGAATGGTCTCAAGTCACATACCACAGATTACAACAGACAAGGCCCATTCTGTTTACTTATTTCTATTAAGTAAACATACTGGGAATATGGGGCATTATCTGACACATTAATTGTTGGGTCAGATCACACACCCAACTTTTTGCCTTCATCATTTTCCTAATTACCAAGGCCAATAGTGTTTATCTAAATTATGTTGTAAATTCAAACAAGAAGATGTTAAGTATCTTGCTCCTAAGTGACATAACACCCCCTCCTTACCTTTGGTCCATCATTAATCATAATCCATATAAAACATCATGTAAAATTTTAAAAAGTACTAATAGAATCTGGCTCTAAGCATGTTTCATTCAACATAAAGGGTATAAATAAATAAACCAACTAATATTTTCCAATGAGAAAATTGTCAAATGGCAAATTTATTTCCTAAAATATACTACTACACTCTAGTAACAGGGAAAATTGAGCATTATAATTTAGCTACATAATTATTACATAAGAAATAAAATAATTTGATGTAAGTGATGAAATTAAAGGGTGTATAAGTTTGAACTCTAAAGAATATTTTGAAAGAGAAATTCTCTATCCAATGGCTTCCACTGTACTCTAACAAACAGATCATGTCACGAAATGATCCATTCTTGATACTGTCTTAAATATCTCATCAAAAGATATATAGACTGAATATATTGTCCATGTCACCTACTAATATATAATATAGATTTATAGGAAATTTGAATAACACTCCAATAAAGGAGCCACAATCTAATTTCTTTTGAAAAGGAAAAATCCAAAGGTGATGATATTCTATTGTTGGACAAAATACACTTTTTATACAGTATTCCAAGTGTCCAATCTGCTCTGAAAAGTTGCTGAAAATATTTTCCCTCTTCTGTGCAACTCAGGTAGTATGGCACTTGAGCTAAGGATTCAGCTGAAGGGAACTGAGAATGCAGATGTGGGGGGGGGGGAGTATTTCTCCCCCTACCCAGGCTTGCTTGCCTATTACCATTCTCTGAGGTACACAGCCTGGCTGAATCAGAGGTGCCTCTAGGACTCAGAAACCATAAACTTGGAGCTGTCCTTTTTGTTAGTGCTGAAAGAGTCAGCTGAGCTATCCAAATTCTCAGGTACAAAAGACCTTGGATGGTTTTTAGGAGTCAATCATAAATAATGGGAGAGAGGTATTAGAAACCTGTGGTTAAAAGAGCATGGAATAAAATCTATCAACTAATAAATAACTAAATAAAATATATATCCATACAATGGAATATTTTTTTGCAATAAAAAATGAAGTACAGATATATGCTACAACATGGGTCAACAGTGAAAATATTATGCTCAGCAAAGTAAGTCAGTCACAAAAGACCACATATTGTCTGAGTCCATTTACAGGAAATGTCTATTATCAGCAAATCTAGAGAGACAGAAAGTAGATTAGTGGTTGTCTTGGATTGGCAGAGCGGAGATAATGAATTGGGGGGAAAGAATACTGGTAGCTAATGAGTACAAAGTTTTTTGTGTGGAGCCATAAAATTATGCTAAAACTAACTGGCTGTGGTAGTAAATAAGTATAATTATTATTCACTCTGAAGATACTTAAAATTACTAAATTTCACACTTTACATAGGAGAATTATATGGTATATAAATTATATCCCAACAAAGTTTGTTTTTTTTTTCATAAGACCATGATTTTTGTCATGACTACTGCTTAGGAATTCGAAAATGATGGAAAATTACCTATTCTAAGCTTCAGGACCTTATCTGAAGGTAGAGATCATAACAGTATCTACACTTCATGCTATTAAAGACTAAACAATTGTTATATATGCAAAGGCTTTATAGAACAATGTCTCACACAATAAATATGAGCTATTACAGCTAACCAAAGCATCTTCCAGGTAGTTCCTGAAAACTGATGGCTGCCATTGTACTTAACTTAAGTGTCAACAAATGGGTACTTCATTGTTCAAAATTCCATTCACATGTTCATTCTTAAATATTAATGGAGCAAATACTATCTGCTTGGCATTGCAAGGTACATATAAAACTCTAGATATACTAATAAGCTTATGGAAGAGACATTCCAACATTTCACTAAATACTACTCCTTATTGGACAAAGCAACTACTATCTCCGTAATATCTACAGTAGGCAAAAATGGTGGTCTCTTTGCCTTTGATGCACTTACAATGAGAAAAATGGATGAAGATGGAAGAATTTTAGATGGAAATAGATGCTAATTATAATGATCTGGCTCTCAGATTTCCAGGCAGGAGTATTCATCTGAGAAAACAAGATTGCATTCCAAAAATAAGTCCTATAATGACTTTAGTTAAGGCACACCGATTAACTCAAACTAAGATTTCCCCATAACATATTTTACTAATTTACAATTACATAACCAAACTATTCAAAGTTTTACAAAATAAACATTAATAGTCCCTTCTTCCACTCTGCTTATCCATAATATTTCTTTCACAAAAGGCAACTATAAATACAAATGAGTTCAGTTCCAACTTAGAATAAAATACATACACACTGGAATGATTAGTAACTAGTGACTCCAACTATATCCCTCTTATCAATTTCAAACTATGGTTCGATGTTGTTATTTCTGACAAGTAGATTGCAATCTGTAAAAAAAAAAAAAACTATAAGTGAATTTTAAAGTTTATTTACATGGCTTAGAGATTTTTTTTTTTTTTTAAGGACAGGCAAAGCCAGCCTGAGTTACAAGTATGGTGGCTTAAAGTACATATCCAATAGAAGAGCTTGTAGAAGCCAAAGTCTATTCCAGCCTGATGTCTGAAAGGAATGCTTATTACAGTGTGCCTCTGAGTCAGCCAAACTCAGACTTCACACTGCTGTTAAAACGACTCTGTATTATTCCCTAAATGACTTGCCTCCTTTTGCTGTGATTATGACTTCTGCTCAAGGCTGATAATCAAATTTCTTACAAATCAAAAGGAATAAAACATAAGGTGAAGCTGTTAAAAACCAGCTATCAACAAAAAGGTCAAAGCCTCCAGCATGAAAAAGAAAAAAAAAATATTCTCTGGTCTGGGATCAGATTTATACTCGATATAGAGCAGAACCATTTACAGCCACAAATTTTTTTTAACTAGTAGTAAAGCATATTACAAGCTTTCTTAATTCAATTTTCTCTGGCATTTACTGTGTTTTATAAAATTTCTAAATGTCAACTAGATTTATAAAAATGTATTTATAACTTAATAAATGGTTAAAACAGATTATTCATGGACAGATATAATGCAGACCATAATAATCTAAATTGGTATGGATTTTTGTTTTTCTCCTGATCACAAAAGTAATTAGTGTTTGCTTATGAGGTTTTTTTTTTTTAATTCATCAGTAATGGGTTCTAAAATTACATGTGTATGCATTTGAGATTTCAACATTACTATTACACAGTTAACATTCAATATCAGAACATTTGGTAGATTTATACATTTCAATTTGCAACGAATTCAGTGAAGGGTCAAGGACATATCAAGGATGGCTTATCCCAAATCCGGATTTGAGGAATAATACCAACTATATTTTGAAAATGATTATCCACTAAGTTGTTACTTTCTGCAGGTGAACCAAGCTCCTATTTGAAAGCCACCAAACGGGCAATCCCTTCATGGTATTTTCAGGTTTCTCTGATAAAATATTTTATTAAAAAAAAAAACAGGAAGTTTCACTGACTAAATATACTCTGATCCTTTCTCTGGGATAAATGGAAAGAGCAGTTATAAATGAGAATGTTAGTTACCTGATTTCAGCTGAAAATAAACACTCACTTGTTGCTGCAATTTTCAAAGCTCTTGGCCTCAAGGAAGAAGTATTGTTTAAGATAAAAACTGCAAAACTTCTCCAAGAATTCTTTTCGAGAATTTGGAGAACTTTACACAAACAAATCTGACCTGCAGGTCCAGGTACTGATTTTACTGCTTCCACTGTTTTGCCTTTTCCAATATGTCATACAGTTGGAATCACACAGTATGTAACCTTTACAGATTATTTTCTGTCATTAAGTAGTGCACATTTAAGGTTCTTCCATGTCTTTTCATAGCTTGACAGTTCATTTCTTTTTAGTGTTGAATAATATTCCATTGTTAGGACATACCACATTTCTTACTACTGAAGGACATCTTGGATACTTCCTAGTTTTGGCAAGTATGAAGAAAGCTGCTATTAACATTCAAGTGCAGCTTTTTGTGTGGACATAGTTTTCAACAGCTTTGGGTAAATACCAGGAAGCATGACTGCTGGATTACTAGCTTTTTAAATATGAATGTAAAAGAATTTGAAATTCATTCTCCATTAAGTTTTATAAGATAAAGTGAGAGACTGAGGAACGTAGAGACAGAGAGAGGGACAGCAGAAAGGGGGGGAAGGAAAAAGAGGGAAGAGAACAAAATTTTAAATTCCTATTTGTTTCAAGGACACTTTGATACGTACAGAATGTAATTAGGAAACTACTTTCTCAGAATGCAAGGTTAATTAGATAATTAGCTGAGCTGAACAACAGACGAGGTTCTGCATGTTAAAAAAATAATATTCTAATTCTATCTGAGGAAAACTACAGGGACAAAAGCCAGGTTTGAAAATAAGCGTGTTAAATACCAAAAAAAGGTTGAGAGTAGATTTTAATTTGACTGACAAGATGAAGATAGTCCTGTCATTGAAAGTTTAAATTATACTTTTATAACTATTTTTAAACATAAAATGGGATATATATATATATATATATATACATATATATAAATGATTTATTACTAATTACATTCTCTTTTAAGGATCAGCTAAATGTATTCATTTATCTACTAAATTGCTGATTCATTCTATATCTATTTAATGTTCACTTTATGCCAAGCACTGTTGAAGCTATTAAGTATACCTCCCTCAACATAACAATCAAAAATCAAAGGTCACATGAAACTTAGATTCATGGGTAGGTAGCCTGGAAATAAAAATAACACTAAGAAAAGTATTCAGGATTTCATAAATCCAAAGTCCCTTGGGATTAAATGGGTAGGATTGAACTGGACAAAGGACCAGGGATGTTGCAACTTTATGTAAGTTGGTCAGGATAGGCAGCACTTGGATGGTGGTATCTGATTTGAATTTTTTATTGCATTCCTTTCTAAAATGGCAACATACAATCTTCACAGAATTTTCAAAATAATCTGTCAATTTTAAGTAATTATTAAAGAATCAAAATATCTAACATCATTTGACAATAGTCTACACTATAATTTATACAGATGAATTGATTTCTTTCTGATGGAAATTCAACAATAAATCTAGAAACAAGGGGCGCCGGGGTGGCTCAGTCAGTTAAGCATCTGCCTTCTGCTCAGGTCATAATCTCTGGGACATTGGCTTGAGCCCCATATCAAGTCAGGCTCCCTGCTCAGCGGGGTGTCCCTCCCAAGCTCTCTCTCTCAAAATAAATAAATAAAATCTTAAAAAAAAAAAAAAAAACTAAAAACAAAGTCTGTCTTACATTCTTTTTACATTTAAGTTATAAAGCGTCCTGTGTATTCTAATAGCTGCAAATAATATAAATTATTTGATAACTCACATCAAATTTGGAAAAATCTAATGAATCTATTGAAAAGACATTACAGCTGATGTTTAAAGAACTATTAAACTCAATTAATAATGTGATTTACATCCAGATTTTGTCAATAGTACCCTTAGGTGGTAAGAGTTATCATAAAATTTCTCTGAAACCTACATTGAATTTAAATTGAAAATAATGCCTACAACCAAAGGAATGAGGAAAGACTTTTATTTCCTCATTTCTCTATCCAAACTTTCTTCAATTCCACTCAGTTCTATTAAAAAAAATA
The DNA here is from genome assembly GCF_017311325.1 of Ursus maritimus. Lineage (NCBI taxonomy): Eukaryota > Metazoa > Chordata > Mammalia > Carnivora > Ursidae > Ursus > Ursus maritimus. The sequence continues at coordinate 15,003,761 of NW_024423786.1, forward strand.
CAGAAATGACGTGGTTTTAGAGAAACTCAACAGAACTTTTACAATACCAAAGCAACGATCTTCCAAGAGAATCCAAAGGTTAGTTTTCCCTTAAAGTCTAATCTTCTAGTACATTGGAATTATAGGGCAAAAGGTGATAACATAAACTAAACAAACACCAGCTGCATACACTACCTGTCAGCTGCAATATCTATGTACCATTTTACATTTCTTCTGCCCTCTGCCCTGTAAAATTTCAAAATTGGTGTTGCCATTTCTATTAGACTAAACTTTGTCATCGTCAATTGGCAAAATTTTTATTTATGTTCCCTGAGACAAATCATTCTTCCTAGGCAGAACCATTTAAGCTTGGCTCCTCCTTTTAGTCTTCAAATATTTATCACTTTTAAATGATGGTAAATCAAAGCGGTGTCAGCACTTTTTTTTTTTTTGACAAATATTAATGCTCTTTAATAATGTCTAAAGAATTAAAGACAACCTATACTTAACAAGCATTTGAACAATGTTTTCAGGAAAGAAAACTTTCAGCGGTGTGGTAGACTGAAAAAGGATACAATTATTCTTCACTCCCTTTACAACCTAACCTCATAGCTCCTCACACTGTCCCTCAAACTGCTGGAGCCTTGTTCTGGTTATCTGGTATCCTTGAATCTGTGCTGGCCTTGCAAACAACACTGCACTAGATACAAGTATCTTGCATGCTATTATTTGGAGCCCTACCTATCCACCATAAGAACAAACAAGTGTAATTGGCTTGAAGTGAAAATACGAGATGTGTGTCTTAGTTGCCACCACTAACTGAAGCAAGTCAATCATTACAAACAGAGCTATGTGACCATCAGAACATCCAAGGCCAGTGGAAACACAAGTTGAGTACAGCCCAAATGTGTTATCCTCAAGATTTGTAAACCAAATAAATGGTCATTGTTTTAGGCTACCTAGTTTAAGGGTTTGTAATACTGTAACAGAAAACTGGCATAAATTCAAAACTAAGAAGACTAAGAAGATTGCCTATAGTTTCTTTATTTAAAAAGTTTTTTTTTTTTTAATGATTGATTTGAGGAAGAGTGCATGTGAACACACATGCATGTGAGGGGGTGGAGGGGCAGAGGGAGAGGAAGAGTGAGTCTTAAGCCGACTCTGTACTAAGCACAGAGCCCTATACAGGACTCAATCTCATGACCCTGAGCTGAAACCAAGAGTCAGTCTCTTAACCAACTGCACCACCCAGACACCTCTTCATTTTTTTTTAAGATTTATTTACTTATTTATTTGAGAGAGAGAGAGAAGGAGAGAATATTGCCTAAACTTTCAATGAATACTTAGGTTAACCAGATTATTTGATTAAAATTAATACTTTATAAAGACTTTAAAATGAAAAGGTTTAAATAAATTGTTAACTCCTGACTACTTTAAAGAGATACACTCTTACATATGTAAAGGAATAAACATACTATGGCTAATAATAATAACAACACTGCTTAATGTATGCTAAAAAATCTGACTCATTTAATATCACAACAACTCTATGAAATAGGTGCTATATTATAACCTAGATGAGAAAAGTATCACACAGAAAAGTTAAATAACTTGTCTTAAGTCATACAGCTTCTAAGCAGTAAAGCCAGGATTTAAATCCAAGCAATAAAAACTATTTCATTCTGCCTCTCAACAATAAGAATAATAAAATGACAATATTTTGGTTTCTTTCATAATAATAGGTAGCATTTACTGAATGATTAGCATGAGTCTAGCACTGTGCTAAATTTCTCTCCTCATAGGAACAAATTAAGATAATACTACTAATATTTCCATTTTTAAATGGATAACAAAGGCACCAATAGATAAAGTTAGTGCTTCCTGTGCTGGCAAATTTAAAAATATTTTATAAAATGGGTGATTTATACATATGCCCCTTAGAGTTTGGTACTATACAGTCAATAGTCATCATGAAAATTCACACTGAAACCACAATGCGGTCGCCTGGGTGGCTCAGTTGGTTAAGTGTCTGCCTTCGGCTCAGGTCATGATCCCATGGTCCTCGGACCAAGTCCTGCATCAGGCTACCTGCTCAGCAGGGAGTCTGCTTCTCCCTCTCCCTCTACCCACCTACCCCCCCACTCATGCTCTCTCTCTCCCTCTCTCAAATAAATAAATAAAATCTTTTAAAAATATGTGTAGCAGATATGTGCTGTAGAAGTGAAAATACGAGTATCACTTTTTATAAGTGAGATAGGGAAGAAGCATTTATGAGACCTTTTAACATTTAATGATATGAAAGATTGATATTTTATTTTTTAAAATTCATTTAAATACTATAGCTCAAAATGAAGAAACACAAACAGAATCACTTAAATGCGAGAAAAATTCTAGGGACCTCCAAAATATTTTATTATAAAGACTTCAGTGAATTAAGCCCTTAATGATTTTACAGTAGCTGATATCCTATGATTCAATACATAATCAACAGCAAAAAAAGACCCAAAAAGCTTAGTACCCATTCAAAGATAACAATTTAAAGTTCATAGTAAGACATCTTAAATCCATTTTTTCCTGCAAAAATCCAAAGGAGGTGTGGATAGGCAGCAATGGTAACTAGGGTGACCCTATTAATCCAATAGCATGTCAAAAATTATCTATCATCTTTAAATGATGCTAAAATTTTGGAGACAAATTCTTGCACAATGAAAGGCCTCCTACATGGGTTGGAGTTTCTCCTTAAGATTCATTGAATTTCAATGAATTTATTGAATGCCTAGTTTCTATGTTCAGTGTTGCGGAAGTTAACATACAACTCAAACATACTCCCTGCCACCAAGAAAAATCTAACTCAGTTAGATAGAGGGGGAGGATAAAACATGTATAAAGATCGAATCAGAGGAATTCTAAAGAGTGGAAATCACCATGTTTGGAATTTTTTGCATCCAGATACCTCAGTGACCACAGATGCAGTTATCCAAACACACAGCTATGATTGAGTCAGGACCAAAGTGCCTGGACACTCTTAACATACCAAGTTCTTTTCTCTTTAAGAAATGCAGCTCAATAGAAGACAGTGATTTAATTATACAAATAAAAGACTTTCATAAAAATAAGTCATGAATCATACAATTCCATTAGTGTCTTAAGTTTTTCTCTGGAAAATCTGTTCATTTCAGTAAGAATAAACTCAACAAAGCTTACACCTGATTAACGCTCACACCCATGTAAAGGAAAATGAGTTAATTCCTCCATTCTGATCTGTGTGAAGTCAGAAATATTTTAATGCCTATTACCCTAGACAGCATCCTCAAAACATTGGCAACAGAATTTTAAGCAGGGTGTGAGATGATTGTGCCTTCACATCAATATTCCTGTCTTTAACATGGCTCTTCAGACCCAGGGAAGCCTGGATCATCTCTTCCCAATTCTGATTCAACAACTGATTTGAGTCATACTGATATTTATCATTCTCTTGGATGCATCATTCATTTGTTCACTTTCTTATGTTTTATACATAGTCTTTCCCTCTCTCTCTCCCCTAGACTTTCTATATCAAAGTCATCATTAATGATTTTTGCCTGTAATTGCAACCAAAGAAATTACTAAGTACTCAATAAGTATATTACATGTATAAATGAAAAGATAAAAATATCCCCAAATAAATTACATAAAACACAATTTGGTTTAATAATATTCAAGTCATAAAGTACTAAGACTGGACTCAACAGTTTCTTAAAATTACTATGGATATTTTCAGGGTCCTTCTGCTTCCATCTTCCTGCACTGTGACCTGGAAGCTCTGTCTAGGCTGTGAGCCAGAACAATGCTATACTCAACTCATTTGTTGCCCTTGGTCTGGAGATCATTGTTCTGTGTTGCCTGTTGTTTACAGTCTAAAAACAGCTTCCTTGTTTTCTCCCACTTTTGTTATTACACTTGGCAGAAGCGTAAATCCAGTCCCTGTTACTCCATCATGTTAGATGAAGAAGTTCTAAGACCTCAGAAAGTACTTGGCTCAGAGGTCAAATCTCAAGAGAGCCACTGATAATATAAAAAATACTAATGATGAAAGTCTAAAGCCCTGAAAACTACACTGCAAAGTTTCTAAAATGAGGTAGTTTTAATTTTCTAACCAAACATCCAAATAAAACTATTTTATAATGAAATATTTTTAATAAGTTATTTAACCACTACTGTGACTTACACACCTATGACTATTCTTACAAAAGCAGAAAGAGGACAAAAACTGATGATAGTCACAAGAGGCCCCTAAATTAATTCACAGTCTGGTCATTATCTTATTTCCTTTATATTTACATACGGTGAGAAGCAGTGTTTGGATGTTGGCAGGGAGCTACCCAAATAAAAAATCATCATATTTAACTTCCCTCAACCACAGTATATGTTCCATAAACATTGACATATCAAAGCAAATGCTTTCCTGACTTAATATCATTATTAACAACAGAGTTCAATGACATCACAGACTTGCCAGGCACAATGCTCTGTGCTTTACATATATGATCCAATTAATTCTTACACCAACCCTGTCATGTAGGCATAATTACTTTCCTAATTTCATAGATGCAAATACTAAGAGAAGAAAAGTAAGGTGACTTGCCTAGGATATCTCTAAGCAATGAAAAACATAGGTCTAACCCATGCTCATGTTTCTATGTGAAGGCCCATGTGACATTTAATCAACTCATGTTTAAGGGACTTGGTCTCCAATCCTCCCACCCCACCCAAACTCTACCCAGGCATTCACCAGTTTGTCCTCACCTGTTCCTGTCTCCTTTTGCCCCATCTTCAGATCAGTTATGCTCACACCCTTTCCTGGAAAAGGATCTGAGTCGGTTCAACATAAATTGTCTGAAATTACCAGAGAATACAGAGAGAACCCTTAGTGACTGAGTCCGTTTATGCCAATGTGGTATCTCCCTACTGAGATCCTAGTCTCATTGTTGGGCTTTTTTTCTCATCATTTTCATCCTCTTCACCTGCTTGCCCCTGCACTAGTTTCTACCTGTCACGACAGATCACTTTTGGTAGACTGTGTGCTAATTGCCATCTCCATTACCAGTTTTTACACTTTTTTTTTCTAATTTTACCTCTCTCACCTACTTTTATCCATGATTAGAAATCAAATTTCAACACATTAAAAAAAAAAAAAGATCTCACTGGCTCATCAATGTGTAGATGTTTTTTCTTAAAGGAGTTTGAACTTGGGTAAGACTAGACAAACGGTAACTTACCTTTTTCTTTTTGTATCTTATAATTTATAATATATAATGTATTACATAAATAATGTATTAAGTTTATAAATAAAGGCTATTTAAAACTAGAATATATACATATTTTTTAAAGATTTTGTTTATTTGACAGAGAGAGACAGCCAGTGAGAGAGGGAACACAAACAGGGGGAGTGGGAGAGGAAGAAGCAGGCTCCCAGTGGAGGAGCCTGATGTGGGGCTCGATCCCAGAATGCCAGGATCACACCCTGAGCCGAAGGCAGACGCTTAATGACTGAGCCACCCAAGCGCCCCATAGAATATATTATCTTATAAATTAATGAATTCCCTTTTGAGTCCATATTGAGAACGCACTTCTCAGGAATATGGGGCTAAGGTACATTGATTAATTACAGGGTTGGACTAAAAGATTTTTAAGATCTTTCTAGACCTAACATGATTCTGCATAACTTCAACCCCACTTAATACCTGTATAGACTGCCCTTATTTAACTGTATCCCTTGGAATTTCTACCTCCTCTACCTTGCCTACATTATTGAATGAACTTAAAATATTTAAACTGAGAATAACTTAAACTACTTTCTCTTATTTCTATGCTTATCTAACATTTACCAACTAACTTCCAACAATAAATGAGTTGTTTCCTTTCATTCTGGTTTTCAGACTTCTATTTCTCTTACTATCCTTCCACTTATATGATGACACATGTGATATATTTTCCATTTTATCCTTAGCATATAGCTTAATCTATTCCACTACAAACAGAAAATATTCAAAGACCTTACATCATGCAATCTGTTTCCGTTCTTCCTTATTTTCCTTTCAACTCCATACCACTTTATTTCTACTAACATGTACTCTAATTTATTTGTAAATTCTGCTGTCAGTTTTCTTAGTGCATTACGAAACGTCTTTGTTTCTTTCAAATTGCCATCAGTGTTGGAAATCTTCTGTTCTTCATATTTCTTTATAAAATTAACACAATCAAAATGAGATCTTAATTCTCAACTTATTCATTTTAAAGTTCACTAAGTAAAATTTATTACCTTTTTAATCTTGCAGTATAATCTGAGCATCAGGAGATGAAAATAAATAGTAAGTTTACTCAGACAAAAAACCCAGTTATCATCAAACAGACTATTTCAAACTATAGATTTATAAATACATTGTAAAATATCATCTTTCCCCCTCACACATTACATTCTAGAGTTATAATGTATAGAATATCATAAAGGCCCTCAGTTGTTCAAGTTTTTGAACTCATATTTAATCTCAGGGTGGAAATGGCTTTAAGTGTAATCTAGTTCAAGTACCATCAAATGATAAAATCATCTCCACAATAACCTTGCCAGGTCAATGTCCAGTCTCTGAACAAAGAGGTCCAGTGAGAGAATGTACCAAAAATTTCCTGTGGGAAATGTTTGATCCAACTATGGACATTGTTATATAACATTTATTACAATTATGATTCCTTATTCTTTTACATAACAAATATTTTTCCTGCCTACAAGTATAAACAAACCATTAAATCTGCACTGATAGTCCCTCTAGCATTTGTATATAAAGGTGACATTTCTGAATCTTAACTCACCCCAACTAAACCATCCCTATTTTCTTCAAACATTTCTCATGATATTGTGACTAATCTTCTCCCTTTACATTAAGCACTCCCTAATTCGTTTACGTCCCTTTCAAATAATAATGCCCAGAGTAAACTAAGCATGTTTGATTATATCCTGAACAATCCAAAGTATTTATACCTTCCACTATATCCTATGAACAAAATGCTCCAACATAAACATAAATGAATTTATTACCAAGTTAGCCATAATGCATCCATCCACATATTAATCAGATATATTGACCATAAGACTCACCTAACCTAAACACCCCCTAATATATCTTTGGACAGTTGTCCTATTTACAAATTGCAATTTTTATCTGTTTCCTGTTTATATATGTGTGTATAAAGTCTTTGTTTAATAATTATGTATTTTTAAGCGAACTATATCTTTTATGGGTGTGATTATAGTATTTTCCTTTGATGTTTCACAATATTTTTAATCAATTACTATAAATTTGAAGAAAAGGAAGTGCTCAATTTTCTTGTCAATAAGAAAATTGATGTATAGACCAAACACATCATCAAAATACAAATTCACAATATTTTTAAAACTTTTAATACATATATGTGGTTACATATATTTATGTATGTATAGGCAGATAAACAGAGAAAGGTGGGACACAGATACATAGATAGACACATATATAACAAATCTAATGCAATATAATTTTTTAAATTATTAAGAGAATTCACGAAGATATGATACTTCATTTTGTTTTAACAATGGCAGATAAGAGAGAAGAAATACCACCCAAAATTACTAAGGATATAACTAAATCAGTACTTTAATTCAGTGTAGATAAACATGCAAATTGGAAAAAATTTCCTAAGGGAAATTTATAAATATTAAAAGTATGAAATATAGGCATTCTTTAATTCATCAATTCTACTTAAGGAATTTATCCTCAAGAGATAAAACGTTAAATAAACTACATTCATCCATAAATGGAATACTTTCTGGCCATTAAAATAATAGACAATAGTATTTCCTGACACAGAAGATGTTCATGTTATAAAACTAAATGTGAAACACAGGCCATAAAACATTTGAAAAATATATAATCATTTATGTGACAACATACACACAGGAAAAACAAATGTAGATAGACAAAACCAAATGGAATTGGTTATAACCTCTTGGTTTTAGAATTATAGATGACTAATTACTTATCTAGATTTTTCAAGTTTTCTACAGTAATATATACTGTCTGTGTAATACAGGGTGGGAAGAACAGAGATATTTTTATTATGAGGAAGTCCTCCCTTAGCTCTCTCTCTTATGTTACTCATTTTTTATCAGAGAAGTATACTTAGAATATAAGAAAGGAGGGATAATACAGGAGAGGAATGAGGCAGGAAGAAAGCTGGGAGGCATCCTAAAGCCCCAATGCAATTTTATATGTTTCTACTTCAATAATTTTAATATGTGTCATTAAAGAAATTCTGGTGTGACAGAATAATCAATTGCAAAGCCATTATACAGACTTATCAACAGTAACTGAACCAGATAAATCATTTTGGTTACCCAGCCCATTCATCAAATTTACAGATTAATAATTTCTTAAATGTGAACTTTGAAGTATGTATTTTTTACTCATCTTGCTATAGCTTATCTAGGTCTTATCATAACAACTACAAACTTCATATGCTACTTGTTTGCTAAGTTACCACTACTTTCTAATTCCTTATTCTGCCTATGCCACAAGAAAATAATAACCTCATTTTATGTAGATCAAGCCATTTTCATTTTTTTATTTGTATTATTTATCGCTCTACTTGTTACTATTGAAAGCACATCATGTTAAACTGGCAACAACAGTATAGATAAGAAAATAAAATTAAAACTATCCTCTTACCTATATCATAACAACTGATAAAAAAGTAATATATTTTTTGAAGACTTCTCTGTGGTATAATTTGAACCAGTTTAATGTTAGTTATTTCTTATAATACATATTTGTGCTATTATTTTGCATATTATAAACGTTCTGAAAGATTACTTTCCATGGCTCTTAGTCTACTGATATCATAGGTTATACAACTCATCCACTACTATCAGAAATAGTTTTATTATTGTTAAAAATGAACATCCTCAAAGACGATGCTGGCCCACTTTAGTAGCTCTATTACAGGAATTCAATTTCAAAAACTATGTAAGTAAATTATTCTGCAATAGAAAATTACAGTAGTGTATGAGAGAGAAAATTATTTTCCTCTAATTTCCTAGCCAAGACCTCTGTAATAAATAACAGATTAACAAAAGAAAAGCAAACGGAAGTTTACTGATATGAAAACCTCATGTGTACAGCCAGTTACCCAGGGAAAACTGAGTAACTTAAAGAGGTGGTTTAGAACTCCAGCATATATAGCATCTTCAACAAAGAATGATAAATGTGGAGAAATGACAGGACAAAGGAAAATACTAGTAGGTAAACCAACAGTAGATAAGGAATAGGTGGTAAAGTTTTTTATGTAGATTCCTCCAGAGCCATCTCCAGGTTGCTAAATTTTAACATTCTCTCAGGTGATAAACTTTTTTTCTGTTCTAATAGAGAGGGGACAGTAGACACCTTTGATAGTTTATGTCCTGCTTTTAGGTAAATAGGAGAGGAGAAGAAGCTTTTGTTATAACTGCTTTTTCTCAATTCCTTTAGCTCAGAATAATGTTCATGCAGAAGTGGCATATTTTGCAGTAGCATATTCAGCTATCCTTCAGGAGTATGATTATATAAAAGACCTCTACCTTGATGCTCCATTATAAATTCTTTGAAACTACGTCTTATATAATGACTTAGTTCATTTCAAGCAATTATGAGAAGTTTGGTACAAATAAGATTCATGAAAAGATGATAACAGGTATTTTAAAAAAAACAAAAATAGAACAAAACAAAAAACACCTTCCAGAAAGTTTATAAGGACTAATGGGAAAATTATTGTAAGATATCCAAAAAGTATATACCAAAGCAAGTGAAGTCTTAATATGTACATTATAGAATGCCCTAAATCAAAATATATTTGCAAAAGACAACTGGTTCAGCATTCTTGCAACACAATAAAAAAAAAATGTTTTTTTCCTATTCTTAACTTTTACACCTTTCCTGAAATGGTTTCCTTCACTGCTTTGAGCCTATAGGCATCCTTCTAATTTCTTCCCAAGCTCTTTCCTCATTTTCTTTCCTTCCTTCTGCCTCAACCTCATATAGCAATCCATCACCCCTGACCCATTTCCCTCTTTGAGTACTTATTCTATTTGCCTTTCTTTCCTTTCCTTTTTCATGTTGCCAACATGCCCTTACTATTTCAGTCTGTTTTTAGTCTTGCATTTGCATTGGCAAATAGCAAGAGATGAACTAGATAAGTAAGAAGCAGGTTTCAGGCCAGGCAAAGGGGCAGAGAGCACACAAGCATCAAATGAGCATATGAAAAATTCATAAAGGGAAATATGCTTTCTTAGCTTTTGTAGATTAAAAAAGAAGAAGAAAAGAAAAGAAAAAAGTTCTAATGGCCTCCCCTGAGCAGAAATGCTGAAGTTGTAGGAAAACTGAACTTTACAAACTAAACCAAAAAATAACGATTGTAGCTATTTCAATTATATATAGGGAATGAATGATTGGGCCTAATGCCCAATCTGGATAGAAAAAGGAGTTAAGGTGAGATGAAAGCCTTTACTGCTCATGTTCTCTTCTCATATACACCATGGAAAAGTCCTGTGCATTCTTCCCAAAGAAGCTGAAATAGAACCTCCAGTGAAATCCCTCTTTACATTCATTTCAGGTATGCAGTATTGATCACCCTCTCTTCTGTCCATTCCTCATAACGGAGCACTTACGACACCATGAGTCTGCTTCACTATGAGGCTCACTATGAGTGAGATTTGTGAATCCACTACTCCATCCATCCATTGCATTAATGACTATTTACCTATCTTTCTTTTTGAAGGGGAGAGAGTCTATTTGTGGAAACTGGGCCACTCAGCACTATAAAGGTCTGTAATAAGTGTTTCTTATCCAAAAACATACTACATTTAGTATTATTATTTTGTAACTACTCATCCATGTTTATCTTTTCTCCTAAAATCTAAAATTATGCACTTCTTAATGTCAATGCATTTCTACTAATTCTATTGGCTTATTTTTATATCCTCTATTTAATATAATATTTTTCATTTTTATGGAGATAAAATTCACATCACATAAAATTTACCACTAAACCATTCTGAAGTGTATAATTCAGTGTTATTATATACTCACAAGCTTGTGCAACCATCACCACTAAATAATTCCAGAACTTTTTTTATCATTTCCAAAAGAAACTCATATCCATTTAGCAGTCACCCTCCCACAGCCCCTGGAAACCACTAATCTACTTTGTTTCTGTATATTTCCCTAGTTTGGACATTTCATATAAATGAAGGCATAGAACATGTGATCTTCATTTCTGACTTCTTTCACTTAGCATATTTTCAAGATTCATCCATGTGTGGCATATATGACTATTTTGCTTATTTTTTTTTGGCTGACTAATATTCCATTCATGGACCACAATGTACAGTAAGAAGGAAGAGAAGAGATTGCAGACACTTTCAGTACATTATACTATTTTATTCTTAAGATGTTTTAGGCTTGAAATAGATTGGTCATAGGAAATGATAAGCACCGTATTGTGGTAAGAATATATTGGACATCATAGTGCTGGGCATTTTATTTATCCTCACAACTGCAGTATATGGTATGTACTATCACCATCCCTGCTTCATTGGTTAAGATTATGCTGCTGCCTGACTTCAGATTTTGAGCTCAACACTGGCTTTCCACGTTGTTGGACTAGAGGCCATTCAAATATGATAGAGGTAAATCCAATAATCACAAAAACTAGTAATTATTAGACAAATTTTTTAAATGATAATATGAAATCTCTTATGTGACCAGGAATGACTTCTCTAACTTTGCTTGTTAGGTCATAGCAAACTCTCAGTATGCAGTCTTCCTATTTCATTCCATCAGTATGTCATGAACTGTCAAGATTATGGAAAACGCCATTGAAATCTCAGCTTTTCACTAACAGAGCAAGTAGGTGCCACCTCTGAAAGGCTGCTTCTGTCACTCCCAGACACTGCTGGAGGTTGATGCCAGTATGACGTGCCTTCCCCAGGTGATGTGAACAAAAACCATGTGTGTCATTCTCATATTTCCTACTTCTGTCAGGAACTTAAATTAACTAGTGTTGAGGCTTTTAGAACAATTTTGTGGGAGCTGGGACTCTAAGTATCAAACTTCTTACAGAAGTTCTTACAAGCTGACAAAGAACGTACCTAAAAGAGGTTGAGGTTTTCCATGAAAAACAGTAAAGTTTGTATTCTAATTTTTTATTTTGGTGTTTCACCCTATTCTCTAGGGTTGTGACCACATATTCCTAGGAGGTCAATAGCTGAAGACTCTGAGTATAACAGCATGATTTCTGTAATTAGACTACCTGCATTTAAATTCCAAATGTCACCAGCCATGGGATCTGGGGTAAGGAACATTACCCTCCATTGTGTCCTGAATGGCAAATTAACATTTTACAATGTGGGTCCAAAGGGTAGAGACAAAAAGGGAGGCAGAAGGAGAATATGACTCACTTGTTTTCTCTTGCTTTTATAGTAATTACCTTTCAGAGAATCATAATAAACAATTCTTGAGTTATTCCTTTAGTCAAGAGCACTAGATTCATAACTATGCTTATAAATGCCTATTGGTTAGTCTAGTTTTATACCTGGTTATCAAGAAAACATGATGAAAGGAAAAGAACCTTTGCAGGTCATAAAAAAATGTCTACCACAATTGTGTCCAGAGATATTTTAACAAAAGTCCTGCTTATTTTCTTACAATGCATACCACGGTTTATAAAAACAGGCAATATTTGTAAAATGTCCTTTTAATAAGGTTTGACAAAATAAGCATCCAATTCAGGACCAAGCAACACATCTCGTTATGTTCCTTTGGTCTCTTTTAACACAGTGCCGTCCCTTTTTCAGACACAAACTGGAAGGGATCAAACTTTCTATCCTGCAGATTCTATCGCATCTATCATTTGACTGGTTGTCTCTGTGATGATGTTCTTCTATTCCTTATATCTCCTGATGATATTCTCCTATTCCCTCTATCTCCTGATGATCTGATGTTATTAAAACTTTTTTGCCTTGAGTACATCATGCAGTTCATCTATTATATCTTGCATCATATAAGAGACTTCTAATATCTGACTTACTACTGGATTACCATGTAAACAGTCTGATTCCTTCACTGCACAATTTTAGTTTTTTTTTTTCCTTTGATTAGAAAGTTATGTGTGTAGATGTACCTTAGCATTGTGAAATTAGCCAGCTCCCCATAAACCAATTTATTAAAAATTCTTGACCTTTGCCTGAACCAATAATTTCATTCAGATGTTTTTTGTTAGTTTCAGTTAGTTGTTCTGATTGTTTATATTTGGTTATATTTGAACAGGGAGAGATCTACTTAGGCCAGGCATTTTGCTCACATAGGAGGTAATCACTTGAGGTTAGAGATTTCAATTGTCAGGTTTAAATTTGAATATTAACTTGATGGGAATGGTTTATTAACTTAATCTTCGCCACTAGCAGGGAATCATTTCCTGCAAGCTTAAACTAAGGACAAACAATAGCAGTGGCAACCATATACCCAGGGCTTACTATATGTACCAAACACAGACTTAGTTCTTACTTATATAATTCTCACAATAATAGTATGAAGTGTTTTACCCACACTTTACAAATCAGGAAATTAAGGCACAAAGAAGGTAGAAATTTTTTTTTTTTCAGTTAAATAGTACCAGATGATCTTGGAATTCAAAACCATCCTATTTAACATCTTTTCTTTTATGCTGTGTAAAGTTCTTCTTTGAAAGTATAGAAACTCCCATGTGTGTACAGTAAGCACAGTACTTCCCTTTTTACAACTAAGCATGCATGCCTCTCTCTATACCATTTATATCAAACATGTTGCCTCCTAAGATATGTAGTTTCTGTGTTGATGTAGAGAGACTGGAGCTGACCTTGGTGGGACAGAAGCCAGTAGAATTTTAGCTCTGATATTAGTTAGTACCTTGTTCAGGAAGGGCTGCCTATTTTTCTCATACTTTTTTTTGCAAGGCATAACAAGACTTTTTTATTATTGGTCAGTTTATTTTCCTACTTTATCATTGGTCAGCTACTATGCCAGTGTTCATTAGGATGTGTAGAGTATGAACCCATTTCCTAAGCCAATTTCAAGGTTAGACCATTAATGAAAGGTGCTCTACTGATTTTTACTATTTAATTATATGACAAAGTAAGACCATTTTGATTTTTATTTCTTTATAACCTGTATATTCTTTAAAGATTATCTTTTTCTGATTGTTTATATTTAAAGGGTAATTTCTGCTTTAGATATAGGCTCTTCCCATTTCTATTTTATAATCTTGCTGCCAATTTATGTCCTTCCCTGTATCTTCTTAGACACTTAATGAAAAGTTGGAAGGTAGGCATCAGATAACCATAGTGTACTGCCATATGCATCTAGAAAGTCCTGTACACGCTTTAAAAGTTGCCACCTTCTCAAGGGATTGGTCTTCAAACCTAGTCTCTTTTTGATTTATAATTTTCTGTTCAAAAAAATTTGTCATTATCCTGTGCATTCTATCATTGTGCTGATTCCATTGAATTAGTCAGCCATGCAAGGAAGGAGAAATTGACAGATAAATTCAATAAATAGCATTGTGCAGAAATTGCTGAGTCTCTAAACAAGAAGGAAGTAAGCACAAATGAGCCATGTAGGTGCATCCCACCTACAATGGAGAGTAATCAATAATCCCCAAGTGAGAAAAGGACAAACCAGGAGGAGGAGAAAAGCAAAAGTATATAAATGCTACCTTGAATGAGAATTCTGCCAACAATGGAGACTGCAGGGCAAGATGAATAATTATACACATATGCATTCTACACGGGAATATACAATACAAAGTCCCTGAAAGGTAAACAAACAGTAATACCCAACTGTGAACACTGGCAAAAGGAAGAGTCCAGAAAAAAAAGTAAAACAAGAAATAAAAATATTTTATGGCAAAAAGAGTCCACATTCCTTTCGGTATTTTTCTATAAGCTGTTGAGTGGGAGCTTTTAACTCCAAAGAAAGTTTTTTGAACCAAACAACAGCTTACATGTGCTTTAACTTTAAAGGTCACTTTATTCTCCCCATATTAAAACAAAACAAAACAAAACAAACCCAACAGGCATTCTACTTATTATTAACCTTGGCTGATATCTGCCAAGGGTGTTTACACAGCATTTCTCCAACACATAAAGAAAAACAATTAAATGATGTATATTGTATGCTCAAGTGACCTGGGGTAGCATGATTTTATGGAACTTCATAGCCCTTAAAATTCTTGTGGTGAACCAGTGAGTTCTGAAACACATAGCTCCTTCTTCCTCTCTTGTTTTTTTTGATTTTTTACCAAACCAACAAAACTTTTTCATTTCTGTTGCCTATTTATTTGTATAATAATATTTTTTAATGGTAGATTTCCACCTTGGGCTAACTGAGGCACATGGATTCTTTAAAGGCAATTGTATTAATCTATACTCTATCACCATAATTAAGAACCAAAAGACTTTAAGAGAACAAATGCCTTTAAAAGACAACTGAATTTGCTTCACACAAAGGTATTTATTGAGAACTTTTATTTGCCATGTAACAACATACAGAGATCACAAAGACTTAGAGAAGTCCCATTTTTTAAATACTTATCATTTAATTGGTTCATTATTTTAAAAAATTTAAAAGATAATCAGGAAAGAGAAATTCAAAACAAAAATTCAGATGTCAAAATGGTTATAAAAACATATGGTATGAGCTCAACTTATTTACTCTTATAAGTTGAAAATATAAGCATAGTTTGTGTGTAGATACTAACAGAATTTTTACAACTATTAATTTCAGCTGTTAGGAATATTGCTGATTTCATACTCCCTTGATAGTCCAAATCTTTCAAATCAAATTTTAATGTTTTTGATCAAAAGAATTAACATAAAACATATGTGCAATTCATTGCATATAACTACTAATTGCTAAAATAGCTCAAAAGAAGTAGTGATTCCTGAGAGAAGGGAATAAATAGAGAAAGAATGTTTAGGACATTATTATGGGAAATTTTCATGTGGCTAGGTTTTAGTCAATAGCATTGCTTAATACTGAAGACAAAAGAAATTGGAAGACACTTTAGAGTGGACACAACCCAATCGGCATATAAATGGCATTCTCTCCATGTAATATTGGGCTTTGTCCACATAATTCATGAAATACGATTTAAACACTAGTTTATCCAAATTCCATGTGAAGAAAATACTCCAGTGTTACTACTACACAGCTCAGTTGATATGAATGTAATCAGTAGATATAGTCATAATTAACCACTTAACACTAAACATTTAGTTGCTCCAATTAACAAGCAACACAAATAATGCAGATGCAAAAGTTTTAGGTAACTCTCAAATTCTCAGCTTAGTTCCTCTAAGGAGAGAATGATAATCCCTCCATGGAA
The DNA here is from genome assembly GCF_017311325.1 of Ursus maritimus. Lineage (NCBI taxonomy): Eukaryota > Metazoa > Chordata > Mammalia > Carnivora > Ursidae > Ursus > Ursus maritimus. Next base: position 15,020,201 of record NW_024423786.1, read on the forward strand.
CACTTAAGAAATATATGCACTTTGACTTGTTTTTAGAAATAGGGTTTTGGATTTGCATTAATTCATCTACACTGTCCAAACCCACTGACCTCTCACCCCATGCCCTGTGACCTATTTCCAAAGAGAATCACTAACACGCTAATAAAATATAATCCCCATTCCTAAGTTTCTAACATTGTGTCTAATCAAAGGAATTAATGAGCCATACCACAGGACAATGGGTTGATACTGCTAATAGTTAACATTTTCACTAGGACACTTGACAGTAAACTTAAAAGATAGAATTCCTTCTTTTCGGGTCTGGATTCCCTCTCTCTCTCCCCCATTTTTTCTCTCTCCCTCCAGATATCTTTTCAACTTTATTTTCCAAAGCCTATATAATTGACCTTCTAATGTGCTGAGATTATCATTGGGAGAGCTTTAATAGAGGAAAAATAAGGTGATACAATCATTGATTGGTAGCATTCATTGATGACAGAGAGAAGTAGACAAATTCTGAAAAAAAAATGTTTTTAATTTAAGTAAAATAGTATCTCTGCAAGTTTTGTGAGAAGAAAATTAAGCAAACACAGATCCTGAAACAAATACAGACTTGGAGAAAAGTAATTTCCAGGATGATTCCTTGATTTTTAAAGTATGGCTTGGGCCTCTGCAGGTTGGAGAAGGAATGGAAAAGGAAATCTTCCTAAAATCCAAAATGATTTTTTCCTCTCTCACACAAGTTTCCAGGGGATACCTATTTCTGTTTATAGTAGAACAGGAAAACAATGCTAACCTCCATTAAATGAAGGAAAGGAGAAAACTCGCGTATATCTTCCATAGTTAGAATGAAAAAATGTACACTAAGGAAGTTATTATTATCTCTATTTTACATGGGGGAGATTAACCTGGATAACAGAAGGTAAAGCCACAATTTAAATCAGGTCTGTTGGGGTGTCTGGGTGGCTCAGTTGGTTAAGTGTCTGCCTTTGGCTCAAGTCATGATCTCAGGGTCCTGGGATGGAGCCCCACATCAGGCTCCCTGCTCAGCGGGAAGTTTGCCTCTCCCGCTCTCTTTGCCCCTCTCCCCACTCCCAGCCCCTTGCTCATGATTTCTCTCTCTCTCTAATAAATAAATAAAACCCTTAAAGAAAATAATATAAAATCAGGTCTGTTATTGTATAAGCCCAGGTTTGTGTTTATGATTCAATATATGATATTATTAAGAAAACTGTAAAGTGGGAAACTGATTTCATACAGATGTGTCAAAAATTCCCTTTATCTGGAAGGCTCAAATTTCTAGGACAAACAAAAATTTCTAGGGCTAACAATCTTGAACATTTGGGCAATTGGCTTCCAACCAAGGAAATCCTGTTTTCATCTATTTACTATCATCCCCAATTCAATGCCCTCATCCGTCATGGTAATCACCACTTGTGAGACCAAGAGGTAAAGTTAAATGTCTCCATGTAAGACATCAACAGTATGAGAAAACCAATTTAAAGGATACATCCTACTGATACATCTATCAGTTGTTTACATCTCAAAGCAAGCTATGTTGGACCTTTTATCATCTCCCTTGGGATATATAAATATATATTAATATAAATATATAAAACAGGATTTAAGGAGATATTATCTTCGGAAAGCTACAGTTTTAATCAATTACAAAATAAAAAAGAAGAGCACAACATAAAAATAATTAGTTTTTAAATGGTCATTGAAAAAAGTGGTAGACAATTTAACAGATTATGGTTTACTATTATTATTATATTTGTTTTAAAAGATCCTTAATAAAATTTTGACTTCTGGACAGCATCTCACAACTCTGAGCATTGGATATAGCAGAAAAATTGGATAACTAAGACAACTTCTAGGTTAAATTTATTTTTATTTTTCCTTCTAGTTTAGCCAGTCTAACAGAGGACTTCACATCCTATATTGGTATTTTAAAAAATAATTCCTGGGGTGCCTGGCTGACTTAGTCAGTGGCACTTGTGACTTTTGATCTTGGGATTGTGAGTTTGAGACCCACCATGGGTACAGAGATTATTTTTTTAAAAAATCATAAAAAAGTAATAATAATCCCTGTTCCTATCTCAATATGTAGAGAGAGATTTGGTGTTAAGTACACACAGTTTATCTCTGGAGAGAAATAACAGGGCCCTCTGATATGGTTCCATCAGTCCCCTGCAGCTTCCTCCTCTATAACAGGTGGGACTATAATCCCAACAGTTTCCTTTGATTGGACCATGTAATGTTACAAAAGCAAAACCTCAGTCATCACCTCATCCTCATGGGGAGGAGGCCAAAATCGACAAGGTAGGAATGTGTTGTTGTTGATTTAAAAAAAAAAAAAAAAAAAAACCTCACTAAGTGTCTGATACTATTAAAATACTACCTCAATAAATCAATAAATGAGTGATAATTGACAGAGATCAATTATAAATCTGATTGTCTAGTTGAGGGGCTCAAATACACCTTTAAAAACTATTCATCAAATTTTTATTTTTTAAAGATTTATTTATTTGAGAAAGAGAGAGAGAGAGAGAGCAAGCAAAAGCCAGGAGAGGGGCAGAGGGAGAGAGAGAATCCCAAGCAGACTCCCCAGTGAGCAGGGAGCCTCATTTTGATCCCATGACCCCGAGATCATGATCTGAGCCAAAACCAAAAGTTGGACACTCAAATGACTGAGCCACCCGGTTGCCCCTCACCATTAATATTTAAAGAAGAGATTAAAACAATGATATTTTTAAAAATATTTTATTTATTTGAGAGAGAGAGAAAGAGCAGGGGGAGTGGCAGAGAGAGAGGGAGAAGTAGACTCCCCGCTGAGCAGGGAGCCTGACATGGGGCTCCATCCTGGGACTCTGGGATCATGACCTGAGCTGAAGGTACACAACCAACTCAGCCACCCAGGCACCCCAAAACAAGGAGATTTTTTTTTTAGAGACCATTTCTTACAGATCTTTTTTGATAGTATAAACCAGTATCAACATATTTACCAGAGTGTAGTTTGAGTGTACTAATTGTAAAATGCAAATAAGCCAAATATAACATATGTATATGGTATACATGTACCATTATATATAGGTACATCAGTAAGAGATTGTCATACATCTATTCAGTTCACTAGACTATTAGGATAATAATGAAAATGAGTGTATTTTGGCAATGGAAAGGTGTATGTGACATTGTGGAACGGAAAAAAGTAGATAATACAAACTCCGTGTAGATAAAATGAAAGAAGTACATACAGAAATTCTTAAACAAATATCTGCAAGTAAAGTTTTTTAAAAGAACAATAATGGTCATTCTTATGGGCAAGGTCATCCAGATTTTAACAATCTTTATATACTTTTCTGTTTTGCTTGAAATACCTACAATGAGCTTTACTACTTTATATAATGAGGAAAAATAAACCTGTAGAGTAATTATCATCTTGAAAAATGTTAAGAACAAATCAAGAAAGTACTCATTAAAATTTATCATAGGATTATAATATTTTAATAACATTTTTCATGATTATAAAATTCTTTGATGATTACAAATTTAGAACCATACTGAAATACCTGTAACCTGTTTTTTTTCTATTTAGCATCTTGTGAACATGTTCCTATATTTTCAAATATTCTTTAACAATATGATTTTTTAAAAATTTTTTGGTATTCGGGGTGCCTGGGTAGCTCAGTCAGTTAAGTGGCCAACTCTGAATTTTGGCTCAGGTCATGATCTTAGGGTGGTGAGATCAAGCCCCACATCAGGCTCTACTTTCATCAGGGAGTCTGCTTGAGATTCTCTCCCTCTTCCTCTGTCCCTCCTCCTGCTTGTGTGCTCTCTCACTAAAATAAAAAAATAAATCTTAAAAAAATTTTTTTTGGTATTCAATGTATAATATTTTACAAGTTTCTAATATAGAAAGTAATTACAGGACATGATTCTGAATTATAAAAGTTGTTTACTGAAGAATAAACCTTTGACAGTGAATAAGGTCAAGTTCTCAAGTTAATCATAGTTGCCTCAGGGTACATAGACTCAAATATGCCATTTGCTGGAGGTGAGACCCCCACCAGGTGATTCTGCTGCAGAGAATCTAATTCCTACTCTCAGAAGCACTGACATAAGCAGGATAATCTAGGAAGAAAAAGTCTAAATTGGCTATCTACCTGGAATCATACCATTCTTTTCCTTAACAAGATAATCTAAGCAATGATTTTCTTATTAAAATAATAATGGTGAATAATTACATAGCACATTACAAATTCTTGCTCTTTGAATTTTCATAACAAACCTGTGCTATAGATGCCATTTTTTTTAAGTTTTACCTCTAGCACTTTATCTTTCTTCATGAACACTTTAGAGCCACTAGAATTTATTTTGCACCAAGTATGAGTTAGATTATCTCCCTTTTATATTCCCAAATGGTTTTTCTTCACTATTAGTTTAATTATTATTTTTCTACTCATTTTTAATACTACTTTTATGGTGCATGAAACATTTATATATGTATGTATTTCTCAGTTTTCTATTTTGTTTATTTGATGTGTGATATTGGTGCTATTATTATTCCTATTTCACTAATGAAGAAATGGAAGTAAAGAGAGGTTATATAAGTAGAGTAAGATGACACAGGGAGTAACCGCAGAAACACAAATGGAACTCAGCATTGCGGCTGCAGAATTCACGTACCTGTCTTCAAAATTATGAGCACAACCACAAAATTGGAGGCACATTCAAGAACATGGCAAGAATTTTTTTCTATCATTTGCATTCATTTTGCTACAATTTACACCAACAGCAGATAGAACTCTAAGTTCATTAGAACTGCCCTAATTAACACTCAGATTTCTAAAAAGAAACACTGATGTTCAACCTCAGAGATAATTCTTTTAAGAGAAAACAGATACAGCCTACAAACCAATGAGCTGCTAATACCCCACCTAAGAAATGATTGCTGATTTGCATACCAACCAATCACACTTTAGCAGGCTGCTGGACTAAGAGAAATGAGTTAGAAGAGAAAGAACTGAGCAAGGCTCTGCCCCCTCCCAGGACCCTCCAAAGGAATGCAATTACCCTGAGTTGTTCTAGGATCCATTTTCTGTCACAGTATACTTCAGTCTTCCTCAAGCAAATCACACAGTGAATGCCAGAAAATGATCCAATGAACCGTATTCTTTCTCCTCCTTATCACTGTGTGGAGCATAGATACAGTGCACATAAAGAGACCTTTGCAGCAATCCTGCCGAGTCTTCTGTCAAATACCTTTGAAAATGGGGAAAGTGAGGAACTCTGAGGACATAACAAGTACTCCTATCCCATCCCCACACAGATAGTGAAATGACTGTTCAAACGGAGTGATTATATATATATATATATACACACACACACACACACACACACACACACACACACACACACACACACAGAGCACACATTTCTTTCTTCTCCCTGTCCTCAAATGTCTAGGAACAACCCCCCCCCCCCATCATACACACACCCACTTTCTACGAGCTATGAAGATCAATAAGCAAACTAGGAGTCCTGAGTTCAAAGCTCTACTATAACTTTTCATCTAAAAAACTATCACTTAACTTCTCTGTTTTCTCATTATTTTTGAAAGAAGGGGGTTGACTCTATAGTCCACCTAGTTTCTTTTCTACTCCCAAACTTATAGCTTTAATATAATCTGTTACATGGTAGACATATATAACCAGTTTTAGAACCACAGAAAAATGTTTAATTCTTCCAAAGTATCACTGTATCATGATCTCTCCGACTTCCCCTCACTGGTTTCTTAAGGCAATTAAATGGGTGATATCAAAATCCTGAAGGGTTTACAGCCAATTAAACTGTTGCTTTGGTGTTCTTTCCAGAGACAAACTAAAATGGTGCCATTTCCTATTTGTCATTATTGGTGTGGTGAGCTAATCAGTACACAGCATCCAGCAAGACTTTGGCTCTGAGGCTGTGAACAAAGAAGCCATTGCGAGATGCTAAAATACATACTGTGGAATCGCCAAACTGTGGAAATTCATCCAGGAGAACATATCTTATTTCCAGAATATAAATGAATTAATCAGTAGGCTTGCCACCCACATGCCAGAAACATTCCTGATTAAATTTAATGTAGTGAATTTGTGCAATCACCACCATACTAACCATTGATTAAACAAAGGCCTCTGAGTGCTAATTCTTTCAATGTGCAGTTTATTTCTGATCTTGTTTGAAGGGCACACCTTCAAAAACTTTGCTGGTTTGAGGGACACATCCACATTTGGAATTCAGTCTGGGTTTATTTCCCAAGGCAGCCTGGCATGATTATAGGCAGGGCAACTAAAGCATCCACATATAGACAAAGGCCTATCTAATCTGTTACATTGGCACTAGTATTTCCCTACTTCCTTGTGGATAGGTGGAGAAACCTGTTTATCATAGGATAATTAGCCACTTAATTTCCTCTCTGCATGTATACACTGGAGAAAAGCAACTGCTTCTCACCCTAGAGATTAGAGTTTAAGGGTGAAATATACCAGAGACTCCTGTCTCATATAACCTACACATTTTAACTTTAGGCATATGTTATTTGCATGCACACAGCTGACAAAGCAGAAAAGAGAGTTGCAAAATATAAAGAACTGAGATTTTTCAGGACTAGTTCTTTATTTTCTTCCCAGAAAATATATCCATATGGATATAGATACAGACACAGATATACATTAACTAGAATCTGATTTATAAAACAAGTTCACTTATGGACTCTGGCTGTAGTTTAACGAGAGTTCAGCCTGTGTGTACTAAGTTCCTACTACACAATAAGTGCTGTGTAGAGGAATCAAATTCCTGCTTTCAAGGTAGTTTAGGATTTAGCAGCAGTAACTGGGGTGTAATATTTCTGGACTAAAAAATATTTCCCCTGATAATGTATTTTAAGTACTTTGGAATCACATTCATGGAAATACTGGATATTCAAAAGCATATTTCTAGACTTAAAAAGGAGTGTTAAATCTCTCATCTTGAACCATAATGAATATATAAGAGTACTCTCACAAGTGAAAGCATAAGGAAGGGCAAGAAAGGCAACTCCCAGTTTCTCCAAAAGAGAGGTCTTGGCAAACTTTCTGTTAGACTTAGAGAAAATCCCTGATCTGTAGCATCGAATGACAATGTGAATGCACTTTTGATTGTGCTGTAATAGCAAACGCAGTACAATGAACACATAGTAAAATGTGTTTAGGCCAAAAATACTGATCCTCTTTTTCTCACAGCTCACATCCTTTCCATGTTCAATTCCTGTGCACTATACTTCCAAACCACTGCTGCTGTATACTCAAAATATGACCACTTCTCATCACCACCATTGTGCCTCACCCGAGAGTCAACAGGTTCCAGAAGACTTGATTACAATACAGAAATACCTAAGGACTGTTATCTGTAAAATGGAAAGCCTTGTTCTCATACAACTCCAGGTGGCAGAATTAAAGCAAAGTGGTATTATTTTCAATGCTATGTAAGAAAATCCACTACTTTCCAACAATATAACCAATTACCTTTAGAAACAATGGGTCTTTTCACATACATGTTGAGAAATGTTTTAGAGGAAGGTCAGCATGGTCAATTAAAAGTGGGTAAAGTATGGAACAGACACAGATTAGATGATACAGTTCCATCTAATCCTCCAATTCTATGCTTTCCCACTGTCATATTCTCAAAAAACTCCTGAGTCATAGATAAGACAGAGTTGTCATATAGAATACACGTGACAGGTTTATAATATTGTAGAACCATGAAACAATATCTTATTAGAAATTGGGATGCAATTCAAATATTCCTTTCATTCCAAATGAGTCTCCCTGCTTTGATTTGTATACATCATTTTAGGATTTTTCAAACCAGCTGTGAAATTGCTGATTTGTCTCCAGTACGAATTTCTTTGTCAGGAAAGAAAATGGCCCTTTGAAATAGTCCTCTTCCTATGAGAAGAGGAGGTATTTATGCTTCTTTTACAAACACATACAGGTCAATTCAAAGAAAACCTATTCATTTCTTACGTGAAAGACAGTATCACCTCAGGAAATGGTTCTTTCAGTGTCTGTCACACTAATTTTCCACCCCCTACCCCAGTCATGTCTGGCATAGGAAGCAGGAAAGTAGGTGAATGCTATCTTTTAGACACAGGCAAAGTTCACTCATCAGAAGCTCTTTACATCCCTGAAAGGAAAATTCCCCTGGTACCATCTTTGTTCCTATGAGACAAGACAGAACCATGCCAAGAAATGCATTTAATTCTTAATTGGGTTCCCCTTAAAATTCAAATAATTATAAAGTGGATCACACCACTGCATGCTTGTATTTGAAGAGACATAAAAATAACTTTGGCAATTTCATCTTTGGTTCCAGTACCAGAGGGCCCATATGCTTTTGATATTTAAAATCCTCAGGCCAAGCAAACCACTTGACTGTGATGGAAGCTGTTGTTACTACCAATGACCCTTCCCTTGTGAGAACTCTTCAGCAATCCTTCTGAGAAGCCTCCAATATTGTGACATTTCTAGAACACTCAAAATAGCAACCCTGTTCTTTAACAATGAATCAGTTTGCATAGAAGGTATCATAAATTCTTCAACAACCGTGCTCACTAAAGGAAACAGTTAATTAACTTGATCCCAGGACATTAAGGCGCCTTGTCTCAGAAGTATGAGAGCCTCAATCACAGCTAACAGTCTTTATTTAAAAATCCTCCAAAGGGGGGCGCCTGGGTAGCACAGCGGTTAAGCGCCTGCCTTCGGCTCAGGGCGTGATCCCGGCGTTCTGGGATTGAGCCCCACATCAGGCTCCTCCACTAGGAGCCTGCTTCTTCCTCTCCCACTCCCCCTGCTTGTGTTCCCTCTCTCACTGGCTGTCTCTATCTCTGTCGAATAAATAAATAAAATCTTTAAAAAAATAAAAATAAAAAAATAAAATAAAATAAAAATCCTCCAAAGGGACCAAATTTCAATCCTATGGGGGTAGATGGGATTTTTTCTTTTTAAGGAGAGTCAGAAAACTGTCAGAGCAAAACATGAAAAAAGCAGATTTAAAGAGTAAAATTAGTAATGAAGAGACTGTTTCCCTTATGTGTCTTGAAACATTAGACTGAAAGTCCTTTCCAAAGAGGAATCCAAAACATGTCTTGATAAATGGTTGTATCACAGTTGCCAGTGTAAGAAAAACTATACTAATCTGACTACAGTACTTAGCACATAAGATGTTCAGTGATTAATGAAAGAAAAAGGAAAAGCTGGGTATAACTGTTTTAAATTAAAGCAAAAATCAGCCTCATTTTTAGTCATAGTTCACATTTAAGAAAAATACTCCCTCCATGCACATTTTCAATAAATATTTGTTGATTTGTTGATGAATATTTGTTGCCACTAAAACTGGCAATACCAAATTATTTTATTATACTAGTCCCTGCACATGTGTAGTTCACAGTTTACTCAGAAATATTTTTAAATTAAAATTAATGTTATGAAGAAAATGTTGCTAGTCTTCTTTTCTTCCCTAAGATAGAAATTCTAGCTGGACACATGGTCACAAGAGTGACTGTATCTTCTAGTCTTCTTTGTAGCATGAAGCAATCTGGCTAAGCTCCAGTCCATGGGATTAATCAGAGCAGTTGTATGGCAACTACTTTCATTAAGAGAAAATAATTTGTTTATTTTCTCTATTCTGCTTCTTAGAATGTGCCTATGACACCAACATTTCACCTGCACGCACAAAGACAAGGACAATGTATGACAAAGCCTAGATCCCTAACATCCTGCAACACCAAAGCAGTTTTGGATTAACTACCTTGACTCGTACTTGAAAGAGAAAAATCAACTTTTATCTCATTTAAGTCTTTGCTGTTATGGGTTTTCTTTTTCTTATATCCAAGTCTAACTCCACCTAACTTAGTATGAAAAAGAAACATTATTTTAAGTTCTAAAGTGTCTGATGGGATAGTTATCAGGAAAATTTCCGGAGGAAAAAAAGTAGTTTGGCAAAGTAAAATAACATGGAACTTCAAAAATATTTCACATCTTTGTATATCTCACATTTGGGAACCTCAAAAATCCTCTAGGCAGGAAAAGGCAGATGATAAATTCTTATTATACATAAAAGAATATGGCACAGAGGGGTTATAAGACAAGTCCAAGCTTATAAAACCTACTCTTCCTTTTCATTCAGTACCTAAACAGATTGCTTGCCTCGCTCCAGCATGAGGATTTTTATCCTCTTATATAAAACTGCAAAAAAGTTTCAGTAGGCTCTGGCACTTTTCTGTTACTCAGAAAAGTCTGCAGCACAGAATGAATCTGGAAAAACAAAATGCTTTTAGTTTCCTGAATTATATGATGCAGATGAAATTTGAAAGAAAGGGAAAATTATCCGGAAAAATTGGTCCAGTTGGTGATACAGAGCGGAAAATGGATGAAGCATTTTAGATATCTCTTCTACATTACTTCACGTAGCATAAGTTTTCAATAAATGGAAAGTGTCGCACAGAAAGGGTTAGAAATATATTTGCAATTTTCACATTAAAAGTGAAGGGAAACATACAGGGAATAAGAAAAGGGAAAAACTGAATCTTGCTGAGGGGAAAAAAAATGCATTTTACCAGCTGGAGAAAGGCCTGAGTAATAAGTAGAGACAATGTGATTTGTGAGTCAAGTTGCAAAAGGCACTCTAAGATGGGAGAGGGAAAATAAAATGAAGACGACAGCATGTTTGGGACTTACTGGGCAAAAATAAAATCACTTTCAACATGCATCCCACACACAGATACTCAGGCACATTTATTTGATCAGTTCTGACAATAATAAAAAGTAGTACAAATGGAAGATGTCCAGCCGTTCTCAAGGTACACGGTTCTGTCTGAAAATTAAACAACTAACTTCTACATCTGAGCAATATGCCACTGAAAGGGAAAAGCAATGAGGCAAGCCTGTCTTACACTATTTGCTCTATTCCATATAATTTTCAAATGTCTGCAGTCTGGAATAGTCGGTGTTGATGCTCAAGCTTCTATCCCAGATGGTAAATGTAGCAAGTTGCATTAAAATAAAACAGTAGAAAATTCTTGACAGAGAAGATGCTCACATTCATCTCCTGGACAGCTTTCTCAAAGCCCCATCACACAAAGCCTATCGTATAAATGTGTCATTTTAATAAAATCTCATTTATGAATATCAGCAGACATGATATTAACAGCATAAGCATAACATGTTCATGTCATTAAGATGAGGCTGCCTCAGAGGATTTTTTTATTTTCACTCTGCAAGTAGTAGACAAACCAACATATAGGCCTTTAAATTTAATTGGCAGCTTCTAGAATCTCAATTCAACAAAAAACAAAATAACATAAGTGCTCTAACTCTGAATAAGTTTGAGGCACTACATAGCACCAAATACCACAAATAAGAATAATATGCAATAAACTATGTGAGAAAAAAATTAGGGATTTTTCTATCTCCAAATGTGCTACGTTCATTTATTCTGACAAGTGCAATTTAGTTTTAATTATTCATCATATGGTAGTGAATATGCTGCAGAATATTTCATAAAGAAATGAAAACTTAAATCTATAATGGGAAATCCTATTAACAGGCAACATTAAATATTTGCTTAGAATAATGCAAAAGCAAGAAATTTATAGCAGAATTCCAGATGAGTGAGCTTTCACAAAGCAGTAACAGTAGGTGGCCAACTCTTGTCTTTTATATCTATGCACTGTTTTCTCTTCTCCCTGCTTACCTAATACATCGCAGTGCATTTTTTGTTGTTCTTAAAGCTCAACCTAATAAGATGTTGAATTCGAAGAGTGTTTTGAAATTTACGAAACATTTTAACGTTCATTATCTTAATTTAATGTAGAAGTTTAAATTTGGCTGCTTCTCGGAGGCAAAAAATTAGCCAAAGTCTAAAGACACTTTTGGCTGTCATAACCAGGAGAATGGTACTGGTAGGGGCCAGGGATGCTACTAACCCTACAAAGCGCAGTCTTCTACAGCAAAGACTTTCCTAGCCAAAAATGTCAATATGCTGAGGTTGAAAACCTTGATTTAATCCTATAGCTACATTATGTAATGGAAAGTAAAAGAATGGCTATCTCCATTTTTGGACAAGAAACCAAGGCCCAAATGCTCTGTAAATTATACAAAAGAGAACTATCTGCAAGTATTACATTGGAATGGTGGGGAACGAAAACAAAGATAACAAGATTTTAATCTCGGTCTGCCATTCATGCACCAGCTACAGACTTTGGCCACAGCACTGAACATTTTTAATGTGAAACTAGCTTCTCCAACTGGCAATACGGTTACAAGTGAATAAGAAGTTATATGAAAATCTCTTTATAAAAGATAAGGCACTGGTGTGCCTGGTGGCTCAGTCGGTTAGACGTCTATCTTCAGCTCAGGTCATGATCCCTGGGTCCTGGGATTGAGCTCCCCATCAGGTTCCCTGCTAAGCAGAGGAGCTCTCTCTCCCTTTGCTACTCCCCCTGCTTGTGCTCTTTCTGTCAAATAAATAAAATCTTGTAAAAATAATTAAAAGATAAGGCACTATCCAAACATTGTATGCTATTTTAGAGACAACGTTCACTGACCTCTTCCTTTTTGGTTATCACTTGATTAGTAAACTCTGAATTTGTGTTCACAGATGGACTAAATAAATAAGGCTGAGGTCCAAAAGCAAACATATGGCCAAATCCCATAAAGTTGTTGGGGAGAAAGGAGGATATGTGCAGAAGAGTAGTTAAAAACAGGGGGTCTGAAGTCAAAGGAAAGTCTGAAACATAGACTAATTGCTAAAATACCAGCTTACTAGTACAATGTATCTTTGGGTGAATTATTTATCTAAGTTACCATGTTCTTATTTGAATAATATTTCTTGTGCCTTATGAGGTTGTAAGCACTAAATGAAATAATAAATGAAAAAGAACAGTGTCAGAGTACACAATACCTCCTTTAATATTAATGGTTATGCATGATATATGTTAATACTAATATTTCATATGTATGTGTGTATATATTTATTTATGTATAATACACACACACATTTTTTTTTTTTTTTGAGAATCCCTCTTACACCAAGCTATGCTTTAAGGACTAGAAAATAGTGGTAGATGAGAAGGATGAGGTCTCTGCTCTCATAAATCTCACATTTCAATGTGGAAAATGAGCAAATCAATATATGAATAATATAAAAAATCAAAAATAAGAATTTTAAAAGGTCAGGAACTCAGACATGAGATGATAGTTCAAGGTATCTGTGAAGATAAAGATCAGAGTTTCCAGAAATGATCTGAAAAACAGGCTACGTGAATGGCATTATTAAATACAGGATTTGAGATCCAGGAAGTTCAGAGTTCATAGCACGGATGATGGTTCACAAACCTGGGCAAATAAAGTGTATCTAGCACGGGTAGATGATTAAAACTGGAGGAAAGCATTTTCCAATTGTTTTCTTAAGCAATATTTCATCCTAGCATAATATATTTCATCTAATAACTATCTAGGGCTATCTTACTTATTAGGAACTAACTTTCTAAATGCTTATTGAGACAGAAAAAAAATAAGACTATCTGTGGTAATAGTCAATGAAATTTCTTAAGTCAGAATATCAGGAAGTAACAAGACATATCAACTGTGCAGATATAATTGAAAATGTCAAATTAATAAGAAACCTTAGCACATTATGATCAAACTAATTCCATTAAAGAGAAGATTAGTAGTAGGAAGTTGTATTGTTTCAAGAAAATAAAGAAAAATTAGTGAGCAGAACTCTTCAGCAATGAATTTATCAAAAAGGATAGATAAAAGAGATTTTAGAATTATGGTATAAATTCTATAGCAGAATATTTGTTCTGTTTTGTTTTATTTACTAAAATATTATATTATCCCTTTCTAATTTTTATCTCATTTCTCATAAATAATATAGCGTCAACCTATATAAAAAAATTTAAAGAAATAAGGCTATTTCTATCTGCAATAAAGTTACTGTTCATTCCAACGGGCAGAAAAAAAGACAGCAGGAATGGAAGCAGTTTAAATGCTTTTAAAAACACTGACCAAAAACCAAACTCTTCAATACGCTTAGAACAATGATACAGTACGAAGTACACTGGAGATTTAGGATTATCTAGTTCCCTTGATCAACTTCAACTAAAAGAAAGCCAAACTAGTAAGACTAGACTCTAGGAGTGGCCATTTAAATTGCTAAAAGTAAACATGCAAATATTAAATTTAGTAGTTTTCTTTTTTTCCTTTGTGCTTTGCATATTTTGTCTGCTATTCTTTTGTGACTATAATAGTCTCAAAAGGACAAGAAATAGGTGTGCCTGAGTGGCTCAGTTGGTTGAGCATCCAACTCTTGATTTCAGCTCAGGTCATGATCTGAGGGTGGTGGGATCAAGCCCTTCATCAGGCTCTGCTCTCCGCAGGATCTGCTTGAGATCCCCTCTCTCATTCTCTCTCTGCCCCTCCCTGTGCTCTTCCTCTCTCTCTGTCAAATAAATGAAATCTAAAAAAATAAATAAAGGACAAGAAATAAATTTAAAATAAGCTTAACTGGCAAAAAAGTTAAAGACTAAATGTAGATAAAACACCCCAGCAAAAAAAGAAGTAATAAGTAGTTTTCAAGACAATCTTGGTTTTTGAAGTCTTTAGTCAACGGTGGTAGTGACTGCAGAAAGAACTAAATATCCTATAGCACTCTGGATGACAAACCAACTGGAACACCAAATCCTATTATCAAGCCAGTGTGTACTTAAAAAGAATTCAGCATTTAAATCACCTTATTTAAGCATCTGAGTTAAGTTTCCTAGTGAATGGGCTTTTAAATCATCAGCTATATTAAAATCTACAGTTTAACCCAGAAAAAAAATGGGCATATTTTATTCTAAGAGATAAGGGGTATAATGGAAGTCATGGCCTAGGATTTCAAAATTATTACAAGCAATATCATTTCATTTCTAATGAACATCTTCCAATCTTTTTTTTTTCCTTTTTCTCATTTCATATAGGGAATATAATCAATGCGAATGCAAGAAAATAAAGGAAAAGAAAAAAGTAATTTTCATTTTTCTTAATACATAAATTCTGGAAAATTTTGGAAACATGTTTAAAAAATATCAAAATGTCATGAATTATTAAAGCAGTAACAAGATCCCAAAAGAATAAACAAAAATGTAATAAAGGTGACTTAAAGACTTAAATGTTTTGCTAAAAATCCATTTGGAAATGAGGTCCATTTTATTTCCACTAGGACTCACACATTAAATTATGAGCAAGAACTTTACCAAGAATTTTTTTCACCGTTCAATTAGGTTGGAGGAAAACATAAATCCAATGAGTTCATTAGAGACTGATGGCTTTAATATCTATAATCTCTTCATTCATTAATATGTAATATAATACACCCATTATATGCAAGCAATATTCCAATTCCTATATACGTGAATGCAGAATATGAATTGAAATCTCATAGGTTACACTGCCATACATATGGTGCTGATTGGAATTGTGTTAAGCCAAAATAAAGTAAATAAACTTAAATCAATGAAATTGAATTTGATGTACTCACTTTACAAACAGCTGTTATTATACATTTGTTGAAAAACAGTGTATCAGTTAGACAACTGGCCCAAATGAGAAAACATTTTTCTTTTTAATATTTATGCTTCATGGCATAGCTTCAATAAAACTATACCAACTTTATTTTTCAGTGGAAAATGTATATGATGTGTAACATACAGGAAAATATGGAACCTGTCTACATAATATATTCTGAATCAAGAAAAATTACTAACTTTAAATAGGACCATACCCTTTTTGCCAGCATGTCACCCTAATTGAAGAGACTATGTAATATTTTATAAGTAGGGCTGAAGCACTATTTCCTTGCTGTCCATGAATCCTAAATACAAAAAGTGGCAATGACCCTATGAAGAAGTGAAGGGAAGAGTAAATTCATTCTTGCTTTTCATTTTATTATCAAAGTCTCCTCAATGACTTTGACAATACAAAAACTTATTGTCTAACAGACAATTAGTGATATAGCCCTGAAAGCCCTATTTCCCAACTTTTACCTCTAAAAAAAAAGTGAGTGTTCAGAATCAAATGGGAACATAAAAATCAGAAGATTTGAGGAAAATAAATCCAAATAGATATTCTTTCATTTATCTGGTACCCCTTAACTTTGGTGTTACTGTTAACAAATACTTCAAGAATATAAGGTCAATGGATTTTATTAGCATTCCTGGAGCAAATATTTAATATCCTAGATGGCCATGCTCAACTTCCCAAATGTTAATTGATGCCATTACAAATTGCTTGTGGCATATTCAAGGTGTACCAGGAAATTAATGACAGCTTATAGGACAGAGAATACATTTTAATAACCGGTCAGGAGGATTGGCTTTTCATTAGCTTCTTTCCATGGTAAGAAGTAAGGCGTTCCTATTAGGAATTCTGAAAATATTCATATGACGATACTGTAAATAGGTGACAACACATTGGCATTATAAGCAGAACTTCTCTTCCTCAGATTTATATGTAAAATATTCAAGTGCCTTTACTAATTATTCTTTTAAAGTAATCTGTTCTCTTCCTCAATTAACTAGAACTAGAGCAAAATCAGTGAAAGTTTCTATTCTAAATTACTAGGCATTATACTGAAAATTCAATATTATGTTCTGTGTTTCCACGATCACGGTCTACTTTTGTCTTATTTCACAACTTGCTAACATTTAAGAATTATACTACAATAGATATAGTCTTAGGGGGATAACATTTAGTATGTTTAAATATCATTACTCAGTACAAAACAAATGTACATGCAAATAGAAAGATACAATGCAAATTCCTTCACAAGCAAAAGTTCCCAAATAGTTTCATTTCCCACTATTATCACACAATCGTCTTTCATTTTAGAGCTCTCAATGACCATAAATTCAAGAAGTATATAATAATAAAATGTATAAATACAATACAAACACATATAATATAAATATAATAAATATATGATAATGGTAAGAGCAAGAATTAATGCCAATTAACAATGATACTTCTCTGAAGAAGGCAGCATTCGGAGAAGGCCCCAAGATCCCCACCTCTTGGTATACACACACCATTTAATACCCTCCCTATTAATGAGGGTATGGCAGTGAATAGAATGGATTTCAAACCCAGAGTTGGACTATTTTATATGACTCAAGTGATTAGATTTAGGCCTCAAATCTGTCAGTTCTGAGTTATTCAAAAAAGAGATTCTCTTGGATGGTCTTGACCTAATCAGATCAGATCTAAACTCTCTCTCTTCATAAAGGGAGAGGTTTGAAGTGACATAAATTACCCTGCTGACTGTGGAGAAGCAAGCTGCTGTGTTATAAAGTACTTACGGTGGGAGCCACATGGCAAGGACCTGAGGGCAGAGTCTGGACAACAGTGAGCAAGGCAAGGGTCTAAGACCTCATTCCCACAACTGGAAGGAAATGAATCTTGCCAATAATCTGAGGAAGCTTGGAAGCAAGTACTTCCCTAATTGAGCCTCCAGATGAGAACACAGCCCACTGACACTTTAATCTTAGCATTATGAAACCCTGAGTGAATAAAACAATTATGTTTCTACAGCTCTGGTAATTTGTTACACAGGAAAAAAAAAAGCAATGTAGGTGTACTATCACATATTGAATATTTTCTAAGGCTTTGCTAGGTATTATGCTGTTTTATATTTATTGTTCTATTTAATCCTCAAACTCATAAGACAAAAGCTGTTAATAACCCCATTTTATAGATGATGAAGTAAGATTTATGGGGTAAATAACTTGTGTAAGGTCACACAACTATGGTGAAATTTTAATATGATCTTGTTTAACTGAAGAGCTTATGTTCTGAAACACTCATTCTACTCTTCCTGTAAGAAATACACTGAGGCCATGATCCCAGAGCCTGGGTGTGAGTCTCATTTTGCTATGAATCAGCTATGCCCTTTAAAGGGAAACAGTGACTCTCCCTTCTCATTCCTGATCTAAAGCCCTTTCAAATCTAAGATTCTCTCATGAAATTGAATACTTTTAATTTTTAATTGACCACATAGAAATGAATATAGTTTTACATAAAAAGTTAAATTACAAGAGCCAATTATATCTTATTTTCTCAAGTAAACCACCTTCTCTCTATGAAACCGAAAACCCATGTTGAAAACAAAATTTGGGGGCAATAAGCAAATCTCTGGAAAGGGATTAGGAGACACTAAGAGATGACTTATTATACAATCCATTTTCTGGCACACAGCCCAGCTAAAGCAGGAATTGAAAAATATTCAAAATCCCTCTGCAGGGATCTTGAAAAGAATAAAATATCTAAAAGTGGGACTCTATTAAAACACTTATTATGTAGGGGATAAAATATAAGTATGTTACTGGGTTCTTCTGAGGAGTGTCCATGGCAAGAGGTACCAAAGTACTGTGAGTGGAAACCAAAACCACAGTGTGGCGAGACAAATTTTCCCCCTCTGTGACTTTCAGGGTCTCAAATTTCCATTTCGTTTCTTTCCAACTCATCGGGTCTCATTTGCATGTTCTTCCACAACCCTCTCCTTCTGCCTCCATTCAGTTATTTGCCCAACCTATGCAGTTTCAACTGCTTTTCTCACTCAGGGTTCTTATTAACCTGAATATGGTCTGAACTTGCCCTATGAATGAGCCAGCTCCTTTTGCCTAAGCCCTACCAGTTCTATAACAAAAGATAAATGAGCCTATTTTCACCTGTCTATCTGCTGTTTTTCATAAGCACTAAATTAGCCGGGAAACAAAACATCTGTAGTCATGCAACGACATATAATTGGTACCTTATCTCATTTCAGAGGTCTTACCATGATACCTGATATGACTGTATCAAACCCCCTATGTGAAGTGCTCTCCGGATGTGATACCACATGCTTGCCTTCAGTGATTCAACTTTTTATTTTTCAGAGCATTCCTTCTCCCCCTGACTCAAAGGTTCATCAATCCCTCTAAGTAGTGATAGAGACAGCAGCAACATCTATCTTGGTTATTCAAGGCACTCTAGAATTTTTTAACGTAGTTTATTCAACACAGCAGGTGATTTCACGGTCAGTACCTAGCTAGTAGCTTCAGTCTCATTAGAAAATTCCTTGTGTATTTGGAGGGTCCAAGGGAATACTTTCAACATGTGCATGTTAGCTCTTTACATTTATAACCTGATTTCTCCATTACAACAAATCCTTCCTAAAGTTCAGCTGAATTTCACCACAGCAAGGCAACACAAACAGGCTACAATATGCTACTTTATGTTGTCAGGAGACTATGTCTGCCATTTAACAGGCTTTTCCCTTTACAAATCCACACCAAGTGGCTATTTTCAGTGTTAACCTAAGAGAGTGCTCAAGCTTATCATCCAAACTTCCAGATATGATGAATGACCGAGACAAAAAACACATTTGTTAAGGAAGCAGCCCCTATAAAGCTTGTAAAGCTTTGATTGATCATGTTTACCCAGTGGATACAAATGTTATTGGCCTTAAAAAAAATATTGGGGTGGGGGCGGTAATGTTTTGTTTTCTTCTCCTTTCTGAAAATAGCTTTTTTAGACCAGTGTGTGCTCGGGTTTACACAATGGAACGGTATGGAATAGTGGTTAACTAGTGATTTTGTATAAACAAAATTGATTCCTTTTCTCTAGTACGTGATGGTCCACCTGAGAGCAAGCCCTGAATGTTCTGTTTCCTTCTTAGGGATGTTTTTTGTTTGTATTATTTGTGTATACAACAAAAGCAATTTGAGTTAATAAACCAAAAAGCTTGATTTGGGCTCTGGAGGCAAACATTAATAAGATTTTTAAAAAATTTTGAACACATTATTTAGCCCTCTATATATAAAATAAAGATTAATTCATTCAGCTAATCTTTTAATAATTACTAAATGCATATCTATTATGGACAAGAACTTTTATAAATTCTCAGTTTATAGCACTGAACAAACCAGTCTCTGCTCTCATGTAGTTTATCCTAGATGGGGACAGAGACAAAAGGATATACATATGTAACACATCAGGGAGTGAAAAGTGCCATGTGGAAATGAGAAAAGGCAGAGGAGCTACATGCAGAGACTCTTCAAGAGATGATGATCAAGTAAGACTGTTCTGAGGAGACAACATCTGAGCAGAGACCCAAAGCAGTAAGGGACCCAGCCAAGCAGATATCTGGGGTAAGAGCAACCCAAATGAGGGAGCCAATGAATACATAAGCCTTGAGGGGCTTGAAGAGGACACTGAATATCAATATATGTGAACATTCTTGGAAGACTTTAGTGAGGCACTATTATTATATCTTCTAAATGCCGCATTTTCTACCACTTCTCTGCCTAGACATGGGTCACTATTTGTTCCCCAAAACACAATTCACCATGAAATGACAATGTGAAGCCCAGAATAACTTCTGTCACTCAAGTAATATGTATAGAACAACTTATAATCATTTGCCCCATAGCTCAGTTTTAGAGTCATTTTATCATAGAGAATACAGTCCTTAGCAATTTCCTTTTTAATCAAAAAAGATACCTAATATGACAAGAAATCCCCAATCCAGACTACAACATCAGCCAAAGTAGAAAAATAGCAATTTCCCCTGCAAAACTGATTTCAAAACTATCATCATCCGTCATCATCATCATCAATCACAGGAGGCAGCTGCTTTGGCAGCATTATTTTAAGTCCATATTTAACTAGATGACAGCTTAACCTTCTTAGTGAAGCAGAGTAATCTCTCCTTACAACCTCAACCAAGTACAGGAAAGTAGATTTGCTCTAATGTAGAAATTGGCTTTCATCTGATTTCATAAACATGCAATGGCATTTGATGATTTAATAGGTACTTGGATTTTTCTTTTGAACATTCAACACTCTATCAAGGCTGGTGAAGACTGCATAACTCAAGGATTATTGAAGTTACTACATCAGCAAGAACTTATCAACAGAACTGACTACGTATGAGGGCCAAGTAGAAAGGCATCCATACAAATCCACCTCGTAGAGGAACAAGAGACCTGGTATATATAGAAAATATATAGAATACAATGTATTTGTGTGTCATATACAATAGGCACATTCTTTCCATGTTGCATGCTGTACTTAACTGATATCCTCCATGTGCTGTGCACATCTTTGCCCCAACCCATATCTTATTTGTATTTGTACTACTTAGCCTGTAGTGACCATCATCACCATCTCCATATATTCATATCCTAACCATAAACACTGAGCAAATTCAATGCCAACCCCTTCCAAAAATCTTTTCCTAGATTTCCAGAGAGAAGTAATTTTTGCCATCTCTGAATTCCCTATCAGACTTCATCTATTCCTCTTTTGGGAACTCATCTTATATTCTATCTTGCATTGGAATTACATGCGTACATCATCCCCTTTCTCCTGTCAATGGAAAAACATGTTGGCAATTATAATAACAACTTATTTTTATTTACTAAAATAGTATTTACATATTACACTGTTACAAAGACATGTGCTGAATTAATAAACATTATATATACTAATTATGCTGTAACTTCAAACCAATATCCTCAGTTAAAAATGTTCCTTCCATCATTCCTAGCATAGTTAAGGGCCAGAACCAAAATAACTGTTTGGAAGCTACTTAAAGCAAATGTCAAAAATAGCAGTTTTATCACTCAAAAAAATGTTTAAAAATAATGGCCAAAAAAAATCCCCATTAAAAGTTTTCTTTCAGGATAAGTGGTATTATAAAATCCTTTCATTATCATTCCCACAACAGCCAGCACATTGCCTTGATGACAATTTTTTGAATGAATAAGTAAATGATTGCATGATTATGTGCACTTTACCATATCTCAGCCACAGAATGTCAAAAACTCAGGGAAGAAAAGATGGTTGCAAGATGAGAATGTCCAAGATAAGCAGAGTACAAATTAAATTATAGGATAAATGGAAAGAAAATAGACCAAAGCTGTTGTTAAACAGAATCCTAACAGAGTTTTAGGTTAAGAATCCTATCTGTGCCTGAGGAAAATAATTAGAATCACTAATATTCTGAAAAATTAACATCTAGCAAGGTGTTCATGTAAGAGCATGTGTGTATGTGTATGAGAAAGAGAGAGGAGAGACAGCGAGCACCCATATTTGTACAAACACACATGCATCCATCTGTCTGTCTGGTGCTGGTGAAGTTGGAGGAAGTGGTGGTAAGAAAAGGATAATTCTCAAAAAGCAACTCTCTTTACTTCTGGGATATAAATATTGATTCACAAAAATATATACAAACTTCAGCATAGCTAGACAGTTTATGATTAATGATAGGATACCTAGTTAAAGGTAGCTGAAAGGTGCGTCATTTTTCATGACACAGGACCAATGAGACTCAAATAATAAAATGAAATATCAGGTTGAATTTAGAATTTTTCACTATGCAGTCATTTGTCTAAGAGAAAAATATATGCATCCATTTTTACTGTTTTAAATTAAAATGGTAAGAGTTTTAAATGTATATGGTACATTTCTAAAATTCCGCATTCCTAACTATTTTCTTAAGCCTTCCTCAAAGTCTATACTTCTGAAGAATAGTTACAAGAGTTTCCATGCAGTAAGAGCTTTTGGGAAATTAATTACAGCAGGAGAATCATGTTCAGTGTACACACTGTCATTGTCTTTTTCTGGAAATATGAGAACCATCACCTGGGAACCTACCAATTGTGATATTCCCCAACCTGCCTGTCTTATTCATCTTCATATAGCCAGAGTGTACCTGGCACAAAGTAGCTACTCAGAAAGTTAAGCTGTGATGAATACTGCATCAATGTGTCTATTTTGCCCAAGGTTTTGTTTCTCAAAGTGGCACCTTAAGACCACAAATAAATTAGGGATTTTCCCAGTCTCATTTCCTTCCTAATAAATCATTATGATTTTATCTTCTATTAAGTCAGAAACTCCCAAACCATATTCTGTGGAATATGGTTATCAAAGGAAAAGGGGGGAGTAGTTCTATCCTTAGAGTTATATGTCACTTCTATCTGCAAAAGAATTTTTTTAAAGATTTGTTTTGAGAGAGAGAGAAAGAGAGAGTGTGCACACATCCCGAGTGGGGAGGAGGAGCAGAGGGAGAGAATCTCAAGCAGACTCCCCGCTAAGCATGGAGCCCAATGCAGGACTTGATCTCACAACCCTGCGATCATGACCTGAGCAAAAACCATGAGTCAAGACACTGAACTGACTGAGCCACCCAGGCACCCCACAACAACAGATTTTTAGCTGCAGGATTTCTCCTTGTATTTAATATAGAAACATACACTTTGCATATTATAGAAGATATATATAGTATTTCTCAATTTGACTTCACCAATATTTTTAATTAAACATTGTAATGGGCTGTTCAAACCTTTTCATAGTTAAACATTAAATATCCTGAATTATAGTGTTTTTACCTTTGTTTCCAGTGTTTTCTTGTGGGCAACCAGTATATAAATTCATCTTTTTGATTATATAGTCTTTTGGAATGTAGATCATAAGAAATATTTGTAACAATGATTATTTATCAGATAATATTTTGAACAATGTAAAAGTTTCTACATGTAAAACCCTAAAGGTTTTAAGAATAATGCATCTAGAAATCTCAAAACCTTTGCTTTGCCCTTATTTTGGAGAAAACATTATCCTTCACTTTTCCACAGTGAACTATATTATGTGTCTCATCCATCCCATTTTGTTCATTTATTCATTCAGTTAACAAGCATTCAACCCTCATTATCCCCCATGCATGGGTCTGGAAATTGATGATATAAAGATGGATGTAAAGGTTCCTGCTCTAACAGAGCCCTTGTCTCATTTTAAAAAGAAAAATATAATAACAATAATAACCCACACAGTGGTTGGTGACATAAGAAAGAGATGCATGCAGTTACCAAGTTAAGACTAACATTGCCTTGGATAGTCAGAGAAAGTTTCCAAGGGGGAGGCCTTCAAAAGGGTATGCTTTAAAAGAAACAGGGATTTAAAAAATGAATTTACCAGGTTTAAGAGGACAACAGATAGAGGTCAATAACATATCCAAAGAAGAATATTTGCTGAGGTGTGGCAGTAAATACAGAAGCTTAGGGGATTAAGGTGATGAGGCACAAAGTAGATTGTGGCCAGTGTGCTCAGGATCCTGCAGGACAAGCTGAGGAATTTAGCTGAAATATTTTAAGAGGAAAGGTTACAGATCACAGCTGTCAAAATTTCCATCTTTTGTTTCCAAATTACTACTATACTTGTGAATGTCCATGTGAGTAGACTCGGACTGAATTACTGCATATGGTGAGCATTTTTAAGGACATTTCACCAATTCCTCTGCTGTTGGTCCCCTCTGAGTTTATGATGACCTGAAAAAACAGCAGCTGATTTTGTGATGCCCTTTATAATTAGTGTCCTTATAGTGTTTATTTTCCCAATGCTTACTAAAGAAGAGTGAGATGTCCAGGTTTTCTTCTTCGCACATACCTTGTAACCATACTATAGAACAGGAAGGTTCAAGGATGATTCCCCCCCTACCAATTTAAATAATGCATGCTATGGTACGAGCGTATATATTTTGAACCTATGATCTGCCTTGAAGTTATCGACAAATTGATGTTATAAAGAATCTCTGCTCTAAGCTCAACTTTTTCAGCAACCTTTCCCAATTAACCCTTCCCATCTTGAATCTTTCCACCAACCTCAAGTATTAGGCAAATGCTTTAAGGATTTCCTTTGTTATTATTTTCTACCATTTTTGGCCTGGGCTCTACCTCCCTCTTCAAAACACCACTTCCTAAAACCAAAGAGAGGAAACCTCATCCTAAAGAGAATGAAGACTGTATGTCATGCATCTTTTTGTCCTCAGGACCTAGGATAATGCTCAATATGTGCTAAGCAGTAGATGAGTATTAGATGGATGGATACAGGGATGAATGAATGAGCGGATAAGAGGGAGAAAGAAAGAGCGAGGCATAAAGGAAAATGTAGCCAGAGAAGGAGAGGAGAAGAAAGGAAAGGGAAGAAGAGAAAAAAGTAAAATAGAAATAGAAAGTGGAGCAGAAAGAAGAACACTGTTACAGCAATGATTTTATCTGCATTAACCAGGATGCTGAATTGCAAATAATAAAGACCCTACTCAATATAAATCATATAAAAGGGTAATCGATTGGGTCCTATAGCCCCTAATTACCCTAGGGTATAGATCAAGATTGAAGAAAAAGTTGCATGAAGCAGCACCTGAGGTCACAGAAGTGGAGACAACTATTTCAGGACTCTTTCTCTTCTGCTTCCTGTTCAATCTTGTCTGGGTATCTCGGCTTATCCTAACTGTATGGACATTAGTCACCTTCCTCTCTAGAGACCATCTCACTCTTAATGTCCCTACTCTGATGATACTTTTAGGGTATAGATCTACTCCTTCTTGAATTTCTTTGTCCAGAGGATTAGGGAACTGTGAAATGTTTGCAACTTGGGACCCAAGTCCATGAATTTTGATCTAAATGGCTACATCTATGTTAAAAGGCATATAATTTTAAATTAGGACACTGCTTTCTGGATTGCAGAGGTTACTTTATTTTTACATTATGCTAAAAGATCACAGACATTAAATATTAACTTAATATTTAATAAAAGCAGTTAGATTGCACAATCAGGCTTTAAATGGTATTAGCTGATAATAAATAAACTTAGCCAAATCTGAATAATGTCCAAAACTTCTGCCCCACCAATCTCATGGCATGACATGAAAATCAAAAAAGATGTGTGAATACATACAGTAAAATCTATGAAACTATAGTTGCCATTATAGCTGTCATTTCTGCTGTTATTAATATTAAATACATGTTAAGAAGCAGAATAGAAAAGGTCAAAGAAAGTATCTCTTGCCTTATAATTCCTATCAAAGATTTCCTCCTGTCCTTGATAAAATAATTATTACTCATTTAATTCCTTAAATAACCATTCTTCCCAGCACCAGTATACTTTTTTATGGTCTCTAGCCCAATACCTCACACCATGCATGCAGATACAGACATTCTCACTTTTCTAGTATTTCTCAACACTAAGGAACTGTGTTCAAAGTTAAATAAATGATGGTGTGAGATGATTTATCCAATTGGGCAGAAAACAAGAGGATAAGTGCGATGAACATGTGTTGGTCACAAGGGACCATGCTTTAGATGATTGGAAGGACAAGCTGACGGCAATGACCTTGAGCAGGGAGTTCTGACTGTAGGGCATCTGATAGCCTTGTGAAAGAGGCAAACATCAAACTAGACATCGCAAGTTAAGTACAACTTTGATAGGTAAGGACTGGAAGACAAGAGTATCCCTGACAAAGGAAATTAAATAAAAGGCAGAAAGGTAGGATCAAATATTGGGTACAGCAAGCGATAAGTAGCAGGAGAATCAGTAACATAAGATAATGGCTAGAAAAACTGAAAAGTAATTGTGGAAACATTCTCAACGTCAGCATTATAACTATTTTCCTAATCCCTGCCATACTTAGCAATAAAATAGGTAATAAAAATGGAATTAATTTAGTAGAATAATTACAGTATTTACAACTCTTCTAATTAGTATTATACTAGCCTCTAAAATAAGTACATCTATGATCTCTATTTACATGTTCATATAATTTCAACAAAGAATAGTCATTAATTGGTAATTTTTAAATATTTCCCTTAAAAGTTGCTTATTCTGACTTGTATTCTTTTGAAGGGAAATAACACATTTATATATTGCCTTTGTCAAGGCCATGCTGAAAACCACCCTTTGCTATAAAAAGATATTTTTACTAATGGCATATAATCAAACATGCACTTCATTCGTCATTAAAACTTACTGCAAATATTCAACAGCTATGTAGCAATTGCAATGAAAACAATGAAGTTGATTTCAAACTGTAATGCCTGTGATTTGTCTCATAAAATACAGGGAAAAAAAATCCCTATAAAAGAAATAAGATATGCAAAGAACATTTTATTCCCATTTGATTTACAAATGTTTAAAATATAGTTTTAATATCTGGCACTCATGATGATAACTACATTTTTTAAAATGAAGTTAGTGTCTTAATAAGCTATGCTGCCTGTTGTCATTTTTACAGATGAGTTATATATTTTTTTTCTAACCAACGAATAACTAATCTTGCATATGTAGGCTGGCCCATATCAAATGGACACCATCTTACCATTTTTCATCTACAAAGGTGACACTTCAGATTTTACCTATCAGATTAAAAAATCATACAATCACAATATTTCACAGAGAGAAAAATGGCCCAAGATACCTACCAGAGTCCCTAACCTGGTTCTTAAAAATCCCCTCTAGCATAAAACAGAGGTCGTTTCATATCTTCATTTGTAATGTTTGTAATAAAGATCCTAAAATAATATATGAATAGGAACGCAAGGGAGTATTCAATGCAGAATAAGCCCAATATTCAAATGGACCCTTCCCAGTATTTATCTACTTCAAATATTTTTTAATAAAGAAAAGAAATTCCTATCTCAAGCAAATATCTAACCTCATGATATAAAAGGTATCTGAACATTATTTAGTTTTTTAAATGACCAAATTAAAAGATATGAGGCCTTACTATCTACACTAAAAATATAATGCATTTATTTCTCTAATTTCAAACAAAAGGAACTAATATTAGCATTCCTGGATAACATTCTTTCATCTAAGTAGCCTGGAAGAATCAAGTGAATTATTCAAATCTAGAAAAGGAAACCACTAAGAAAATAGATATTTTAATGTTCTTCAGCCTGCAACCTATCCAGGAAGAGAGAAATCAGATAAAAGATAACCTTGAGCTAACAAGGTTATGAGGGATTCTTTCAAAATGAGTTCATCCTGAGTCTCCATGTCAGGTAGGACAAAAGACACAGAGGGGAAGCCTACCTTCTTAGATCCATCCCCACCCCAAAATTTAAGCAAACAAGAACACTGCTGATTAGCCAGAGAATCAATCGTACCTTTCTACTCTCCTATCCCAATAAGTAAATTTATCTCACACTGTAAAATATTAGTTAGTAACAGTTTTACCAATACAAAACTATTCACCTCTAAACTTTAGCTTTTTCAAATATGAAATCAAATATGAAATTTTAGGGAAGAGGTAACATGAGAAATCATATATGATTTAGCACTAACCATAAAAAGAAAGTGATGAACTTAGGGAAACTGAATTGCTTAAGATCCCTCAACTCTTGAAAGAAAGATTCGTCTCAAAACACTTGACTTAAGAACCACTGGTCCAAGGCTGTGATAGCCCAACACCGTAGGATACCAGCTGGTTTTTCATATTTGGTCATCTTTGCTATGTGATTGTGTGTCCATGTATCTGTGTGTAGGTTAAACAGGCATTAATGCAGTTAAGACTCAATTTTATATATATTAATAATCGTTCTTAAATGGTCAGTAATCCTTTTTAAGTCTAAGGATCTTTCCCATAAATTAAATTCTGTAATGTCACAGATTTATGTGCAACTGGGTGAGCAAATACGTATCACAGTATTACCACAAAATATAACCAAAATATAAATTGCTAGAACAAGCAAATTGGTAATTCTCCAGTATATGGTATATATATTAAATCAGAAGGAGTAACAACAGAAAACTTTGTATAAGATACAAAGGTGTTAGGTTGAGAAACAGAAGTTCATTGAGAATTTTTCTACTGAAAACAGAGTTAACTCATCACTAAAAATGACAACATATGAAATCATGTTTACAGGGGTAAACTGGGTTTCAAAATGTACATGTTGGCAATATTAGAATTTAACACAACAAAATATAAATTGCATAAAAAACACCAAAGGTTTATAACCAAATAAATATAAACTAATAAAAACTAATAAACACAATGCATACTACAATTATTCGGGTAATATATTTATGATAATTAGTTAACTTTTCTACTTTAAAAACTGGACAATTTTAAAGTACATTGGAAAATGAAATTTAATAAAATTTTATTTGCAAATGAATTTTTTGGGCTACACATTACATTTAAAATCACCTATTATAGTTTATTATAAAATCCACTGCTACTGCTTTCTGTATGTATTATTTACATAAAATAGAGCTATTTATTAATTCCATAACTCATAAGGAAATGCAGTCCTTGTCAAGAGTCATAGACTTTGTACAATTCCTTAAAGATAATTTATATGCTACATTACACATATATATTTTTATTTAAATAAATGGTACATACCCCCAAATGTTATTCATCTCAACTTCAATTGCTCATCACCTACAAATAAAGAAATGGATTTTAGAATAAAGCATAAACCTGGTTTTGGTTTTTGTTTTGTTTTTTTTATATATCAGTTGCATTCCAGTATTGCTGGTTTTAGAATAAAATGTCTCAATGGCAGGGGCACCTGGGTGGCTCAGTTGGTTAAGTGTCTAACACTTGATTTCAGCTCAGATCCCAATCTCAGGGTTATAGTCATGAGTTCAAGCCCCACGTTGGGAGCCTACTTAAAAACAAAAAACAAACAAACAAAAAAACCTGTCTGAATGGCAAGTCATGAAGTCATGCCAGAAAAAGTATCTCAGTGAATTACAGAGGATCTGATTTTGTCATCATATTCTTTAAACTGTGCAATAAGTTACCCTGATGAGCAAGAAAATTGTCACAGTAAATCTATTAAAAAAGCCTGTAGGCTGATCTATATTCGAATACCTATAATAAAAAAGAGATACCACTAGTTTTGCTTATTGTACACATTACAGTAAGCATTTGGTTTTCATAAGAAAGTAAAAATGGTCTTCATTTGAAATTAAAGAAAAATTTTCCTTAGATTATAAAGAGCAACAATTAATATTCATTTTTCATAAACTACATAAAAACTCACCTCTCACCATTTCTTTAAATTCACTGCCAATTTTTAGATGAGAATTTATTTTTAAAAACATGAAATCTAAATTTTAAAGGCTAGATAAATTGTTCGATTATAAAAATTTTACTTTGTTTTTTTAAGTAATCTCTACACCCAGCGTGGGGCTCGAACTCACAACCCTGAGATCAAGAGTCACATGCTCTACTGACTGAGCCAGCTAGGCACCCCTACAAAATTTTAAATGGTGTGAGGTCTATCCAATATTTATATATGCCCCACTTTTCTTACCCTCGACTGAACCTTCCTAAATTTAAACTCCAAGTGTTATTGATAATATTTTGGACTTAACAAAATTTTATATTTACATTTCTATGACTTATGTTTTATCTTCAAACTCTCCTTTCTGAGCTCCACATCCATGCAGCCAATTGGCTACCAGACATAACTATTTGGATACTCTAAAGGGATGCCAAACTCCATGTGTTTGAATACAAATACATGACTTCCTATACCAATTCTCCCCTCAACCCAAATGGTCAACTTCCAGTGTTGGTAGTGAATGGCACCACCATAATTCACCAGCCAGAGAGGCAGAAGTCACACATACCTTTCTTTCTCATCTCTTGTAAGAGTAGTCAATCCACCACTAGGTCCAGACCATTTTACTTCATACATTTATCTGTTACCATCTCCCTTCTACCTACCATTATTTCACACCTAAAACAGTAGGAAGAACATTCGCATTGCATTCACCCGACCCCACCCTTTTTCCTCCTTTCCCCCTCCCCATTTCAACCCTCTGAAGATGCTTCAGTGTCTTAGTCATAGAAAATGACTGAAGTTTTTTTAACTTGCCTACAAATCCATCTACCATCTACCCTTTGCCAAATATTCCCAGTATCTTCCACCATTCTCCGCCTTGCTCTCTGCACTCCAGATATACTCAAGTGTTTTCATTTCTCGAAATCTATCATGTTCCTTCCTATTTTAAGGGTTTTTATATGTATCATGTCATCTGGCATCTTCTCCCCCTTAACCCACTTCCACCTATTCTTTCTGTAGATTCCCACTTAAACTTCGCTTTCTAAGAGAAGCCTCTTTTGATGCCCTAAGTCAGGTCCTCATAATATATTCTCACAGAACAGCATTTGCTTCTTCAAAGCATTTATCACT
The DNA here is from genome assembly GCF_017311325.1 of Ursus maritimus. Classification (NCBI taxonomy): domain Eukaryota; kingdom Metazoa; phylum Chordata; class Mammalia; order Carnivora; family Ursidae; genus Ursus; species Ursus maritimus. The sequence goes on from NW_024423786.1 coordinate 15,051,276, forward strand.
GATTGTCTATGTAACTTATAACTACATCCCTCACTACAATGTAAACTAAATGAAGGTAGCATCTATGTTGCATATTCCTGGTGCCTAGCATAGACCCTGACATGCAATAGATATTAATGAGTAAAATTAAAATGAATAAGTGAATGAAAATTATAGTTGGGGTATCTTTTTTATGTTCCATTTGTACCAAGTCATGGTGGTATAATTGGAACATAAAAATGTTGTATTCTTGAGGAAAATATTTAAAATTACTCCTGAGTCCCAAAACAAGAAGTACGGTGGAATCCAATAATGATGCTTATAAACTGTTAATTGCTTCCTGAAGACCGAAACAAAATTTATTCCCCATATGTAATTCAATGAATAAAATTTAGGAGTGGAATATGTATAGAATAAAAGAAGTTTATTTTATGAAACTTTTCCATTTACAATATGCTTTCAGATAAATGTTTGACTTAATGTCCAACGGAGAACATGTATTGAGTATCTAGTGGTATTGTCTCCAGTTATCAGATAAAAAAGTAGGGTAAGAGGTTTCATGTTTGGCCTGTGGTTGCATTGCTAATAAGCACCAGAATGAGAGCTCTTATCTCTAACTCCTGTGTACTTCCTACTAAATTACAGAGCCTTGGCAGTGATCCAGATGATGTAAACTAGACAAGTTCTCCCAATGAGACCACGTTGTAACTCCATGATGATTATGTTGCTGCTATACAAAATTTTCATGACAATGTATGCAATCCGTTCTCCTGCATAACTAAGGAAGCACTCACCCCTCAAAACTCAACTCTGCCAACCTGAACTTTCCAAACCCTTCTCTACTGAATTAAGGCTTACCTCTGCATCTCCTATTGCAGTATTTCCTGCATTACATTTGGTATCGGTTTAGTGACACCCCTCCTTTAACTAAACTGTATGTGCCGGGAGCAAGAGGGTGTTCATATCTGTACTCCAGCACCTAATGCGATGTCTCTCTCACCATGGTCACCGAAACCCTGGGTGATGAGTGGATATGTGCAATAGCAAATAAATGAATTAGGCCAAGAACAAGCACAGTACTGCATGGTCCTGTGACTTCTAAATCATCAATACTTAAAATCTAGTGAGACCATTATACTGAAATCTGGTTTTCTAGTCAGCATAATAACCATTAATCAAAATACATCATGTGTTTATGATAATACGGCAAAGCTCCTCTTACTGACAAGTCAAAGACCAAAGCAATTTGCATCAGGGAGCAACATTATTTTAAGCAGATAAAAAGGATCAAACATTTATAAAAACCCTGACAGGAATGAATACAAAACAGAGAAAATGATACACAATAGGTTTCATTTATTCAAAATTTTGAGATATCTTGATATCTTTTAAGTATTTACTGTAGCACACTGAAAAACAGAATGAGATATTCCCTTCCTACACAGACATTAAGGGCTCTGTGTTTGTGACTGCACCAAAACTAACTTCTTTTTGAGATTTATTTATTTGAGCAAGAATGAGAGAACATGAGGAGGGGAAAGGGCAGAGGGACAGAATATCCAAGCAGACTTCCACTGAGCACGAAGCCTGACACAGGGCTTTATCTCATGACCCACAAAATCAGGATCCATGAGATCAGGACCTGAGCCAAAACCAAGAATCGGACGCTTAACCAACTGAGCCACCAAGGCACCCTAAAACTAACTTCTGTATTAGTAAGCTGCTTAATGTAAGGAGCTTTCAGGTTACCTTCGTACGCATAATCCTTTACACCTGGGTAAGTGCATAAATTGATAATGTTGGCATCATTAAATCTCATGCTATTCACAATAATCATTCATTCAAACTCTATTCAAAAGACAAGTAGAATGGAGAAAAATAAATCTTTTGTTTCTGAAACGTATAGACTTATGGGTCTTCTCAGGCACTTTGTTCTTTTGTTAGTTCTGAGCGAGTTCTAAGACAGCAGATCTTATCAATATGACAGATAGGCCAAGATAAATGAAAACTCAATTTTTCCAAATAACTATGGCCTTTTTCCCAAGCAAAAAATAAACTCAGAGCAATACTATTGAAAGCAAATGAATAGATTTTGTCAAAGCTTCAAGCAACAAGGAAGACAAGTATCTGGTCCCCTTTTAGCATAAACTTGAATCATTTGTGACTGAGGCAATACTGAAAATGCAATTGCATGCTTCTCTGACAGAGAGATGGGTGCTACTGACTAAACAGAAAAAAAGGAAAACAGAGAAGAAAAATGACAAGACCAATATATTCTTTGTTAGGACCACATTCACAAAATGATCAAGCTTCTTTCAGAGTAATTGATAAAGATTAAATTTCTTTATGACAAATCCAATCAACAGTGTACTTGCTTTATGCTCAAGAAAATAATTTTCTTTTATAAATTTATTTTATAACTTACTAACTCCAGGTATCATACCCATTCTCATTAGCTCTGTAAAATGACATTTAATGTATTTTCTTATCAGATATATCAGCATAAATCCCTGTCAAAGATTTCTTGGTCCAGGGTCTGGAATAAAGGCATATCTCTGAGTACTTCTGTATAGGAGAGAAATTTCACAAGCTGATGAAGTTTTTAAGTCTTAGTTGGATGCCATGAAGATTTCTTTTAATACCTATATGGTACCGGTTTTCTTGCAAGATGGTCAGGTTGTCATTTCAGAATCTAACAGCTACCTGGCAAATTATCATCTGAAAACAAAGAAAGCTTATTAGATAGCTCACAGAGCAAAGAATCCCATGGAATGGCTGCAACAGTGAAGAAATGCTGCCAACACTAATTTAATAAGGTGCATTGTCCATGTGATTATCTTTGTTGTTTTTCCACCTGTGCTGTGTATTCACTTCTTGTTCAAACAGGCTATGGGCAATTTTGATAAAGGAGAATCACTAGGCTCAAATCAGAGAGTCCTAACTCATCCAGGATCTTTCTTGGAAAAAGCGCTTCCCTAGTGAGCTTTTTCATCTACAGAGTTACAGGGGTGTGCTAGAACACCTTCAAGTCTCTGCAACAGAATAGCTATGATTTCTAGGATGATTTTGTCATATTGCTTCTCCATTAAAAGGTTTATTTAGGGAGGTCAATGGAAACCCAAAGAAAATGATCTCCAGATTCTCAACAGATTTCATTTCCCATGCCATCTATGCTTGTCCTCAGTCACTGGAGATAATCCTTAAGTGACATTATTCCAAAGTCAAGTATTTTATGCTGAATCATACATGCCTAGTTCACAAAAGCTGTCTATATAATAGTCAATGCATATAGCCATGAAAGAATGGAGAATAAAGCAAAAGCTTTTTAATTGACTACTTAAGAGGTTATGGAGAGGCCACGAGGTGAAGTTATGAAGTAGGTTTCTAGTCAAGAATGCCATCTACTGACAATAAAATAGTCAATATTCATATGATTTTATTGAATGAAGAGTCAACAGTGGATTTCAGTCCTGGAGCTGTTAAGAATCTGGTATGTAAAAATAAAAGCCCATCAATTCTTAGCATCCCTCTGGGGGTTTTGTGGGTATATGTTTAATAACTGTCATATCTCAAAACAGTTCAGTCTAACGCCCATTTAGCCTAGACAATATAATAGCAGACAGATTTGCCAGCCATGCATGGATGGCTTGAATGCTCCTAACAGGTGCCCCATAACCAACTTCTTAGGATACAAACAGATTTTTATCAAAAGCTCTCAAACCACCTCAGAAAAAAACAAGGTATTTTATTAAAGTAAAACCTATATGCCAAAGTGAAAAATCCTGCATCTCTTCCTCAGTTTTTCTTATGACTTTCCACTAGCAAAGCCATCTCATTTAAAACCTGCTAATCCCTTGGCATGGCTGTTTTGAGATGTGGAGGGTGATAAGGACTATTATGAGGGCTCGATTTCAATTATAAGAGAAAATACAACTGAAAACAATAATATTTTAACACATGATGTTTTCCATCTATTGAAGTGGCAAAGACCAAAAGGTTTACACTGTGTTGATAAGTGCAAGGGATAAAAAAACATTCACATACCCACCATTTTTGGTGGGTGGACATGCTGGTACAAATCCATAAAGGATTATTTACCAATATTTATAAAAAATAATAAAGCAATTTTTTTTACTCCTAAATATCTCCTTTAAAATTATATAGTCTAGGAATATATAGTCATTGGGGCACTCCCTGCTAGTTTTAAGAGCTACTTAAATAATGAAGATTAAATAAAATAATGCATGTCAAGTATATAGAACAAAAAAGTATAGAGTAGTTCACGTCATTTTTATTATTAGATGATGGTATCATTTAATCACTTTAGAAAACACTACAAAATTTGAGACAAGTGTCCCATTCATTATGGTAAAAAGAAAAAGCCTATGTGTGTAGTATACATATCTATAACTAGAATATAATTATTTAAATGCTCTGGTAAGCCTTGCCAACTGGAGAAACTTCTTTACAGAAATGTATAATTTATGAATAATCATTTGTGCTAATTTCCTAGGAATGTTTCGCTTTGAATTAATAAATGTCTAAAAGAGTAGGGGAAAAAAAACAAAAAATCCTTATAATCTCAATCGAAATTAATATAATTCTATTAGGATGTAATTGACTGAATGAGTTGAAGAGGAGTTTAAAATTTTTCCAGCATTTTCTTCTCTTTCTGTAATTAAATTACATTCTAGCCATTATCAACCATTCATTTTAGGTGAATGACAAAAAGAAAAAAGATGTGAAGTGAAAGCACATTCATTTGACATTAACCCAAAATAACCAATTTGCTTCTCATGAGCCTTGGCTGTTGCTGAGGTGCATTTGTTAAATTATAGCAGCAATTTTTCCTCAGGAATCTTCTAATTTTGTTCCAATCACTGGAGTCATGTTTATGTATTTCCTTGCACAGATATACTGCTTCCTGAGAGAACTCTTGAGAATAGAAATTCTTTATCAGATGATTGAATATCAAACAGTGAGATGACTAGCCGGTTAGGTTAAAAATATGAACAGACATTTAAATTTAAACATAAAAGAGATCATCTGAATGACAAATTTTGGGTGATGTAGAGGAATGAATTAGGAGAACTTCTTCCCTTCCTTTTACTCTCAGAGCTCCTCCACACCTAAGCAGTAAAGTTCAGTCGCACTTTCCTACTGTTTAGAGCTGTGCTGTCCAGTGAGGTAGCCACTGGCCAGATGGGACTATTGAGTACTTTGTCCTGTAGCTAGTAAAAAGTGAAGATGTAGTACAAACAATCAATGTAAAGTATCTCATTCATAACTGTTTTAATATTGGTACTTGTTGATACAATATGTTGAACACATGGTGTTAAATAAAATTTCACCTGCGCCACTGTACTTTTTACTAGGACTTCCAGCAAAGTTGAAATTATACTTTTAGTTCGCGTATTTCCACTAGCGCAGAACTAGAGCACTGTTATCTATGATGCATCTATATTCCACACGTTCCTTTGTGTGTACCTGTGTTTTGATGGTTCCAGTAACTAAGTTGGTCTCAAAAGGGGAAGAAGCTGTTTATCTTTACAATCCTATCTTCATGAGACATGTGAAGACTGGTTGATTCCCATTATGTGGATCCAGATCTTGCCCCTCAAAACAAGGCATTGACCAGCTTGGTATTAAAGTCAGAAGGCTTGAATTTCCAGCTGGGTTACCTGGACAAATCATTTAAAGCCTCCAAGATTATTTTTCTTAGCTAGAGAGGGCCTCTCTGTGTGACCAACAACATCGCTATGAAAAATCACTTAAGGTATAGATGAGAACTCTTCAAGCCATACACATGATGACGCTTTTCAAGTGGTATGAACACAGTTTTATCTCAACAAACAACATTTGGGATAACTGATCGTTTGTAATTCATCTAAATTGGAGCAGAAATACCACACCTTTGCTGCCAATCACATTGCTGCGTAGGACAGGAAGCAGCTGATTTATTCAATCATAAATTATACCTTGGCCATCTTAACTCCTAAGTCAAGCAGAGAAAGACGATTATCATACGGTTTTTCTCATCTATGGAACATAACTAGGAAGATCAGTAGGAGAAGAAAGGGATAAAGAAAGGGGGGGTAATCAGAAGGGGGAATGAAGCATGACAGACTATGGACTCTGAGAAACAAACTGAGGGCTTCAGAGGGGAGGGGGGTGGGGGAATGGGATAGGCTGGTGATGGGTAGTAAGGAAGGCACGTATTGCATGGTGCACTGGGTGTTATATGCAACTAATGAGTCATTGAACTTAACATCAAAAACGAGGGATATACTGTATGGTGACTAACATAATAGAATAAAAAAATATTATTATAATAAAAATAAATAAATAAATAAATAAATAAATACCTTGGATTATTCCCTAATAATTCTTTTTCAAGGGCTCCTGGGAGGCTCAGTGGGTTAAGGGTCTGCCTTCAGCTCAGGTCATGATCTCTGGGTCCTGGGATTGGGCCCTGCACCAGGCTTCCTGCTCAGCAGGGAGTCTGCTTCTCTTTCTTTCTCCCTCTGCCACTCCCCACTGCTCATTCTCTCCCCCTCCCAATAAATCAATAAAATCTTTAAAAAATAATAATTCTTTTTCAAATCAAGTAAATAGAGTATGAATCTCTCAAAAAGCTTAATAATTTTAACAGTACCAGAATAAACAAAATTTAGATTGAAAACAGATTTATATTCAATGACGGTGTTTTCCTCATAACAATTCTCTTTCATACAGTCACATTCACTCATCAAATATTTAGAGTGTGCTCTACAATAAAGCAAAGGTGACAAGATCGCAGGCTTTGGAATTACAGATGCCACACTGGAATTTCGGCCACACTGAATGTTTAATGTGGCCCTTCCACCCCTGTAATATAGGAATCCATTACTAAGTCTAGCAGGATTTTAGAACAATTAAATGACATATTAATTAGAAAAAAATTAACACCTGGCACATGGTGTTTAATAAATTTTAGCTAAAATAATATTTATTAGTACTTAGCTACTTTTCTAGACACTGAAGATACTGAAGACACAGGCTCTGCCCTCAAGGCATTATCTACAGTATCATCTATCAGCTGTATCTGAGGAAATCTAAAGAGTAATTATTTTCCAGTATCCAGGAAACTATATGAATCTTACAGGCTGTTATCCTAATATTTAGTCCTGTGTAATTACAGCCTTGATCCTCTGAAGGATCCGTTCAAGAAGCCTAAGGATCTTTGCAAACTAATATAGAGTTTACCTAATAGGTTTCATTTATTCAGTCTTGTCATACTGAATTTCAGAAAGCTCTTGAGGAAACAGTAGTTACCTTTTCTAGCAGGCTTAAAGTTAGCCTAAGCACTCTGTTAAATGGATTTCCTTTTACACCGCTTTTCAATAATACACAAACCCACCATCATCACATCCTAACGCAATCATCATTTACCATGATCCTCTGGTTCAGTGACAGAGGTGAGAGATAAATAATAAAAAACATCAATACCTTCTTGCATCCTTCCAGAAACTTCCCTCATTAAGCTCTTACCATGAGCACCCATCAGCTTTGCCTATTTGTTTTCTTTCTACAATAAACCGCAGAGTAGCAACAATTTTTAAAGAAAGACCCTACTGGCCAATTTGCCAAGACCACTATATTAGAGCTTCTCAAAAAGTTGTACCAATTGGTAGTCATTTTTTATGTGGTGAAAAAACAAACAAACCAGAATCCATATGGCTACAGCAGATTCTACCATCTACTATCAAAATGGAATATCAAGTTCCCCTTTGCAGATAGCTGTAAGTTAATACGGAATGTCAAAAGTTTCATACACAGGAATGACTGATTTCAAATCTATCAACCCAATCCTATTTAGTAACTACTAATTAAATGATAGACGACACAATCCTACTTTCAAAAGACTAACAGTGTTATTTTTAAATAGTTCTAAATTCTAGTCATTCATATATATTACAAGTTGTTATAGACGGTTTTCAAAACACAGCTCTAATCAAGTAAATCACTTACTCAAAGCCTCAATGCCCTGATCTGTAAAATGGAAGTAATTACGGCTACACTGTAGTCATTTTAGAAATATTAGAAATAATGTATATAAAGCATTTATCACAGTGTTATTACCACTATTGATGTCATATTTTATTAGCTAGGGCAGGGGTCTTCAAACTTTTCTGTAAAGGGCCAGATGACAAGTATTTTTAGCCTTAGAGGCCATAAAATCTGTATCAGTACTACGCAACTGCTGTCCTAACAGGAAAGCAGTCATCAACAATACATAAACCAACTGCTGTCCTAACAGGAAAGCAGTCATCAACAATACATAAACCAACTGCTGTCCTAACAGGAAAGCAGTCATCAACAATACATAAACCAACTGCTGTCCTAACAGGAAAGCAGTCATCAACAATACATAAACAAATGAGTGTGGCTGTATTCTAATGAAACTGTATCTGTGGACACTGAAATTTGAATGTTATGTAGAACTATTATTCTCTTTTTTTCCCCCTCAACCATCTAAAAAAATAAAAACAATCTCAGTTTGTGGGCAACATAAAGAACTGGAGGACCAGATATGACCATCGGGCCATAGAGTGTCAAGCCCTGGGCCAGAGGAGTCTGATCTGGATTTACATCGATTGATTTTATCTTTAACTGGCCAGTTAGTTTTTAGAAAAAAAAAAAAAAATATTTGCAACAAATTGAAAATGCTTTACATGCAAAATCATGTTATTTTCATCAACTTTAAATTCTACTGAACATTTCTGGAAAAATATAATACAAGTAACCCCTGCTTTCCAAATCTTGAGTTTCCTACATTAGTTACCAACAGTAGTAGTTAAGGGCTTTTCTCATAAAAGCAAAAATCCTCCCTCAGACTGCTTTTGGTTAGCAAAAACAGGTACTAATATAGATCTGTGTAAAAGCAAAGTAGCATAACTTTCAGGAAGTGGAGGGATACTCTTCGCTTTATGCTATTTCCCCTTACAAAAGGTTTCATAGGGCCTGTCTATTTTTGGATAGTGGGATCAACCTGTGTTTTGCTTTCACTATTTAAACACCTACCCTTTTGTAGAACTTTTAGGGGTATTTCACGTCCAGTGTAAAGAGTTCAAGAATGGTACTTCAAAGCACTGCAAACAAATTTATTTAACATGCTTGTTAAACATATTGCTTATTTTCCTTACTAAATTAACTGTGGTTTGTGAAACAAACAAATGAATCTACCAATACAAGATGCAAAAACAATTTCAATAAATAGGTTTTCATTTACTATTTAATCTCCTTTCTGCCACTGACTTAAAAAACAGCTGCCAGGAAGGGATGCAAACACCATATTTCTCCAGTTACATAATGTTAATTATAATGGAATTACACTACAAATAAAATCTTAATCATGTTGGCCACTCTTCTCCGTGTCCTTATTACTTACTCACAGACTCCCAATCCATTAAATCTGTGTTGTAGTATTAAAATGGGTGGAAGAGCAGGGGAGAGAGAAGATGAATTTGGTTTGGTCAAAAGGTCAAGGGATAATAATTTAGTTAAATAAGTAAAGTGGGGCATAATCTTTTCATCCTTTTTATATCTTATGCTTTTAATGCTGGATTATCTGCAAAATGAACAAAGACAGTGAATATCAGGTCAGCTCTGCTGAGAATATCGAGCTGACAACAGCACAGAAGGACGTGCTATCGAGGTTCATAGTCGTTGCTCTCAGGACATTAACTTACATTTTGGAGATATTTGCCAAGCATCCCTTATCTATCCACACTTTACAACCCACCAGTTTATTTACCTCTTGAACTGAATTACAATGGAAAGTGAAAATACAGGAATGCAAAGATAAATAAGCCATTGAAGTTTACAAATGCACAAGACAGGTTTGTTTGTTTCTTTGTTTTCCCAGTCATAACATCAAGCTAGCACCCAAACAATTAACAAAATAGCAACATTACCATGGTTGGATATATGCAGAGATTGTTAAATATCCAGGTAATAATGAAGCATAGATACATACTATAAAGCCAGACTGACTGTGTTCTGTATGCTTAGCATTTATACATTTGTAGGATTATAGATAATTTACCTGCCACTCTAAGCCTGAATTTGTCTGTAACATGCAGATAATGATCATAGTTACCACAAAGTGTTAGAAGGATTAAAATAGTTAACATGCGTAAAGTTTTTATTTTACATAACACAAAGTGAGAACTATGTAAGTGGTTATTAAATAAAGCAATGGCTAAAATCCTTATTGACTAATACTCTATATTACTGTCTTTATAATACTTGCATTTTGATAGGTCACTACTATACAGCTCTTTTTAGATCTCCATGAGAAAAAAAAAAATCTAAAGAATTTAATAGCCCTATCCATGATAAATGTTTGCCAACGATAAAGGTGAAATGGAAATCTAAGGGTTGTTTGCCTCAAATACCACCAATGTCTGACATAATTAATGAAACAAAATTATAGGGCAATAGGGCATTTAGTTCTAAAGCAGCTAATAATGAAGGAGTCTTTAACCAGCAGTGTAGAAAATTTGACTCCTCCATAATAACCCTGAAAATCTGCCACTTCATTAGCTCCTGCTCTGTATGTAAAGTGGTTACTCTCAATCCAGTGCCTTCTTTCTTCCAAATATTCCTACGACCTACTGTTTCCAAACTTCCAGGTCTTCAGGAATAAACTTGACACTATTCTAAACTGAGCTCCATAAATAGAGCATACCACTTTGCTAACGACCTAGGGAAAGTCAAGACGAAGAAAAGATAGTCCCAACCTTCAACAAGTTTAGAATCTATTTGGATAAACAAAATAGAAAATAAACAAGTAAGACGGAAACAGAAACATACAACAATACAGCAAGGAAGAAGCTAAACAACAAACATGGGTGCCGTGCTACAGTGTCTACAGTGTTTCCACCAGTGTGTTATCTCATTTTGTGCCTCCATCCCACCCCAGTCCAGGAAAGAATTCCCAGGAAATAAACTATATTATCTTGGCATTACAGATTATTATACAGAGCCTCGGGAAATCTAAATAACTTGGTCCAGGTCTTAAAGATGGAGGCAAAGCTGTAGTGCAGAATCCAGATCTTCACACTCATCTGTAAGATTTTAAATTACAGCACTCTCTTCTCTGAAAACTGTAACTTCCCAGAGAGAGGATGTGAGACAGTTCATGATGAGTAGTCAGAAGTGAGCATGTTGGGGCACCTGGCTGGCTCAGTCGGAAGAGCATGCAACTCTTGATCATAGGGTTTTAAGTTTGATCCCCAAGTTGGATGTAGAGATTACTTAAAAAAAAAATAAAACTTAAAAAAAAAAAAAAAAAAAGAAGTGAGCATGCTGATGGGAGAGAAAGGTCACTGAAAATGGGAAATGGTGCCAGCTCAGAAAGGTAAAGAACCAGTTCAGGTCAATAGTTTCGAATGGAGACTTTGTGGGTGGGGGTGGCTGTGCTGACAAGAATAGGAAAGTCATTAACTATTATTCTACATTTCCTAGTGGCTGCCTAAAAGACTGGGGAGAAAGACAAGGGTTTTGAAGCAATTGCACTGAGCATCAGTAAGCTAAATTTCAACTGCAATACCTTTAGGCCAATCTATCTATGCTGTTATCTCTCTTAAGACTCTGATATGAACCATACACTCAGTCAATCTGATTAACTGGGACCCCTCCCAAACCAACTGCTACCCAATATTGAGTAGACAGGAAACACTTTAGTAAATCTTAATTTATTGAACACTTATGTTAGAAGTACTGTGATTAAATCTCTTTTATTCCTTCTTATTTTATCTCTACGATAACCACAACAGGTCTGTCAGGGGTGCCCAAGACAACCCCTACATTCAAAGATTTGCTAGAAACACTCATAGAACTCAGTATCTAAGCTGTACTTATGGTTAAGGAATTATTACAACCATGTATTAGGAATACACAAATGAATAATAAGAGGAAAAAAACACAGATGGAATCTGTAGGAATCCATATGCAAACTTCTTTATGCTCCCCTCTCCCATGTGGTCGTCAGAGAGTACACTCTTCTCCCAGCAATGCAAATGTATCAACATATGTGCAATATATCCATCCAGGAAAACCTATTAGGGACTCAGTGCCAGTGTCCGTTTGTTGGAGGGCTGGTCCATAGGTACTCTCTGCCTAGAATTATCAAAATTCCAGATTACAAGAAAGGAAGTGTTGAGCACAAACAACATTATTTGTATTAACAGATGAGGCATAGTGAACGACTCTCTATCAATTAGGAAACACTTTCTATCAGTACCAGCCAAGGACCAAGCTCACAAGCATCTCTCTTAGTTTCAGAACTGCTCTGTCAACTCTTCCCTGCACACAGGACTCCAACATAGAGACATTCAGTAACTACAACATAGAGACATTCAATAACTCATCTAGGATCCTAGCATTTCTAAGTGCCAGTGTGTCTTAGTTTGACAGCTCCTTAAAAATACAGAGACAAAGGACTTGTCAAACGGTTTAGTTTTAGGAAAAATTCCAAGAAACAGAGGAGTAGAGTTGAGAAAGAAGACTAGGAGGCAGGGAAACATAAGGATGGAAAGTTCATCCAAGGGTGTCTTTTTTTTTTTTTTTCTTAAAGATTTTAAAGTAATCTCTACACCCAACATGGGGCTTGCAACCCCACAATCAAGAGTCACATGCTCTACCAACTAAGCCAACCAGGCACAGTTGTGAAATGAACTTTAACATTGTCCATTCAAAATACTGAAGAGGAAAATACTTATTTACTAGTTCTCCATTCCCTATTGGTCAAGGTTCTCAGGAACTATTAGTTTCCAATATTACAGAAATCCTAGGGAAGAAAGTAAGAAGCGTTCTTGCTGTTTTGCAGCATGTGTAGGAGTCAAAATTCATATCTAGACAATGCAAGATAGGGCATAAAAGGTGTAAATGCAGTCTATATTAGCCCTCCAGCAGTGTAACTTCCCCAGGCTATACCTGGGTCATCATGGCTGCCTTCTGTCAGAGTCCTTTATAATGGGTTAGAATTCCTAAGTAGCTTCCAGGGATTAATGAAACAAATAATATGGACCAACATGACAGTTTTAACTCCAGTTTTCATTTGGTATAGAAGAGATTAGAGTAAAACTCCATCTTGAAAATTCCAGGCATAAAAGCATTTTTACAGGAAGCATATTTAAGGCCAGCCATGGTGTATATATATAAAATTTTGCACAAAGTCTGACTCTGGCTCAGTCAAGTTTCTGTCAAATATCCAGGTTTCTATTAAATAACCTGATAAATATGGATATATATATATATATATATATATATATATATATATATATATATATATATATATATATATATATATATATATATATATATATATATATATGCAATATATATATATTGCTTAAACCACCTAGGATAGGATTTTATTTTGTTACTAAATAAATCCTAGTATAGGATTTATTTTGTTATGGCATCCCTAGTTAAGACAATAGTATACCAGAGGAAGAAAACATTTTAAGTGGCAGCAGAGAAAATTAAAAAAATGAGTTGCTGTATGTGTCCAAAAGCAAGTAGTAAAATATTGATCAACTCATTTAAACTGTGTCTTGAGCATGGCGAAAACAACAGTTTCCTGATAGTCGGAAATGAAGTGAATGTAAAGTATGAAATGAGTTATATGTATGAAAAAAGTTATCACAGAAAAATAGAGGCATGATATGAATTTGGCAAAGCAAATTCCATTAACTTTAAGGTCTGCATTTCTCAAAAATGCCATGTTTTATTGGGGGAATATTTGATGGTTTAAGACCCTGCTCAAAACAACCATAAAAAAGTAATGTTTAAATCAGGCTGAAATATGAATTATGATTATGAGTTCTAAGTAAATAAACAAAGCTGATATAAATTACCTTGTCACAATTAAAACAAAAACAAAGCCATCTTTTTATTACATTTTATTTTTGATATACACCACAATTAAAGAATCTTCCAAAGAACTGTGCTTTAAAACACAGGGAGCAGTTACTTCAAAGCTCTGGGAGAGGCAGTTTTATAGATAATTCAATAGGTACCTGGAGGCCTCTAATATATGAGGAAAATAATACATACAATGGCCTGGAAGATTCGCCATAACCCAAGTAGCAGATTTTGGCAAAGCTGTGCCAAGTAACATTTTTCAGTAACCACTGAAGCATACAAGAAAAAAACAAAAAAAACTAAATAAATGAAATAAAGTCCAGTTCACTGACAGAGTATCTGACTGGTTCATGTACATTTCTAGAAGTTTTCTGTGTCACTGGGATATGAAAATTCAAAATTATCTCAGACATATATGTATTTTTGGAACCCTACAAAAAAAGTATTAAGCTATAGCCAAGATAGATGAAGGACCCAAATTAGGAACTGGTTAAAATATCTATCACCAACTCTCTTCCTTCAGAGCTACTGTTAATATCAAGCTAGACATATAAAGATTAACACTGTGCCAACTCACCATCTCTGTGCATCTAGGTATTTATGGAAGATAAAATCTGCCTCACAGAAATGTGCTGAGAATTAGCTCTCTAGTATCTGCAAGCCCTTTGTAAACCTACGTGGAAGCTAAGCCCAAAGTCTTATCATTTCTTTAAACATTTAACACCTTCAACTCTAGCATTCTCTTTAACAGATGCTCCTCACATCTCACATGTCAAAGCACAGCTTCCTACAATCCCTAAAAATAGAAAACACGATGACACATTTTGGTCCTGATAAGCAAAATTGAAGTTGCTATAGGACAATCAGATAAGCCAATCCCAGTATGATGAGAAATGGAAAGACCTCATTCAAGATAGGAGAATTTAGGGAAAGAAAAGAGTAAATTGGGACCAATCCTTCTTTGTTGTACATAAACACTCACTCTGCCTTTTGTCAAGGCAGATAATAATGGCTTAATACTATACTTCATACTTATACTTCATACTTATACTTACTTAATACTATAAATATGTTTATCAGAATATGTAAGGTGAAGAGTTGAAGGTAAGGAGTTTTTAAAGTTAAATGTCAAATATCTAAGCCAATTCACACATCTGTTAATTTCTACACGTCCATACTTGGACATGTGTCAAAAAAAAAAAGTATTGGACTTATGTTTTAGAACAAAGTTACAAGATAGTATATACATGTTCCCCATTTCTTTAATATAAACATACCATACTATTTGATTCTAAAATGTACTTTTGGGGGCGCCTGGGTGGCTCAGTCGTTAAGCGTCAGCCTTCGGCTCAGGGCATGATCCCAGCGTTCTGGGATCAAGCCCCACATCAGGCTCCTCCGCTGGGAGCCTGCTTCTTCCTCTCCCACTCCCTCTGCCTGTGTTCCCTCTCTCACTGGTTGTCTCTCTCTCTGTCAAGCAAATAAATAAAATCTTTAAAAATAAATAAATAAATAAATAAATAAATAAATAAATAAATAAAAATAAAATGTACTTTTGTAAACTCTGAATTTATCTGAAACTGGTTGTATTTAAAACTGTGTCATATTTTAATTCTTGTATTCTTTTCTCCCCTTGACTCCTCCATAGAAAGCTGTGATAAAACTGATGTGGTCTCCTCCTAACTATATATACATGCCAACGTCTTTCACGCCTGCATAAATTCTGCACAAGCAATGCCATCTCCTTGTAATCCTATCCTTCTTGATCTTCCCATGCCTGATTTTCTCATCCTGAGAAACTCAGCTGAAACATTCTCTTCTAAATACTGGCATTCCCCAATACACGAATTAGTTTTCACCCACACTGTCAGCCCTTGCAGCCCATTCTTCCTTCCCACCTAATCACAACATTAATATCACCATACCTCTTTGTTATGGTCACATTTTTCCCCCCAATTTGTTTTCATGTATCCATGGGTAGATGTCACCCCTATAGACTTTAAGCTCCCTCAGTGAATTATTTACATTCAATTCATTTACCACTCTCTTTCTACACCTAACATCTACTAGGCACTCAAATATTTAATCTAGGACTATACACATGTCTGTCTTTAGATCTGGATTATGGGGAAAAAATGACTCCAAGGTAACCTATTCTTTATGCACTGCTATATCTTCCAAATTTTCTAAAACAAACATGTATTTCTTGTGAAATCAAGAAAATTAACCCCTTTTCTATGGGTGGCTTTCCCTTTATAATGTTTTTCTTAGGGCTTTGATTTTCTTTTTTTAAAGGTTTTTTTTTTTAATATTTTATGTATTTGAGAGAGAGTACAAGCAAGGGGAGCAGCAGGGAGAGGGAGAAGCTGGCTCCCACTGAGCAGGGAGCCCAACATGGGGCTTGATCCCAGGACCCCGGGACCATGACCCTAGCCAAAGTTAGACACTTAACAGACTGAGCCACCCAGGTGCCCCAGGGCCTTGATTTTCTGATGTAGTCCAGGTATTTGAGTCAATGGCAGTCATTCACTGCTTGGTCATCACAATGTACATATTAGTCTTCTATGGAGAAGATGTTCCCATCAGTGAAGAAGATACTCAACTATCTTATAGTCCTGTTACTGGTCATGACCTTCAAAGCTTACTCAAGGAAGAAAAATAGGAGTTAAAAATTGACAGTTTACAAAAGATTAGATCCAACAGCATGAAATCACTTCCAGAGGTGCAGGCAATCAATCTTTTTCTTAAATGGTATCAATTGCAAAGTCCATAGTGGAACAAGATTAACTCGTTTGGAACTACACCAAACCTCAAGGCCAGGAAGGTGACAAGAGAAGGAATCTAGTAAAAAAACACACTGCCTGTAAGAATAGTGACAAAGGGCAACTTTTTCCTACTAGAGACGAGAAGGAAGTCCAAAAGAGAAGATTGGTAAAGGCTGGGGATGAAGAATCATGTCACAGAAAAGCCTAGTAGCATTCATCAAATTCCAAAGAAGCAGACTAAATTCCAAGGACTGAACTTCAACCCTTGAAAGAGAAACTTTGAGAAGTCAGGTAAAGTCTTAATCCTACATTGAATGTAGAATCCTTAAGGGATTGGCTGTTGAATGGAGCATAAAGATCCACTTTTCAGAACATGGGTCCAAGTGCCTATAATACAAAAGTCTAGTTATTTAAACTACGTCACAAAGGCCAGATGAGCAACAACCATAAATCATCCAGGAGCTACAGAGTAGTGGGCTGTAGCCCTGTCAAATCTGCTGTGAAAGGGAAAGAGCTGCTCAAGAAAAGTAGCCGATTTATATCTGTAATTTAAAGGTTTGATTCTGTCAATAAAATGGATCGAAAGTAAACACTGTAAAATATTAACATGTTGTCCAAAGAGGTTAAGAATACACAGATAGGATATGGATTATCATGTGTAATACTATATATATTGAAAATATTTATATCATTTCTTAAGAATTAAAATGCTGAGACTATTTTCCTCTATGCAAAATTTCCTCTTTTCAACTGACCACAATGGTTTAAGTTACTGTTTAATAATATTCTTAGATTACATTTAACTATACTGAAGAGTACACACATTGAATTTATTTATTATGTACCTACTGGAATGCAGCATAAGTTCATCCTCTTGGGTAGACATGTTATCCTACGGTTCACAGGATCACGGATTCATTTCACGTGATTGTTTTCTTGGGTTCTATGCTTTTTTTGTGAGGAAAAATTGTATGTTGTCAATTTTGATTTCAAGAAGATTTATACTCTAATGTCAACTAATAATGTCAAAATTCAGGCATTCATAATGTCCCCCTCCTTCCATCTAAGACACTGCCTGTTTTACTACCATTGCTACTCTTTGAAAGGAAAAAAGAAAGATGGGGGAGAAGTTTGCATTGCCCCTTTCAAGGAAAAAAACTGACCACATTTACAAAAGCTCAACATTAGGGGCACCTGGGTGACTTAGTCAGGTCTCTGCCTTCAGCTCAGGTCATGATCTCTGGGTTCTGGGAAGGAGCCCAGGTTCTGACTCCCTGCTCAGTGGGAAGTCTGCTTCTCCCTCTCCCTCTACCCATACCCCAACTTGTGCACTCTCTCGATCTCAAATAAAATCTTTAAAAAATAAAAAATAAATAAAAACCGCAAAAGCTCAACATTAAACAAATATAAACCTGAACACTTATCTGATCATGCATGACCACCATGACGATACCATTTAAGACTTGCCACTATAATTAACTGTCTAAATTGAGAAACAAACATGAATTGACGTGAAAAAACTAAGTGTAGGAATATTTGGAGATGTAGCCCTATTCAGAATTCAACTGAACTATTTGTTCCTGTATCCCCTTAAAAGACAGTGAATACAATTTCCATACTGAGGAGGCTAATGTATTTAAACCACATAACCCACCTCTCTGGGAGCAAACCTACTGAATATGTTTTAAAAAATAATACTACTTTGCATTCATACACACCAGTTTAAGCCCAGGTTGAAAGAGTACAAAATTTCTAAGTATGAAATTCAAGTGAAACAAATAACAATACTCAGCCACATGGTATGATGTAATGAATCCCAGTTTGAAACAAGACTACCAGCATTTTCTAAACTCATTTTTGAGCATGATAAGGGCTGTGCCATGCCAAGAGCCCATTCTACCAACAAACTTGAAGAATACTTAGAAGTCCATTGATACAGTAGTTTGTTGCCAACCACATGCTAAATTCTGTAATCTTAGCTGTGTACAATATAACAAAATAATAACAGAAACAAATCCTCAACTGCTACATTTCTGTTACTTTATGCTCTCAGAGAAATAATTCCCTATGAGAAAGGTACCAACTCATTTCACCAATGTACCACTTAATGCACAACCCCACACCCCCCGCTTTTCAGGGGAAAAACAGACTTTTGGTGACTGGCAATTGGGAAAGCTGATAGGAGCCTGGAGAACATTTGATCTATTGGCAACAGAAACCCTAACACTGCACTCTGCCTCAGCATTAGCTAAATTTGAGACCTCGGCAACTTGAGTTTATACATTAATGCTGATTGCTACTTCTCAGTAGAGAAACACTGCTGAAGGTACAGGTGTAGAACACATTCCAGCTTTTTTTCTTTCTATAAAATAACACACATCTGCTCACTGTAAAGTAATTACTGAATGGTAATTAGAACTTAGCACTGGGGTTTAAATAACAAATGGTGAAATTTTTAGGACCTGGCTCAAAATGAACAGAAGTCTTAAAGTCCTATGATATTACCCAAGGTTCCAAGGAGGCAAGGGGTAAAACAAGAAGAGTACAGGCTATGGGCTAGGAGCCTCAAAGTTCCTGTTCTTCATCTGACTAGCTCTATCCTATCATCCCCCTGGACCTCAATTTCCTAAACCACAAAATGAGTGAGTTTAACTTAAGACACCTAAAGCCCTCAATTTCAACACTGTAACTGTCCCCTGATTTTTCAGATTAAGACCGTAATTTCAGTTAGTGTGCCAGCTTCCCAATTTGCCAACCAACACCAAACATAACAATTTATGGAGTGGTGCCAATATTGGTAAGACACCTAGAAGGTTTGAAACAGAAAAGCTAATTTTTTCATATCAGGAACAAATCTGTATTATTGCAAGAGCTATAATGATCACAAATATTCATAAAAGATCCCCCAATGACCTGTGGATCACACTTTAAAGAAAATTTCTTCTCAAAATTCTTCAACCCGAGTTTCATATAGGCATCACATAGGGTCAATTTAAAAAATACCGGTACTTAAGCTCCCATCTGAGATCAATTAAATAAGAATCCGTGGGGTTAGGCTCTGTCATTACTATTACTATTTTTTAAGTCCCCATACAATCCTAATGTTCAAAGACTAAAAGCCACTGTTTTAAAAAAAAATAAAATTAATGAATAATGGGGGGGCACTTTAAGGGTATTCATGAAGAGCTTTAATATGAAAAAAAAATTTTTTGAAGCATTAGCATACCTGTAATGTTCTAAATGTATAATGCAAAAATTGCAACATTTCTGGGCGGGGGGGGGGCATACATCACCACGCAAACAAGCAATTCTTGGACACCAGCTGGATGTCTTACAATCCAACTAAATTCTGATACCTATACTCAGAGATAATCAAGTTCCACAGGTAAAAGGTTCAGTCCTTTAAGACTTGCCAGCCATTGCTTCTGCCCTGCACAAATTCAGATGTCAAATGCAAATCCAGCAAATCCAGGCTTTTATCTGTGCTGCTGACTGACCAAACTAAAGATTGCAGGTTCCAACAATCCCCTCCAACTGAGGATGCCAATTCTAAATTCAGATTGTTACCTGTACTTCTAGCCAACCGGCTATAAATTAGAGGTTTCCACAACTTCCTCCTTCCTTGGGTTCAATTCATTTGCTAGAGAGGCTCACAGAACTCAGAAACATTTTACTTACTATATCATCACTCAGGAAGAGCCAGAAGGAGGCCATACATAGGACTAGGCACAGGAATGCCACACCCCCCACCACTTCCTGTGCATTCCCAAACCCAGTAACAGCAAAGGGCTGTGTTCCTGGGTTTTTAGGGAAGCTTCATTACATAGTCATGATTGCTTAAATCACTGGACACTGGTGATTGATTTAACATCCAAGACTTCTCCCCACAGGGGATAGGGGCAGGGGCTGAAAGTTAAACCCTCTAATCACATCATTGGTTCTCCTGGCAACCAATCTCCATCCTTAGGAGCTTCCCAAAGTCACCTCATTAACCTAAGGAGAGACACCTTGGTCACTCTCGACACTTAGGAAATTCCAAGGGTTTTGTGAGTAGGGATCCATAGGTCATTCAGATGAAGAAATACATATTTTTCAGATAAATCACAATATTGCAAATGTGTTTCAATATTTTTAACTAAAAACCAAGAAAAAATATTTTTTAAATTCAATATGAAGAATTTACTAGTTATTTTAAACTCAAGAATGGTAGTTATTACAGGTAAATTGTGTTATCAAACAAGTTTTGAAATGCCTTTTATATCAAATAGGTTTTGGAATGCCCTTAATACAGAAGTTAAAACTAGGCTTGATTCTAATCCATGTAGGAATACATACACATAGTTCTCTGAGAAAAAGAGCAACCTAAACCAATAGTGGCTACCTTACCCAAGAATCCTCTGAAAACCCAATTATCAAGGAAATTGTATCATTGCCAAAAATATGATAATTGTTAAATAAATATTACTTGTTACTATCATTCATCAATTCATTACTATTTGTTTTTCTTTTGTATTTACTTCTGGAAAAAATAATAAAAAGCCTTTGCTTCCAATGAGCTTTGGATGTAGTGAATGAAGTGGACAGATTTAAACAATTAAAAGATGCTAGGAAAGCAGTGAGAATAAAGGAAGGGCAACTAGAAGAGAGATGAGTAGTCTCTACACAGAGAAGATGGAAACAGAGTTGAGGACCTAGTAAATTAGTAAGGCTTGGGAAAGGAAATGAGAACTAACATGTTCTTAAACCCAGTAAGGACTTCAGTGTGCCAGGACCTAGGGTCCCAAATATGATCAACTACAGCCATTCTATCACATCACATTACCTCCTCAAAGTTGTTTCTACCCTTCCTGCATTACTGGACCCTCTTCCATCTTGTTCCACCTCAGCTTGTGTGGTTGCTGTAAACTTCGTGTGAACCCACTAGAGTTTTCCTCCTGAAGGCCAAGTGCCACATACCCCCCAATCTCTGCTACCCACTGTTAAGTTCACATTCAGGTAAGTCACTATAGCACATGTGGAAACTACTTCCTAAGCAGCTCCACAGTGCCTGATGATGGATTCCATATGCATAGGTGAGTTTCACCATGGGAGACCTCAAGGAGCCAGCAAGCAAATTCTCTCTCATTTCCTCGCTCTGATAAGATGTTTTTCTTTAAGATGTGTTGTTCTTGTATACCATCAGAAATGTCCCACATGGTCCAGCCACGGTACCTGTCAAGCAACCATTCTTGATTTTAAGCAAATCATAAAGCAGTGGCAATCCTGATAACACCTTTCCACTGTTCCTCCTCCTCACCTCCTTTTTTTTCCCACTGTCTCCTCTATAGGACACCTCCCAGTAAAATGTTAACACTGTGTCTTAGGCTCTGTTTTTTAGGAATACAGGGCAAGACGTTGAGTTTTTCATGGTAACATTGAGGGTAACTTTCAGTTTTTAATAGGAGAAAAAAATACATAAAAGATCTATTACAAAGATCACACTGGGTAAGGGTGCCTGGATGGTGCAGTTAGTTAAGCATCTGACTCTTGGTTTTGGCTCAGGTCGTGATCTCAAGGTCCTGAGATCAAGCCCAGCACTGTGCTCTTTGCTCAGCACAGAATCGGCTTGAGCTTCTCTCTCCCTCTGCCCCTCCTCCCACATACTCTCTCTCTACAATAAATAAATCTTTAAAAAAAATCATAGTAACTAATGCATGGAAAATGGATTACAGGGGCCAACGCAAAGGTACGAAGACCATTCAGGAAGATTTATTTGGTGATCCAGGCAAAAGATCATGGTAGCTGGAACTACATCAGGATTAGCCAGGTACCATCACTTCCTCCAGCTCTCTGCCTGTGAAGTCTCACAAAAGTGAGAATAAAGTCTTTACTGACATTATGAAATATCATATATATAATTTCATGCATTTTTCAACTTACATTTTCCACATAATCATAGATCATGGACATCTTTTCATGTAGGTACATATAGACCTAAACTATATCCTTTTTATGAGCTCCATATATTCTATTGTGTGGTGACAGCATAAATTTCCACCATACTTATTAAAACAAGACTTGGATGAATAAAACTGAATACACACAAACAGGGACATGGATATATTTATGCACCTCTATAAATATTCCAATAAAACAGACACTAAGACAGACATACTGTGTTACTAGCCAGGAAAAGGTTAGGTTATGCTTCAATAACACTACAAAATTAAAACTCAGTGGCTTACATAAATTTTTAGTAGTTACTTGTGCTACATCAGACATGGAACTGCAGAGGGGCCCTGCTCACCACTCTCAATAGGAACCCAGGTTAACAGAACAGCTCCCAGCTGGAGCACTGAACGTTGTCATGATAGGAGGCAGAGCTAGCAGAGGAAATGCCGGCTGGTTCTTAAAATTTCTCCTGAAGCTGTACTCATTACGTCTGTTTTAGGGTTTCAGCATTATCAGTGGAGCTACAGCAAGGTCTAGTGGAGGCCATTGCATAAAGCATGAAGTCCAAAGCTCAGTATACATCTCCCTGGCAAATCTTTTCATTGGGAAGATACTATGTGATTCCAAGGTAAACCACAGGAAGGTAGCACACTATCCAGCCCAGTGTTGAATGAGAAGGCAGTGCTTAGAAACGCAGACTTTTAGACAGATTTGGTATCACCGTTATACACTTAGATGATATTGGATATTATTTGAACTTTAGGTCTTATTTTGTTATCTATAAAGGACAGTAACACCCCCTTGTGGGAGAGATTGGCTCCCTGCTCACCAAACTTAATTTCCTTTCTCTCTGCACACTAGGCTGGAGGCTTACGTTTCCCAGGCTCCCTGCAATCAGGTAAACCTGATTGGTAAACATGACCAAGTTCTTGCCAATGGAATGTCGCTAAAGGGGTAGATGTCTTTTCCAGGCCTGACTCATGTAAAACCATCTCTGCTATCCTTACCTTCTCTCTCCCCTCTTGTGTCAAGTAGAACAAGGAACACAGGAAAGAACTCAGAAGCTCTGAAAAATGGTGGGTCACAACTAGAAAGACACATTTGTATTAAACTGTTGGGTGGTCTCCCATCCAAGTACTAACCAGGCCTGACCCTGCTTAGCTTCTGAGATCAGACAAGATCGGGTATGTATGCACAAACAATGAATCATGGAACACTACATCAACAACTAATGATGTACTGTATGGTGATTAACACAACATAATAAAAGATTTTTTTAAAAGAATAATAAAAAATAAAATGCATAAAATAAAAAATAAATAAATAAAATGTTGGGTGAAACAGAAATATCTATTGTGTGGCAGCTGGGACTTTTAGCATTTAGCCCACACACACTATTGTACTCCCATATTAGGGCAATTATAAAGACTAATGAAAAATCAAAAGAAAATTCTTATCACAGTGTCCATAAATACTGCATACTAAAAACTACTAGCTATGATCCTTGTACCATTCTGATATTTGCTAGTTGATAACATATGAATATTTTCTTACTCTAGTCAATTCCAAATTGCATAGGCACCGTGACTGACCAATAAACACATTACAAAATGGGCTCCAAAAGTAATTCTTAATATCATTATCTTCATATCAAATACAAATACTGCCCAATAATAGTCCAAAACTAAATATGGCTTCTTACTTCTTTTAGTAAAAACCCAATCCTTAAAAATGTTATTTCAAGGTAAAGGAGTACTCACATTCATTATTTCGAGAACACTGGCACAAATGTATATTGATTTTTAGGTTTTATAATGAAATTTGCTTTATGTGGTTTTCTTCACAAATGAAATGAACATTGACCTGCCTGATTGCATATTGACAATGAAATCATCTTTAGATACAGAAGCCTGTGTAGATACTGTCAAAGAAAGTCAGGCATGATGAGTGGGCTCTTTTATAAGTTGACAATATTAGTTCTGATCCTAACTTTGATCTTTCCCTATTGTTGAGAAAGAGGAAGCAGGAAGATATTACTTCTCTTCTTCCTCACTTTACCTCAAGAGTTCTGTTTCAATAACTGACTTGAAAAGAAAAAAGAAGGGAAGAGGGTGCATGGAAAGAAAAAACATGTTGTA
Organism: Ursus maritimus; assembly: GCF_017311325.1. NCBI lineage: Eukaryota > Metazoa > Chordata > Mammalia > Carnivora > Ursidae > Ursus > Ursus maritimus. The sequence continues at coordinate 15,076,003 of NW_024423786.1, forward strand.
AGAGCTTGTATCTATGAAATAAGTACAGGCAAAATATTCTCACCTGTAAGTAAAAATAACTACCTACTAAGAAACAGAACTAGAATAGCTAGAATACTCTTCTGAGTATTCACCACCTCCCTACTTTAAATGCAAAGTAATGAAATGTATTCAGTTGTTTTGCATTTCCTCAAAATGAGACTTTCATCTCTCAGAACTGCTGATTAAGTGTTTCTCTCGTTATCTGCATAGGATACACCATTTTACCCACTCATTACAGAATTTTATTTAATAATCTTATGTTTCTGAAAAGGAAAAAAACAGTTTTTTGAGAGCCATATACATGTCACTTTGCTGAGACAAGTATTATTCCTGTTTCATTCCAGGTTTCTAAGCATTATTATTTGGACTCCAGGGCAGAAGAACTGAGGGACTATTTTAAAATTGCCTAAGCATATTTGTCATTCATTACTGAATGGCTACTATGCCTTGAGAACAAGACATATATAATCCCTGCCCTTTGGGAGCTTATAATTAAGAACACATTAGGTTGCATTTAGACCCAAAATGGTTCCAAGAAGATAGAAGTCCCTGTAATTCAAGTTGCAAGTCTCCGATTGAAGTTTTAGTTGAAGGGCACCTGGGTGGCCTACCTGGTTGGACGTCTACCTTCGGCTCAGGTCATGATCCCAGAGTTCTGCGGTTGAGTCCCCCCTGGGGCTCCCTGCTCCATGGGGAGCCTGCTTCTCCCTCTGCCTCTGCCTCTCTCTCTCCCTGTTTCTCATGAATAAATAAATAAAATCTTTAAAAAAAAGTTTTAGTTGGAAAAAAAAAGTATGGCTCCTAAAATGGTCAAAGAAATGTAAAATTAGGTTGGGGAATCCCACTTAAATCAGTGATTATACTTTTCTGCATTTTCATTGTATTCTTTCATGATCAGAAACAAATGACAAAAATAATGATATTTAGAAATTTAAAATACTTTGTATTATTAAATAACATGTTGGATATGACAGAAAATCATCCATGCATTGAAAAGTACAGTGAGTAGGCTAAAAAAAGCTGTTTTAAACTCAACTGTTCACAAGAAGAGACAATATTAATATCTTGCTAAAGATAATTCATTTTGATGGGCCTTTTTACACCAAAAAGACAAAAAAAAAATTGTGATTTAAAAAAGCAGTGACTGGGGCACCTGGGTGGCTCAGTCAGTTAAGCATCTGCCTTTGGCTCAGGTCATGATCTCAGTGTCCTGGGATCGAGCCTCACATCAAGCTCTCTGCTCAGCAGCAAGTCAGTTTCTCCCTCTGCCTCTATGATCTCTCTCTCTCTCTCTCTCTCTCTCTCGAATAAATAAATAAAATCTTCAAAAAAATAAAAATAAATACAAAAGCAGTGACTATTTTTATTAAGCAAAGTCTAATATCTGTCTCTATCCACTACAGATAAATACTTAAATATAAATGTGATGATATTTTCAGTTTCAAAGTAAACAGATCTCACAGGATTCTATACCGACAATTATGAAACATTCAAATATTATCAGGCCCAGAAATCCTGTCTTAACTCATTTTCTCAACTATCTACTCAGTAAATTACTATTTCAAACTCCAAATGGTTCTTCAAGAGCTGACAGGCTGATGTTCCTCTGATCAGAATGGCTTTATCTGACATGGTGCCTTGCATCCTTTCAGAATCCCAAAACAAAAATTAACACAGCAGCATTTCTCTTTTGTGCCCTACATCTGAAGGGATGAAAAAGGTCCAAAAGTAATTGTTTTTTCTTAAACATTTTATTTAAAGACTGAGTGTGTGTTGGTTTTTTTTTTTTTTTTTTTTTTTTAGATTTTATTACTTCAAGAGAGAGAGTATATGTTCATGGGGGGTGGAGGAGGGAGGGGAGTAGATGCAGAGGGAGAGGGAGAGAGAATCTCAAGCTGACTTCACAGTGAACATGGAGCCCAAAGCAGGGCTCAATCGCACAACCCTAAGATGACGACCTGAGCAGGTATCAAGAGACGCTTAACCAACTGAGCCACCCAGGTGCCCCATGAGGCTGTGACTTTTAAAATTTCAAAACCTGGGGCACCTGGGTGGCTCAGTTGATTAAGTGACTGCCTTTGGCTCAGGTCATGATCCCAAAGTCTTGGAATCAAGTCCCGCATCAGGCTCCCTGCTCAATGGGGAGTCTGTTTCTCCCTCTGACCCTCTCCCCTCATGCTCTCTCTGTCTCTCTCAAATAGATAAATAAAAATCTTTAAAAAAATTTTTCAAAGCCTGTGTACAATTTTTTAAACGATTATTTATTTATTTATTTGAGAGAGAGAGCGAGAGAGAGCACAAGGGGGGGGACGGGGAGAGGGAGCTTGACATGGGGCTCAATCCCAGGACCCCGAGATCATGACCTGAGCTGAAGGCAGACGCTGAACTGGCTGAGCCAACCAGGCACCCCAAAGCCTATGTATAATTTTAAAAGCCATCCAGGTGTCTTACTTTGCTTAACCAGTAAAACAGCAAGCAGAAACATACAAAAGTGTAAAACTCCAAGAACAATCTGTGAACAGATTCTACAATCGCGAAAGAAACAGTTTACCTATTTTAGGATCAAAAGAGAAGCTTATACTATTTTTCTGTGTAGTTGCATATAATTTCATTAAATGTGTATAATAACATCAAAGGAACTAATTCTTTGTTAAGATTTGAAAGCACTGGAAGTTTTGGAATAATTAAAAAGATGCATGCAATTTTTTGCTGAGTAATGAATATGTCAAGAAATATGAATTTTACTAGACCTATTTATTAAAGTGTATACATCAAAGAGCCTAAAAGTTAACCACTTCTCTGCATTTCCAAGTATTCATAAGTACTCCTCATGGGGTATAACAATAAATGAATACAAAACTTCAAATACAAGTTATAAAATACAATGTACTATGAAAGTAAAAAAAAAAAAATATTTACTTGAGAGAGAAAGAGAGAGTACACAAGCACAAGCGGGGGGGCGGGGGGGGGCAGACAAAGAGGGAGAAGTAGGCTCCTGGCTGAGTGGGGAACCAGACACGGGGCTCAATCCCAGGACCCTAGGATGGTGACCTGAACCAAAGGCAGACATTTAACGCACTAAGCTACACAGGTACCTGACTGTGAAATTTAAGAATTTAAAAATTATAATTGTTTCCTATATTTATATGATGATCTTTTGAATATACAGATTTAAAATACATACACATGACACTCATATACATATATATATATATAGAGAGAGAGAGAGAGAGAGAGAGAGAGAGAGAGAGAGGGAGAGAAATTATAAGGAAAAAGGAAAGAAATTTAGAGAAACCTTGTTTTATATATTTACTATATTCCAAGTCCACATACTGATTCTGTCCTTACTGGCTAGACAACTCTGGGCTTGTAGTTTCAACTTCTATGTTAGTTTTGTTATCTATGTAAAGAGGTTAGGCCCAGAAACCTATTTACTGGCTAGGAAAAGGAGTGTAATTGATATATAATATATATAAGGTACTAAGTCAGCATATTACCTTAGATGGTCATATTGAGAGAAAGAGAAAGTATGGAGAGGGACAGAAGGAGAGGGAGAGAAAGAATTTCAAGCAGACTCCACACGCTAAGCACAGAGCCAGATGCGGGGCTCGATTTGAGGACCCCGAGATCATGACCTGAGCCAAAACCAAGAGTCAAACACTCAACCAACTGAGCCACCAGGCACCCCAAATTGTATGAGTTTCTTACATATTCTAGATATTAACCACTTATTGAATAAATGATTTACAGATATTTTCTCCCAGTTAGTTCCCTTTCCATTTTGCTGATGATTTCCTTTGCTGTGCAAAAGCTTTTTAGTTTGGTGTAGTCCCATTTGTTTATTTTTGCTTATCTTACCTTTGCTTTTGGTGTCAAATCAAAAAAAAAAAAAATCATTGCAAAGACCAATGTCAAAGAGTTTATTTCCAATGTTTTTTTCTAGAAGTTTTATGGTTTCAGGTCTTACTTTCAAGTCTTTAGAGCATTTTGGGTTGATTTTTGTATATGGTATAAGATAGGGATCTGTTCTGATTCTTTTGCATGTGCCTGTCCAGTCATCCCAACACAATTTATTGAGGAGAGTATCCTTTCACCATTGTATGTTCTTGGATCCTTTGTTGAAAATTAATTAAGCATGTATGCATGGGCTTCTTTTAGGGCTCTCAATTCTATTCCATTGATCTGTGTGTCTTTTTTCATGCCAATACCATACTTTTTTGGTTACTATAGCTTTGTAATGCAGTTTGGAATCAGGTCTCTCCCTTTGTCCCGCTTTTGCAATATGGCTTTGGCTATTCAGGGTCTTTTGTCATTCCATAGGAATTTTAGAATGTATTTGTTCTATTTCTGTGAAAAATGACATTGGAATTTTTATAGGGATTACAATGAATCTCTAGATTGCTTTAGGCAGTAAGGATATTTTAACAATATATTAATTCTTCCAATCCATCAATAAATAAGGAATATCTCTTATTTGTGTATTCTTTAATTTCTTTAAACAGTGACTTACACTTTCCAGTATACAGTCTTTCACTTTCTTGTTTAAAGTTATTCCTACATTTTTTATTTTTTGATGCAATTGTAAATGGAATTTTCTTAATTTCCCTTTCCAATAGTTGTTGTTAGTATATAGAAACACAACTGGTTTTTTTTATGTTGATTTTGTATCTTGTAACTCTACTGAATTCATTTATGAATTCTAATAGTTTCTTGGTAGAATCTTTAAGATTTTCTATATATAATATCATGTCATCTGCAAATCGAGACACTTTTACTTCCTCCTTTCCAATTTAGATATCTTTTATTTCTTTTTCTTGTCTAATCGCTCTCGCTAGGACTTCCAGTACTTTGTTGAATAGGAGTGGTGAAAGTGGGTATCCTTACCCAGGGAGCCTTGTTCCCAACCTTAGAGAAAAAGCTTTCAGTTTTTCAACATTGAGTATGACGTTGGCTGTGGATTTGTTATATTTGGCCTTTATTATGGCAAGGTATGTTTCCTCTATACTCAGTTTGTTAATTATTTATGCATATGTATATTTTAATAATAAATTATCACATTACCAAAAAAGGCACATCCACTCTCAGATTAAATAAACAACTAATAAATTGTGGAATGAGCAGTTTTGTGGGTCCGTAGATTATGTTTAAAGTCCAAGTTCTACCACTAGCTAGCTATATAACCTCAAGTAAATTACTTAGCTTCTCTCAACCTTAAATTTCCACAGTCTGAAAATTGAAGGAAATGAATTTTAAGTAATGCACAAACATTGGGAGATTGGCGGTAAAAGACTCCATCATCTGAGACTTTGGAAAAACCGAAACTCAAAAGTTCTAACACCCCCATCTGGTTTCAAACCCACTTGGGTAGGGTTCTTAATAGTCCATAAGGTTTCAAATACACTTAAAAAAAATGATCCTTTCTACTTTAAATCGCTGTGTTTAAGCTGAAACTCAATGTACATGACTTGCCCAAGGACACAGAAGTAGCTTTTAATAGTGCTAAAATTAGAAACAATATTTGTATCTCCCATCTTCATGACTTTTCTAGGGAAAGCATAAGCAACAATACATTGTGGTGATTATCCTGTTGTGTTATATAAGAACTAGGAAACTTGAAATCAGGGAGCCTTGAAAGTATGCACGGATTTTTCTTTCAACCAGAAAACGTCTTGGGATCTATACATTTCCTTCAAAATGAGGAATTGCTTAATGGCTACTGAAGCTAGAGGAAGAAATAGAAGCTGCTCTTCGAAGGGGAAAAAAAAAAGTCACATTTCCTTCAAAAAGCAAAAGAAAAATGCCTGTAGGAATGTCTCGTTCTAACAAGTGATTCTACTATATGGCTTAAGAGCTTTGTTCTTCTAGTTGGAGATACTGAAAATAGCCTCCTCTGTAAGATTTAAAACATTTAAATATATTTTATTTTGTATATAGGAGAGTGTAAAGGAAGTTGACAAGGATTGAGATAGGAAGATAACTAAGAATCTTTTAAATGAAGAAAATCATGCATTATGTCAGTTTTAGCATATATTCATGATCGTGGCTCACTGTCTATCTAATAGATTCTATCATACAGTGTCTGAATGCAAAGAGAAAAGTCTGGAATTTTTAAGTGATAAAGATTAAAAATGAAAAAAAAATTTTCTCCCCAGCATCACATGCCAGCTGACGGATTCTCGAGGCTTTATATTCTGAGGTCACTTCCTAGCACTTCATTCTTGAGTACTTCTAGCTGCCTGCTGGACCTGGCCATCAATCTAAGTAAGCAGATCTCAAAAGAAATAAATCTTTTGACAACTGGATATTTTTAGCAATATGTTGACAAATGCTTATAATAGTCAATAACTGGGAAGAAAGTTCCTGGATGTAATTAGCAACTTTGTTAATTCTCTGTATTTTCAGTTCTGCATTTTTAATTCTCCTCTTGTTTATTTGAACTGTTGATTAAGTGATTCTCTGCCAGCTAATGTATGCATTCACCTAGCCATTGATTACTTCAAATGACTGCCTTGAATATTTACTGCTGGTTAAATATTTTAAACCTCTACCAACATTATCTTGTACCCAATTAAGAACTCATTGAGGCAATGTTTTTAAAACCTCTTTCGTTGTATTCTTGAAGCTAATTACAGGTAAAGCTTACTTGTTCTCCTCATTTTGAAGCATAACTTCCTGGAGGGAGGTGCCCTGTCCCATGGGAAGTTACTAACAAGAGCTTGGTGCAGAACACTGTGTGGAGTGGGTGCCCACTGCTGGAGATGAAGGAATGAAGAACTGGCTACTCTCCATGCCTCTGCTCTTTCTCCAGCTTCTTTAATTCCCTTGGCATTTCTCAGGGAAAAAGGTCACAAACCCCCACCCCCAAGTCTCATGTTCTCCCACCCACCACTTTCTCTTAAAAATAAAGTTTACTTTGAAACTCATTTCCAATGAATTTTATAATCTGCTGTTCTGAAACACAATTTAAAACTGTGATTGTAGGGGAGTCAAAAGAAACTTTGAAACTAAAATTTTCAGCTTGTCTCTGCTACTCTGTTGAAGCATGATGGGGCCAATGCTCAAGGTATCCCATTCAAAACGTACCACATTCACTCAGGAGTAGGAGAAAAGATGTCCTTTCAATTTCTCAACTGGGAGAATTTATTGTCTTTACCACAAAAGACATTGTAAAATTGAGACATCAATAATACTTGGTATAAAATTTAAAACTTCCATCCTGCTTTACAATATATTGTTTCAGCAAATCCTCATAACCTCTCTGTGAAGTGGGTAAATGTATTTCAGGATTTCTCAATCTTGGCACTATTGACATTTGAGGCCAGGTGATTCTTTGCTGAGGTGGCTCTCCTATAGGGTTTTATCATGATCTACGGTCTCGACCCACTAGTTGCTAGTAGCATCAATGTCATATACAGTTGTGATTGTTACACCTGTCTCCAGATATTGCCAAATGTCCTCAAGTTTGAGGATGAATGATGACAAAATCACCCCTAACTGGTATTCAATGATGTATCTGTAATTCTGATTTTATGAGTTTGTCATTAGAAACATTTAAGCAACTTACGTAAGTTTACAAAGACTTTGATTCCTTTCTCTAATCAACTTCCCAAACCTTCAGCAAATCTTTAACTCTACCTCAAGCATATCCCAAAATCTATCTTTCCATCTCCAACTTTATTACCACCAGCCAGACCAATGACCTGCCTCTTGCTTGAGCTAGTGCCGTAATTTCCTATCTAGGATCTTGACTACCTCTCTTCTCCCCCAGATCCATTCTCCGGATACTGCATGAGTAATATTTGTAAAGCTGATCAAATAATAACACTCTGCAATTTGAAACCTCCAATGTTGTCCCAATGTACAAAAAATAAAATCCAAACCACTTACCTTGCGTATCTCTCTGGTATCTCACCTTTATCCAGCACACTGCTCAGACTGATCTCCTTCACATTCTTAAAGTAGGACAAGTTCATTGTTGCTTTGTAGTCTCTGCATAAACTGTTTCCCTGCCATGAATGCCTTTTCCCTGACCTTCAGATCTCAGCTAAATTACTTATCTAAAATAACAACTTACACATTTCCTATTTTAATTCTCTACATAATATTTATTTGATGTTTGTCTTACTATGCTATTTACCTTCTGTCTTCTCCAAAGAATGCAAACTCCAGGATAGCAGGAATGTCTTGCTTATAGCTTTACTGTTTTGTTCACCACTATACTCCTAGCACTTTGAACAATCTGGCACATAGTAGGAACTCAATTTATGCATGTTGAATAAAAGTATCAATTAATGACTAATAAGTTGTGGAATCAGGACCAGAAACCAGGTGATTCTTTCCATTATACTATTTAAAAAACAAAAAACAAAAACAAAAAACAAAACAAAAAACAGTGATTTCAAGGCTATCAATTCTTATAATAGAAATATGGTAGTGACAGGGGGATAGAAGAAGGTGAGTAAGATGGAGTCTCTGCAGGCGAAAAGCTTACAATCTTTCTGGGGAGTCATGCACACGCCACACACACACACACACACACACACACACACACTTTTCAAAAAGCACATGTGAGAAATGCCGAAACACTGGTACAGACATGAAACGGTAGAAAAGAAAGAAAGAAGTACAGGATGGGATCACAAAAAGTCTGCATTTAGGTGGTTAGCCTAAGCTGCATCTTGAAGAAAGCATAGGTCAATACATATTCCAGCAAACTGCAGCCCATTAACACTTTGGCCTTTAGGAGGTCTGGATTAATAATGCCAACTGAGAGGGGAGGACCAGGTAGACTATGAGCTAATGACATTGCTTATATGTTTGCTGTAAGTATTCTGACATCTCTTGGCCATGGGCTACAGGATCCAGAGAGATGCTCCTTTCCTGCCTGAGGAAATGGTGATTCAGCTTCCCCAGCCATTTCTTTGTGTGCTTGCACAGAACAAAAGCTGTCATCTGTGCTGAATGTTGCCAACGTGGCCCTCGGCTGGGATATTGGAACAGCCACTGAATGAGATGAGAACATAAAACTAGTATCTTTTGTGATCAGCATAATTTAAAAACTTGGAATCTGTGACAATAATGACTAAAATGATAAGAGCTGGTTTTCAAATAAAGTGTAATGGGAAGCCTGAAAAAGAAATAGCTTTGAAAATGAAACTCAAAATGAAGTAAATTAAGTCTCAAGTACATTTATGCAAGTCCCTGATGATTGTGGGGTGTGGAGGAAGGAGGAAGAGTATTTTACTTTGACTATACTCTTCCTTCTTGACTAATCCCATGCAAAACTAGAGGTCCAAAGTTATTTATAAATCTGGATATTTGAAATGAAAATTGGGGGGGGGATTTTAATTAGAACAGCATTCTGTGATTCTGAGCATATATTCCTGCATAATTTCACAACCGTAAGTTAAATTACTGTGGAGTTAGTAAACAGTGAAAATCATCATGATACAAATACTTTCACATCCTCCATGTACTGACTAAAAAACAGCATAATACTACCAACTTGAAAACTGGAACCAGTTTGAATCCTCTGTGCTTAAACATTAAATCATTCAAAGGTATTATTTTCTTTTGCTGTGATACAAGAAGATATATATCTCAATGGTAATAAAATTGAGAGCAACCAAGTTAACAGAAAAATCTAAAATTTTCCAAAGCTAAAAAGAACATTTTCCGGAAGACAAATACATCTTCCACCTTATATGACAGTATTACAGATCTGCAGTTTAGTGTGATCACTAATCAAGAACCCCATGTGGTGGAACCAAAATGTCTGCCACACTGTTCCCTCAAGAGAATGCATGCATTACTGAAAATCCTCTATATCAAAAAGTATGCACCTACCAGCTTTTATCTCTTCACAAGACCAATATACTTTACTTAGGACAGCTCTAAAAGAATAGGAGATTTATGCCAGGAAGCCTGGAGTTCAAATCTAGATTTGACCATTAATAAAATATACTAACAAGAGACACGGACAAAAGCTCTGAGTTTCAGACTTCTCATCTATAAAATGAAGAAAGTAACTCCTACCCTGCAGTATTATTTTGAGGATTACTGGAAATGTAGTACATTATGGCACAGAATCACAGCCCTGGCACATGGTAGGCATTCAATAAATGTTAAATGTAGAATACTTCAGAGGTATTCTATCCTGGTTATTTTTCTATTGAAAAAAAATCAATTAATCCAAGCTAGCAAACCAAGAAGGAATGCAAAGTATTTTGAATTTAAAAATAGGTCATCACCCTTCACTACATACACAGGATGAATCCAGGTAAATAAGGCATACAGGGACATCTACAAAGAATAATAGAGGCCTAGGAGTCAGTTTGAAGAAGGAAGAACTAGGGAAATTATGCTAAGTTGTGAAGATTTAAAAGCTGGTACAACTTCAGGAAAGCCTGTGCTTTAATTTACTAATGGAAGAGGTCTGAGAGCAGGAGAAGAGAGGATCAATTCACAGAGAAGACACCACAGTCAACTAAGCCAAGAGCTTCACACAAAGATCGGTTGTCTGTATCCTGTTATTCCTGGCACATGGTAAGCACTAATATATATTGAATGATGAATGAATGATACCAACAAAAATAGTGGAAAAGAAATCAGAGATCAAGTGACTGAGTAGATGCTCAATAAATACTTTCTGTATTGAACAAATGAATGAAGGTTTGAGTCTACCAAGCAACCAATGACTAAAAGGACAAATATGTTCTCAGAATATCCTGTCAATAAAAGAATTCAAAGTCCATGATAGAAACTAGGATTCCATGGTAGGGGTCAGAGGAAATCAAGAATATCAAGTTGGCCATCTTAAAAAACACTCTGGATGTACCTGGTTGGCTCAGTTAAGTGTCTGCCTTTGGCTCAGGTCATGATCTCGGTGTCCTGGGACTGAGTGAGCCCTGCATCAGGCTCTCTGCTCAGCAGGGAGTCTGCTTCTCCCTCACCTCTTACCTTCCCCCCATTTCTGCTCTCTCTCAAATAAATAAATAAAATCTTAAAAAAAAAAAACACAACCCACTCTGGCACCATTTTTGAGCCTTCAGACACATACCTCAGACTACCTCTTTCTAAGTGAGCCATAAAAGCTATGTACCTGAAAAACAGCAAAGAGGTGTTAACTTCAGCCTGCTCCCTTTATAGGAGATAACTTATAGATGATACAGCGCTATGTAAATTATCATCTTTAGAGGTTGGATCAGACACAGATACTATTGATAACAGGGCCTGCTTCCTTATTCCCATGCCATCTGTAGATTTTTGGGAGAAGTTTTTACTCAAAAGAAGATCAAACAAACACATATGAGTATTACTAAAAGCTTAGGAATATATCAGGAAATATTACAACCCTTATCAATAATTCACTGAGAAAGCTGACTTATTTGCTTTCCTGCCAATTTAAAAACATGCCTCTAAGCATATTATTTTACCTCGAAAAATAGGTTGGCTCATAAGGAGCTCCAGAATGCTTCAAGCCAAACTAGCTGATTGTCACTACAGTATTATCTTGAAATACTGGGAAACTGTCTACCCTCACTTTTGAAGGCAACTCTCCAGGTTGGACAAGCCATGTGATCTCCAGGGTAATACCTGTCAGTGGAAGGTTTACCTGATATTATGGATCCAGAACTGTGTTAAACATTTAAAAGGTGTCAGTTACTTCTTGTCCTATATAGGCAACTAATACATAAGTATAGATGCTAATTTTGTAATTTTTAAATATTTTAATAAATATTTTTCTTGTAATCTATGATATTATATACAGCACCAGAATAATGGTTATTTCTAAATATTATTTTATGAAAATAAAACTTCAATTTTTTGTAAGTCAAATTCCTGACAGGGGTGGCTGGGTGGCTCAGTCATTGAGTGTCTGCCTTCAGCTCAGGGCGTGATCCCAGCATTCTGGGATCGAGGAGCATCAGGCTCCTCCGCTTAGAGCCTGCTTCTTCCTCTCCCACTCCCCCTGCTTGTGTTCCCTCTCGTGCTGGCTGTCTCTCTGTCAAATAAATAAATAAATAAAATCTTTAAAAAAAAATTCCTGACAAATCATAATGTTTTAAGTCATAATGCACATACTATTAACTCTGGTAGCATCATGAGTGAGAGATGATACTCGAGCAAATATAAAGAGAATCAGTTCAACAACCCCTAACATATATACCTCCTCATGTTGTCTATGACTTGTTTTCAGTGGTAATCTTTACATTGTTTCATTTTAGCAATCTGCACGCAACATTTCACATGTCTTTTGATCCATTAAACAAAAGCACCAATGGCACTAGAGTTCATAGAATAAAATCTCCTCGTTTTCTGACTCCTGATTTAGTCATAAATTTAGAGTTTATTATAAAAGCACATATATATTCTGGAAAGAAAAATCAAAAGGAGTTAAATTTGATAAGTACTTCTTTGGGTATTCATGTCTAACTGAACTAATTGGGATAGAGAACTACCACATCCTAGTCCGAAGAGCTGAACACAAGTTTTTTAACTTCTTTTTAAAATACCTTTTATAGGGTTGCCTGGCTGGCTCAGTCAGTACAGCATGTGACTCTTGATCTCAGGGTCATGAGTTTGAGCCCCATGATGGGGGTAGAGATTACTTAATAAATAAATAATTTTAAAAATACTTTTATATATCTCTATTTTAATATCAAAAAATTTCTTAACATGAGGGGCTGTGTGTAGGGCACACAGTTGTTTATTCACGGCTGTTGTCTTTTTCTTAATTGGAGAAAGAACCTGAGTTTTGTCTGGGGTTCAATTCTTTCTTCTCAAACCTGAGGATGTGATGAAAGGATCGACTGGATTAGTCTATTCCAGGGGTCAGCAAAGCAAAGCAGGCCATCTGTTGTATAAGTAAAGTTTTATTGGAACCAAGTATATCATTCCGTTACGTATGTATCTCTGGTTGCTTCTGTGCCACTTTGGCAGAATGAACTATCCATAGCAAGGACTGTATTGTCTGCAAAGTCTAAATAGTGTTCACTGTCTGGCCCTTTACAGAAAATGTTTGCTACCCTTAGCATAAACCAATACTAATCATCTCATTTCATTTATCAATGACTGGTTTTAATAAATGGATATGACAAAATCCTATCCAATAAGTTATATAGAAAAATCTATAAAAAACTTCTGGAAAGACCATCCTTGCTATTCAAGAGGAACATACATAAAGAAATAGTCTCTCTTCTTTTCAATACTTATATGTTTGTATACAGTAAACAAAATCTGGCCAGCATGTTTTTTTGTTTGTTTCTTTGCTTCCTTAATGGGAGAAAAACTGTCTGTTGAAGAAATCAGAGTGAAAAAAAAAATGTGGTACCTTGATGAAGTCACTAAATCACCAGATTAACCAATCTTGCAGGCTGCCTATCCAAGCGCTTCTTTTTAGGTAAAATAATAAAGATGCTCATTTTTAAGCCTAGTGGGTGAGGGCTTACTTTTACTTGCAGCCAAAACATCCTAATAATATTCTCATATCCTGGAATGTTAGAGAAACAAATGACTGGCTGGGAAGAAATAAGGGAACAGATGTGAGTGAGCTAAGGAAGACCTCCTCTCAAAAGACATTTTATTTTTATGATAATGCAAGATCTGAAGGATGATGGAAGATCCACACTGCTTTCTACTGAATGCAGTAAGAATTCTGTATTTATTGTATATTTTAGAATTCTACTCCAAGTAATTAGGGCTACTTACAATTAATCCATGATTGCAAATAGTCACTATTACAGCTATGTATTTTTTTTAAACAAAATGGTAGATTATTTCACAGGTAACTAGAGAAGGAAGAGATTATACTAACTTCATATTTATTTTAAAATTTTTCTACCAATGTATGTAGTATGATTTAAGTCAATCGCATTTAAAATGCCATTCATTCAACAGATATACTGAGCACCCTCTAGGTGATAGGCAATTGAGATATAGCAAAATACAAGAACAAAAAAAAAAGATTCCTGCTCTTAAGGAGCTTATATTATAGTGGGGGCAGCCAGATGACAATCCATAAGATAAATAAGCAATATAAACAGTATGACAAAAGGTAACATAGCATGCTAAAGAGGACTGGGACTATTGGAGGGATTCCTGGGGAAGAAAAGGGTGTACTATTAAATAGGGGGGTCCACATGAATTCAATGGTATGTAACGTAAGGAAATACTTGAAGGAATTAAAGGGGTAAAGGAAGAAGTCTGTCAGAGGCTTCAGAGAGTACAAAGTTAAAACGCAGGTCTGTGCCTGGCAATGTTCAAGGTCACTGTGGCTGGACCAGAGCTAGTGAAAGAGTCGTAAAGGAAGAAATCACAAGGCTACAACATGTAAAAATCTGAGGTTATTCTAAGGACTTCGGCTTATACTCAGAGTGAAACGGGCGCCACTGTAGGACTTTAAGCAGAGAAGTGTCAGAATTTGACACATAATTTAAATACATCACAGTTGGTGAAACTAGCAGTGATTGGGGTGTGGGGCAAGCATAAAAGTAGGGGAACTATTAAAAGGTTTTATAGTAGTCTAGGAGAGAGATGAAGGTAACTGAGACCAGGATGATGGAAGTGAAGGCGGTAAAAACGCTATCCATTTCTGAGTGTGCGTGTGTGTATTTCTATCTCAAAAATCTTTTTTATCTTGCAGCAATTTCAACTATACTGAAAGTTGCAAGAACACTAAAAAACACCCCTAAACCCTTTATGTACATTCACCTACTAAATTAGTTTCCTAGGGCTGCTGGAACAAAGAACCACCAACTAGGTGACTTAAAACAATAGAAATTTATTGACTCACAGTTTGTGAAGCCAGAAGTCTGAAATCAAGGTGTCAGTAGGGCCATGCTCTCTCTAAAACCTGTAGTGGAATCCTTCCTACTCCCTTTTTAGCTTCTGGTGGTTTACTGGCAAGCTTGGCTGTTCTTTGGTTTGTAGATGCATAATTCCAATTTCTGCCTCTGTGTTTACATGGCATTCTCCCTGAGTGTCTCTGTGTCTTCACATGGCCTGCTTCTTAAGAGGATACCACTAATTAAATTAGGGGCCCATTCTACTCTATACACCTCATCTTAACTAATTACATATGCAATGGCTCCATTTCCAAATAAAGTCACATTCTGAGGTACTAAAGGTTAGGACTTCAACATATCTCTTCTTGGTAGACACAATTCAACCCATAATACTAAGTTATAACATTTTGTCCTATTTGCTTTCTTTATACATATCCATATCATTCTTTTTCCTGAACATCTGAAACAGGTGTCATGGACCTACACCTAGATTAGTTCAGTGTGTCTTTAAAAAGGGATATTTCCTTTAATACCCACAGTATTGTTACTATCTTCATTGAACTGAGTATGTATACGGAACTTTAATCTACTGATGTTATCTCGTTTTTGTTAGTTCACCTAGTAATATGCCTTATAACATTATATTTCTTACGCTTCCAAATCCAGGCTATCATCTACTTAGTCACTACAAACCTTTAGTCGGTTTTAATCTGAAAAAGTTTCCCAGACTTTTTCTTTTATGATATTGCTAGTTTTGAAGAATAAAGTTGATGGGCCATTTTTATAGTCCCTTATATCACCTTAATATTATCTTTCTAGAGTTTATATTCCTTCAAACTTAGAAGGCTGTTTTTATATAGGAGAGTCCTGAAGCATTAGGACCAGTCAGGGCCAGATCATTCTATAATTGACAATGCCAGAGATGCTAGGATACATAGGGGGATTCTTCATATAGAAAGAAATCCTGCAGTGAAGGGAGAATAGATCAAGGGGTGTAGCTTGGGAATCTAAGTATTTGGGGGGATGGAGAACTATGTTTTTTTTGTTTTGTTTTGTTTTGTTTTGTTTTTTTTTTTGCTGCAGGAGAAAGCGGGTAAAGAAAGGGACAGTCAGCTGTGGTAAAGGCTCATCGTATGAGTGGATTTAGGTATCCCCCTATGGCTGATGCAACAGAATCAGAGGAAAATGAGGAAATCAAAGCAAGCGCATTACACAGCTCATGATTTCAGCAGTTGTCATCTTAATAATGAAGCTATAAGTGGGGTGCCTGGGTGGCCTAGTCAGTTAAGTGGTTGACTCTTGGTTTCAGCTCAGGTCGTGATCTCCGGGTTGTGAGTTTAAGCCCTATGTCAGACTCTGCACTTAGCAGAAAGTCGGCTTCCAAGTCTCTCTCCCTCTCCCTCTGCCCCTCCCACTTTTGCGCGCTCTCTCTAAAATAAATTAATAAATCTTTTAAAAATATAAAAATTTAAAAAAATAATGAAGCTGTAAGTATTTAAATTCTGTTATATGCCTGGATCACATGGCAAAATACACACTCACCACCACCACCACCACCAAATATTTTCTCTTGTTACGTATTTTTATAAATATTGGCAAGCCAATAGTGTTTTTGGTAAAAATTGAGAAAGTAGAAAAGAAAAATCAGTAAATCATTCACAGAGAAAGTACCCATAGTTGTAATATAAAACAAACCCCACATGTTGCTCTATGTAACTCCCAACTGCTCTCCTAAAGATTTAATTTTGTAAGATATGGTCTAGGCCACTCCCTAAATCAAGAAGTATCTGTATATACAAGACGGAGTCAGGACTTAAAAGACCCGAAGTGATCTGAATGAATATGTGAATAAAATATTTGAAATACAGAAGGGGTGAAACGATTTTTGGAGAGAGGGACCAGCCTAGTGAGGCACTACATGGGTAGAGAGGGGGGGATTTGAGAGACCTCAGGGCGAAGGAGCCCCAAAAGTACAAGAATGACAAATAATGACCAAGAGAGTTTTCAAATTATTTGCTATGGGATATACTCATACTTTTCTCCAGTTTTAGCACTCTTATAGTATCTTTAATACAGAGGCTACACTGCTTACTGATTCTTTTGTGTGTAAAAATATATTATTTGGAGTAAACTTGAAGGGGACATGGGAGTTGAGTTCTATGTGTGGGTTAATGACACCCCCCCTCCCAAAAAAAATAACCACATTATGGTGGGAAGCCTGGGATGAGAATACAGGAGATTCTCACAGAGTAAATGGCTAGGGATTAGTAAAAATTCCTGGGAAGATTACAGATTTTCAAGGCTATTGAACCGGTAATGTTAAAGCCATAAAGTCCAAGGAATAATGATTAACCCAACTAACAGCTGGATATATTGTGGAATATATAGAGAATTTTACTAAGAGGTGTGGGGGTGTGTGTGTGTGAGATATATGTATATTTAGTAAATGCATATATGTATGTACATATATTGTGTGTTGTGTGTCTGTAATAGTCTTCAAAATCCTGACCCCAATATGCATACTGATATATACAATATACATACCAACATATACAATATGCTCAAAGGATGGAATTGGAAAAGAACGAGGCCCAGAGAAGGCTTTAGGGATGTAATGGGCTCAGAATGGGTAGGGGGATCTGCTAAGATAAATGGTAGTGGTTGAGGATGGGGGTCTATAGGTTCATCATTTTTTGTCTCTTCCCCCAACCTGGAGACCCTTGGGTGACTGTGCCACACCTCTGAGATGTGGACCAGAATTCTAGTTTAGAGTATTCATGTTCAATACCCAGCTCCTGAGGAAGCAGTGTGCTGCTAAATAAATAAATAAATAAATACATAAGTACATAAACAAATAAAATAACAAAAATATCTCTACTACCTGATACCCATGTCTGAGGTCCAGCTCAACTCTATGGAGCACTGTATCTATTCTTCCCTGTGCTTTAGGACTCCTTTTGTTTCTGTGCTCCCACTAGAAGGACCCTTCTATTATAATTATTTAAGAAAAGAAAAATGAGAGAAAAATTAGATAAGAGAACCCTACCTAGATCCACTCACCAGCTTAGATTGAGTCCCATTTTTTTCTGTTCTTTTTTGCATTTTACTAAGTCAATGAATGAGATGAGACTTCTCAAGAAAAAAGACCATTACCTTTCTAGTGGAACAGGCTGAGCAGGCCAAAGATTAAAGTGGAGTGTAGGGCTTCTAGACAAAGTTCACACATGAACTTACAGAGGACTCCAGGGTAGAAGCTCTTAATGCTGGGGCGCCTGGGTGGCACAGCGGTTGATCGTCTGCCTTCGGCTCAGGGCGTGATCCCGGCGTTATGGGATCGAGTCCCACATCGGGCTCTTCCGCTATGAGCCTGCTTCTTCCTCTCCCACTCCCCCTGCTTGTGTTCCCTCTCTCACTGGCTGTCTCTCTCTGTCGAATAAATAAATAAAATCTTAAAAAAAAAAAAAAAAAAAAAAGCTCTTAATGCTGGTCTAAGACTTTATTAAGGCTGCTCTGGAAAGCAACACTGAGCCTCTACCACCCTCTGATTACAGGATAAAAGCATAGCTCTCATCACTATAGGTCTAAAAATATACACCCATCCTCAGCACAGGAAATATTCACCATTCACCTGAGGGTCACTTACAGAAACTCTTCATTATTTGAGTTTTATGAAGAAGGAACATGGGAAAATATTTTAATCCACTTTAAAAATGAATTTTTATCCACTTCAAAGAACAGAAGGAACCCAGAGTTCTACCAATTCAAAGTAGAAAATTGTACTTCTCATGAATAATGAAGTTCCCCAGCAGGTCTATGTAGAAAAGAGTGAAAATGGATCCCAGCCCCTCTATCTTTTCCTGCTTTTTGGGGGCAATGTAGAGTCAAGAAGACAATGGCCTCACTTGAATCCTCACTGTCAGGATCTCCTTTCTCACACATCTCCACCTCCTCCAGGGACCCAAGTGACTGCCATCCTACAACACCAACCCTTCTTACTCCAGCATCACCACATAAAATTGTGAATCCATCTGACATGTTTTTCATTCTCCTGAATATAATCCCAGAGAGATCATCTACAGAGTTTCTCAGGATGTTGGCTTCTTCCATTCTAATATTTCCAGGCATGGTCCACACCTTCCACACCAGCCTAGTGGTGGACATCTCTGAAGGACTTGTTCCATCCCACTTCCTCGCATCATGTTCTACTCCGAGAGCACCTTTCTCCCTATCTATCACAGACATCTCTCTGGGCACACCCTAAATGTGGAGGCCAGTAGCTTCTTCTTTGGCTTAGATGTCAATGACATATGAAGATACAGAGTAATAAAGAATATGTATTTGCAGATTTGGGCAAAGAAAGAAAAGGAGGGCCATTTCTCAAAAAACTCAGGCAAACTATGTGATGAACTCTAGTACCTATAACTCTTCTAAAGCAATTGAAGGGAAACAAGAGCAGATGTGTAGAAACAGCATCTCCCAAATCCCAGAAAGTTGGGTGATGATTTGCAGCATAAATAAAACCAGCTCTTCCAGGGTCTCTTAGCTAGGCACAGAGAGGTTTTTTTGGCTATAGTCCTGCCATATAGTGTAGCCGTTCTCCAGAAGAGTAACCCTTTGTTTTATTCAATGTAAAACCTATCCCCACCCAAAGCCTAATGCAGGCTAAAGAATGCCTACCGCTTTCTCAGCTGCAGCTTCTGTCCCACCCTAAGGCCCAGATCCAGTGCCTGTCTGGAACTCAGCCTCAATTATCGCCCTTACATGTGGCTCAGATTGAGCCTCAGGCCCAGCTCCAAGCCTCTCTCCCATTCAGAGAGGGACTATAGAATATCCCTCCCTAAAAGAAAGACAAGCAACCTCTCACCCCACCTGAAATTCTACACCTGAAAATGGCATTTGTTGCAGAAGCAGTTATAAAATTGTGGGCTTAATTTACCCTCTGAGACCCAAAGATCTCAGAAAGCATTTACTCCTCCAGCTTTCAACATCCCATAGGACAGGGTGAACTTACAAGCCTACAGGCTAGTCCTTCCTGAAGGATTTATTTTGAACAAGGAAATGTGGAAACAACTTGCATGTCACAAAACAGATACATAGAAGAGGAGAGGGGTCAGTCCACAGCATACAAAAGACTATAGCACCAATGAAGTCTAAATGTAAATTACCAGGAACTTCTCAGGCCTGGAGGGTAAATGAGGACTCTTATAGACCTCTGTGTTGAAGGGCCAAAGGATCTCAAGGAAACTGAACTGAAGCACCCAGAAAGATTTTATATAGAAGATCCAAATAATTCCCACTAAGAAATGACTTGGGGAGGTGTCTGGGCCATAATCTGGGGATGGGCACAAAGATAAGTTACCAAGGAGCTAAGAAAGCTATCCAAAGAAGACTCACTCTCAGGGCTGATGCTGAGAAGGAGACAAGAAAAAGATCTGATGAGTCACTCACGGAATTACCCAATGGCCCAAGGAAGACCTTCACCAGAAGTATCCCAAAAATAGCAGAATGTATACTGGAGCAAGCAGCAAGAACAGATCAATGAGGGTATGATCCATGGGGGTAAGCATCCTTCCTGGATTATTGGCCATTCTACACTGCCCCCTCCTAAAAGTCCCATTCCCTCTTGGAGACCAGAAACTTGGTATCATCAATAAATGAGACATACCAATGTGAATGCTTCTTGGGAGCTTTCTTTCCTTGATCCATGCTCTTGATTGGTACTATAAGCCCACTTCATTTGCTTTCATGAGTGGCAAAAGTGGGGCCTACTCCAAAAGATCCTTTAATTCATAAAATTATGGTATTAGATGAAAGAGACTCAATCTAGCCTTTTTACCACACCCTTTTCTACTCGGTCACCCATATTTCAGGGGCAGATTTACTCAATACTTGAGCTGAGAAAACACGTAATTTAAAAAAATGTAGTACCTACACTGGACTATTTTCTCGTGTGGGAGAGCAAGGCCAGAGGCATGACATGGTCCCACTTTCATATTTGTGATGGTCTTACATAGACTCATCAGGCTAGAGAAGATGCCAAATACATTTTCAACCCTCACACTTTGCAACAAAGAGAAAACCTGACAGAGTATACATTAACTGGAAGCTGAAAGGGTGTCCCAGAGATGACTACAACAGCAGACTATGAACCCAGGGATAAGAATGAGAACAGTGCCAAAGGAGACTCCTGCCATCACATACCCATGCCTCAGATAGTGAAGAAATGAGACATGAAGTTGGAGATGCCCTGAAGGGCAAATGGTTCTAAGAAGATAGTACAGTATGGCTACAGAGTCCACAGTGCCAAAAAAGCAACAAAGAAAGAAAAGAAGAGAGAAAGAGACATTCTGAGAACCGTAGAGCTCAGAAGTTCCCAATACTAACTGGCAATCTAAGTAGTCTAAGGGTTCTATGAACTAAGGAATGCCCCATACGACCATGATATTTGGTAGTCTAAAATATAGGGAAAACACGCTTTAAACACCACCTTTCTTCTCAGTTAAAGTTTAAAACAGAGGCAGAACCTCAGAACCAGGCTCGTAATGGTATCACTGACTCAGTTTGGCTGCTACTGGCTCAAAGCCCCATCCCCACAGCGTGCACAGCAGGGATATGGCACCTTCCCAGGTTTTATATAACTACATGGAGGGGAGGACAAGCATCCTGGGGTAGCAGGAGCATGGATCATCTATGTTTCAGACCCTAAGATAGATCTAGAGTATTGGTTTAGACACAAATGAAGAAAATGAGTACTTTGGCAGCCTCCGACAAGTAGAGAATCCACAGGGGACACAGATTTGGGAAACTTCCACACCAGAGAGAAAGAGCCACCCTGCAAAAAAGAGAGGATCAACAGAAATCTGCTGAGTGAGCTATCCCAGTTCTTGCCCCAAAGGGATACAGGCTCTTCAAAAACCAATTCAGAGAAAGGAAGAGTCATTTGCCTCACTGGGTTCATCCAAGAAAAGAGAAAAGTCAGCAAGTTTCCCTACAGAATGGTAAATCAGTATCATCAGGCTTTGTGCAGAGCCCAGGCCCTGTTCAAGACAGAGCTGGCTTTTAGGTAGTGTGGACACTGAAGACCTGGAATACACATCAGTAATGGGCTTGATCCAGGAAAGGAGATTGCATCTAAGGCATATACTTCAGGCAAGAGAGCACAGACAACATATCGAAGAACTCTAGGCTCAGGCAGAGCCCACAGTGAAACAATCCTGTTATTACAGACCTTCCTCCTCCTTTAAGCAAAGTAAAGTGACAAGTGCCACATTCTACTTCCTTCAAGGAGATTCTAAAGGCCTGGATTTTTAAGCAGGAGTAGGCAATTCAGAAACATGGACTGATGTCCTAGAAAGAAAGAGGAAGTCAAATGTGACTGAAGTATCCTCTTTCCAGGCCTCCCAAGAAGCCGGTGTCCCCATTCTATCACCACCAGCTGCTATCCATGACGGAAGATACCACAGCTCACTCATGCCCCTGTTCTAGGCTCTGTCTTTTGAGACTAACATTTCAAGTATGCCTGAAAAATCCTCCTTCATTTCCTCCTATAAAGGGAAATATCTTCCAATGAAAATTTCCAATCCATGTGGACAAAATGTATTTCACTAGTTTGTTCTCCTAAAAGGATGGTCTCTGTTTCTCCTTCCAAAAGTATTTCTTCCAACTATATTGGTTCTTCTAACGAGATTAGTGTCTTCTCTAGTCAAGGCTTATATAATTTCAGTAGCTTGGGCTGATTAAGTGAGCATCATTCTCAAATAGGACATTTCATCCAAGGCTTTGGTTTTATAGTCATTATTTCCAGTTATATATAATCCAAATATAAAAAAGCTGCTCTCCTTCCCAGTGGGCCAAAAAAAAAAAAAAAATTGATTTAAGCTCAAACTTGACAAGAACACAAACAGTTAAAGACTAAAAAACCAGATTATCAACTCAACAGAGAACAAATCTCTATAAACTGTTAGTTCACTTACAGAGACCACCAAATGGTCAGACCTTAAAACAAAATTCCTGATCATTCTTGTCACTAATGAAGAATAACTTATCAGGCCAAAAATGAACCCAAAACAAACATACACAGACACCATGGAATTAGTAACAGAACGAAATTAAAAAGAGAAAAACAGAGGAAACAAAATTCTATTGCTTCTTTGGATTCACCTTTAGGAGCCAAGAAAAGACATGAGTAGCTTTAAATTTCCTATAGAGTATACTTCTTTTGTGACAAAATTCACCTGGCTCTGACAACTGAACCCTCTGGATATCTCAGTGGAAGATCTCCAAAGCTCATAAAATATAATCAATTTTTAGAAAGTCAAAATCATGATTTTCATACAGATATAAGATTGACAGGTATTAAAGATTTTATTTTACTCATAATGAGCAAACCAGTCAGATGTTATAACTGCTTCCTGTTTCTAGATATATTTTGAAAGCAGATCCAAAGTCTTTCCGAAAGATGGAACATGTGATGTGAGTTATTGAACTCACTTCTTTAGAATATGTGAATCAAAACTATAATTTTATCTACCAACCATATGTAAATAGCTTTTTTTAATCCAGCATTTTTATAGTTGATTTTTCAGTATTTGTGAACACCAAAAGCATGTTCAGTATAATTCAAAACAAAGAAGAAAGCACCTGCTGTTAGGAACAGTCATTTTAAGTTGAACAAAATTATTCAGGAGGGGGAAAAAAAACACATGCTGGGTTAGTGACTTTATCTCAAAAGTGCCAGTTCTCAACCAAGACAAAAACAAACTTACGGGGAAATTTTGCTTGGAAAATAGCTCCCAAATCACCAATAATTGGATTACAGGAAGACATATTTGGTTCTATTAATGTTATAATGAGTTACATATTCAATAGCCTTTTGGCTGATTGACCTATAATTTTAAACACTAACTTGGATAATTCATAACATATACAATGAGCTGCATATTCAGTAGCTTTTTTAGCTGCCTACTCCATATTTTAAACACTAATTCAGATAGTTCATAATTCATATAGATGGTAGATATTACATATTGGCTATTTATTAAAGAAAACTTGGAATCTCCTATTTAGTGACAAAGGGATAAACAAGAAACAACTAATGTTGTATCTCCAGACTTTATTATAGATGATTAACAACTTTATATCACCTCTATTCAGTTAATGCTATTGTTTATTTATGGTCTTGTCTTTGAGTAGATAACAACTAATACGTAGGCAGGTAGGTAAGTAAGTAGGTAGGTAGATAATAAAGAGATAGATGAAGCTGAGAAAGGAAAAAGGAAAATACAATTGATAAAACTGCTTTTCCATTTACAAAGGGGTATCAGTCACTGCATTCTAAACTAGGCACCACCTAGTGTAGTGTACTTGCTGAGATGCCAACCTCAGCAGTACTGTCCCAGACATGCTGGAGCATAAATGTTAACATGGTAGAACATCATGTAATTGATGATGAAATTACACTTTGCTGGAACCTATTGGTTCTATTATATTGTTTTCTCAAGAATCCATTCATTGTTGGAAGGGATTTGCTGTGGTTACTGTAAATGCCTAGAGGCATTAAATACCTATTCTTGCAGGGGAACCAGCAACAACAGAGAGAACACCAACTAAAATTGGTTCATATTATTTGCTTATGTTATGATCTAATTTGTATATAGAAATGTAACTACCAAACCACCAAAACTGGTGCTGTTGCTACCTTCTCTGAAAATTTGTTTGATTAGCCCACCTCTGTTCACTCAACCTGTGATCAACAGGATGCTTTTTTCTGATACTCCAGTTAGGACAACATGATAGTTAAAAACAGAACGATAATTACTAATCCATGAGAGATTAAAACTTTGGCTTTTCTAACATTAATTTTAAGCCAATCGGCTACTGAACTTTTACTTAACTTACAAAGAGAGCAAAATTATAGGAGGAAATAACACTGGATAAATAGTAGACTGGGAACCTAAGTATAACATGCCTGGGGACATATGACTTCATTTCCCTGTGTTTTCTTTTCTTTTCTTTTTTTTTCCCCTCAAAAATTAACGAAATATTTGTTAGGGGAGTTTTAGTATGTTTAACACATTCTGCTGAATATGAATTTTCAGTATTCACACAAGTTAGTTATCCCTTTATGCATAGCTTAGTAGTGACACCCCATCATCTTTTACAACCCACACATCTAATATATGGATTAGCTAATAGTCTTTAATATTTGGGGTCTTCTAAAACCCCTGAGGTGGCCAAGTTTGTTTTCTATTACTGTTTAAGAAATTAGGCACAATTCATGAGTGCCATTTTCAATACCTAATATATTATTTCAATAATGCATCAATCACTTTAAAATGTTGAAAAACATTTTACAACATAGTTATGACAATTTCCCAAATAAAGCTTTTTTGAAGGTCATGTTGGAATCATTACAGCCAATAGATTTTCAGGTTCACTTTAAGCAGAACCATTTTGTGTTGCAGATAAAATATATTTCACTGATAAACTGAAACCAAACAAGTTTCCTATGTAGTTGCCCTCAATAAAATGTTAACACAATGAGTCCAGCCTAATCATGAGCAGTAACCAGATGGCTAGGCAATATTTGACACATGACTTATCTGTCAATGCTTATAGCTACATACTCAATTCATTCTGGGTTTGACCTTGATTGTCTTACAGACTCTGTCAATCACAATGGCATGTGATTCTTCAATCCAAGGTAAATTTCCTCTATAACTACAATCAGATGGTTGCTAAGGCATTGCTGTCAGTCACAGAGTTATCCCCAAAGGTAGGCTTTCTATGAGTGTATGTGATAGTCAACAAACTTTCAGTTAAAATGCCATCAAAAGACAATTTATGCTGTATTTGAGATAAGTTTGCCAGGCCTAGCTATCAGGAGAGTCCAATTCAAGAAATTGAATTGGGAACTTAATTCAATGGATAAGGAAGGTCAAGAGTAACCCTAACAATCAAATTATAATTGTAAGAAACTCTATTCAAATCAAGTCTGTTACACAATACTTAGGGAAGTCTGGGTCATTCAAAAATCCTCTTGCAAGGACCACCAAATGAGCAAGTGGACCCAAAATATGTGTTTCTGATTTGAAAAGCAAGAGACAAAATTAGTTATCAAAGAGAGTTAAGTTTGGATCACAGCTCACTATTCACTATACAACTTTGATAAGGTGAAACTTTCTGAGCCTCACTTTCCTAATGTGTAATGTAAGGATACACAACTTATCTTTTTGGACTTTATGAGGATTAAGTTAGGTAATGAATGTAAATATACTTAGCGTCATATAGATCTAGTAAAGCAGTTCATAAATGTTGGTTTTTTCCCTATCCTTCTAGCTAACTTTCTAATATAAAAAAGTAGGGGTTTGTTTAGGCTAAACATATTTTTACCAGAGCATGAAATATAAACAGATCGAAAACCTATAAATCAGAAAGCAAACTATACGTTATGACTCATATTTCTACCATGTAGATATTGATCAATATAATCAATATACCTACACTATTAATTCACTAGCCACAAACTATATATGGTATTGAGCAACAAAAATGTAGTTAAATTTTGGGGGGCTTAAAATAACAATAAACATTTATTATTTCACATAATTTTTGTGGCTCAGAAATTTGGGATAAGTTTAATTGGGTGGTTCCATAGGTTGCAGTCAAGAGGTCATCCAGAGAGGCACCTGAAGGCTTGACTTAAGACAAGAGGATCTGCCTTCAAGATGATACACTCACATGACCAGCAAGTTGATGTTGGCTTTGGCAGCATGTCTTAGTTTTCTGTCCTGTGGATGTCTCCATGAGCCTGCATGAGCATTCTTAAGGCTCCACATCGCCTCTGGTTTCCCCCAGAGCAAAAGATCCAAGAGAGAACAAGGCAAAAGCTCCAATGTCTTTAATGACCTAGTCATGGAAGTCATACTCTCTTATTTCCAAAATGTGGCTAATCTGAATTAAAATGTGCTGTAAGTAAAATGCATATCAGATTCCAAAGACTTAGCACAAAAATAGTAACAATTCATTAATAATTTTTACATTGAGTATCTTTGAATTAATGATTGTTTTAAATAACATATATGACTAAAATTAATTTTACCTGCATCTTGCTGCTTTTTTATGCAACTAGAAGAAAAATTTGAATTGGGCATGTGGCTCACATACTATTTCTAAAGGACCATGCTGATATAAATAGTTGGATCTTTATGGATGTCTAAATGACCAAATTCGGGAACTACTTTTAACTATCATACATGTAGTTCACTCCACTCTAAATAAAGCTTTTGAAGATAAAACAAAAACACTGAGTATGAGTATGTGAATATTAAAAATTCTGATGAAAGAATACTGTGGAAAAAATAAAAGTTCAGTGTAAAATTGCTAATGATGGTGTTGGACATGAAAAACACATTGTCCTCAATGACATTCATAGTGTACACTCTTAATAGGGTAATATTTTTTGTTATAGTTACAGGAAGGAAAGCATTCATCCATGCTGAAAGTTGAAGTTTATTATCTCAACTTCATTGGATGTATGAGGAATCCCATTAATGAAATCTAACTTTCGCTTCTCCTTACCAATTCATCCTATTTGGGGTAATATGGAAATGTCAGTTTGATGGCTCAACTTTACCTACAAAAGAGAAGACCAGGAAGAAAACTTTCTTATTTAAAAAAAAAAAAAATTTAGTTCCACAGATAATTTGTATTTGACCAGAAATATTTTAATCATGTGAGCACTTAATAAGGTACAAATAATTATGTGCAATTACATGATAATTACTTTCAATGTAATTACCATGCCTCTGCAGCTTTGTTAGAGATAATCAGATGGTTACTGGTGAACTGCAAATTAATTGATAACAGGACATTTATAATTGCAAATGATCATGATTACCTTTGAGTACTATGAGCACATTAGAAATATGAGTAGGAAGGCACGAAGATCAGGGACATTCGTTTAACAGGAATGCCACAGAATAAGTAAGATTAGATCATAAATCTACTTGTTTCAGTTCTAAGCCAAAGGATGCCCTCTGCCTATGTTAGCAAATTTTTTGGTCCTATTTCATTCAATATATACACAGCCTATTTGGGGTTAGTCTACCAATCAGCAATCTTCTTCCTCCTTGCACCATCTGTACTGTGATCTGCATTGTGTATTTAAAGGGATCTAAGCAACAAATTATAGTTTTAGAGTTGAAAGGTAAATTGATGGGTGTGCCTATGCAAAAAAAGAAATATAGAGGGATGTACTGTATGGTGACTAACATAATATAATAAAAAATATTATTTAAAAAAAAGGACATGCAAAAAAAAAAAAGAAATATAGAGGATGAGAGAGAGAAAATGCCTTAGATCACAGTGTGAGAGAGACAAGTAATTTCAGATCTCTTCATTTTCAGTCTGGGATTACATGACACTAATATTTCACAAACCTAAATGCTTCACATACTACCTCATAAGGTTGCTGTACTTACATACTGACCCTCTATTACTAATAATTGATTCAACTCTAAAGCAGTTCTCTGTTTTCACCTCACCCTAAACATTCATACGTGAAAATTTATTAGTTTGATGTTAATTACATTTTTTTTTCTAAATCACATTAAAGCCTAACATGCACCTACTATCATAAATACTATATTCTGTTATAGAACGCCTCCCAAACTTCGTGAAACGCTGTGCTATATCACACTCCCACTGTATGCTAGAATTCTTTAAGGTTAAGAATGGCTTAGAATAGTACCCTGGCACATCAGAAAACAAAAAATTCTAAGCACCTTTGTGTAGAGCAATGTATTATATAGTAAATTCAATGGAAAGATCTATGTGTTACCACCCTGGCCCTTGAGAAACTCGAAGCTCTCATACAGTATAAAAGCCTTACACAAAAACATTCAATACCAGGCAGCATGAAATGCATGTACAAAAGTGTACATCCTCCTACAGAATGTCACAGGTCTTAGTTATATCATCCCTGGCAGAAGTAAACAGTAATGGCTTTGCAACAAAGGAAGAAAATGAGCTAGGGCTTGAGGGTATTAAAGTTTAGGAATGTCAAGTAAGGACATACAAGGCAAAAAATGCAGAAAGAAAAATCATGGCATGTGTGGTAGTTAACTTTTATGTATCAACTTAGCTAGGTTATGGTGCCCAGTTTGGCCAAACAGTTGTCTTGATATTGCTGTGAAAGTATTTTACAGATGTGATTAACATATATAATCAGTTGAATTTAAGTAATGATTACCCTCCTACCCTCCATAATGCGGTGGGTCTCATCCAATAAACTGAGAGTCTTACAGCAAAATCTGAGGTTTCCTGGAAAAGAAGGAATTCTGTTTCAAGACTATAACATAGCTGTGTTTCCAGCCAGCCACTTTGCCCTATAGATTTTAGACTCAAGACTGTAACATCAACTCCTGTCTGAGTATCTAGACTGCCAGCCTGTTCTGCAAATTTCAACCTCAAGACATCAACATTAACTCTTGCCTGAGTTTCCAGCCTGAAATCCTACCCTATTGATTTCAGACTTATCAGCCTCCACACTGTATGGACCAATTCATATATATATATACATATACCTATACATATACATATATATATATATATATAATTCCTATATATATATAATTATATATATAATTCCTATATATATAAATGTATATTTATATACATTTATATATTATTCCTATATATATATAATTATATATATATATATATAATTCCTATATATATATATATGTATTCCTTAACACACACACATACAATCCTATTGGTTCTGTTTCTCTGGAGAACCTGATAGAGCTTTTCTTTTTAAGATTTTATTTATTTATTTGACAGAAAGAGAGACAGCCAGCGAGAGAAGGAACACAAGCGGGGGGCGGGGGGGAGAGGAAGAAGCAGGCTCCCAGCAGAGGAGCCTGATGCGGAGCTCGATCCCAGAATGCCGGGATCACACCCTGAGTTGAAGGCAGACGCTCAACGACTGAGCCACCCAGGTGCCCCCTGATAGCATATTAAAATAAAAGTAAACACACACAAGAATACAGGGAAACCACTGAAAAGTAGATTTGGAACAGAGAGCAGAGGAACACTGAAGAATTCAGAAGTGAGGAACAATTCATAAAGTGGCCACTGAAGATGTGTGATCAGAGGAATAAAACAATCCAAGAGGTACTTTAGGGAGACAAATCTATCAGTAGTATTCCTGATGGATCAAAGAGACAAAAGATACTAGATGTAGAGGAGAAACCAGGCAGAAGGTTATTATCAACATTTAATAGTTAACCTTCCCAAACCAATAAAGTCTGTGAAAAGCACACTGATAATGTTGAATTGCTTCCTGTAATAAAAATGATATGGTGATGGGGGCGCCTGGGTGGCGCAGTCGTTAAGCGTCTGCCTTCCACTCAGGGCATGATCCCGGCATTCTGGGATCGAGCCCCACATCAGGCTCCTCGGCTAGGACCCTGCTCCTTCCTCTTCCACTCCCCCTGCTTGTGTTCCCTCTCTCACTGGCTGTCTCTGTCAAATAAATAAATAAAATCTTAAAAAAAAAATGATATGGTGATGAAACTATACACTTTCATCTGTACATTTGACTTAAGAGCTCTTTTGAAAAAAAAGTTTTGGCCATTCTTGCTTTAATCTTTCTTTTTTCATGATTCCTTAATGGATATACACCCTAGAATTACTCACCACTGCAATTCTGCTTTTATCTGTATTTATATAACTATCTGACATGCAACATGGAAATGGATATGCAGTGGTGTTTATGAAAAAAAATTCCCTCTGACTCCTGAAAGTGATTTTTTTAATTCATATTCTTGCATTCATCTATATGTGACTGCAGGTTTCTTGGGTGCTAGCTACAAAGATAACTCTTTGCTGATTTTCTATTGACTTCTATTTGATACAAAATTTATTTCTCAATACATTCTGGAAATTCAGAGAAGGGTCCAATTTCAGGTTACTGACTTTGCCATGATGTTTGTTTCTTGCATAATTAGTGCTAGTATGGAGTAGTTTCTTTATTCTACATTTAAATTGACTTTTAAATATACATCTCCCAAACTATATATCTTAGTAAGTTTAGAAAGCAAAAAAGGAGGTGATAATCTTGGTCCAATTTGCCTGTGGCATATCATGCTAATCTTGTAACACTTTTTCTTTAAAGAAGTCTTATACTAATTACAGTCATTAGTAAATATCCTCCATTATGTGGACCATATGTGCACATCACCAAAACTATTTACTTAATATTTTAAATTTAAATACCTATTTTACACTTGCCATAACCAAGAGAATCTAAGAAACCATGGATTTGACATGCTATTTCTATTTTCCTAATATACATTATAGTAGATACAACAAAAGTGAATCTTAAATATGTCACCCAAAATAATCATGGTACCACTAAGTAGTAAGTATATTCTACTTAGCAAAATCCATTAATCAGTAAATTTTATATCCTTCAGTTATACTCTACCTTTCCTTACTGGGGATAGTGATAAAAGATGAACCATATAAAGTCCTTACTGACTCTTGTTTCCTTTAAAAAAAAAACAGGATTTGCCAACTTGCTGAAAGATCTGCCTATCCCAGAAGACCTTGCACTGGCGAGAGGGTTAATGCATATTTTGCATGAATTTGGGGAGTACGGCAAGTACTTTTACAAGGAAGCTACAGGGAGGCATTTTTAAATTCAACATAAAAAGAGAGTCATTACTATCACACAGATTACAAAATGACGCTGCATTAGTTAGGCTTTTTTTTTTTCCCATATATAAGGAATAAGCCACATTTTCAGGTCACTTTCATTAATGAGGTTTACTGTCAAGATAAACAAGTTGGTAAAGAGGGCCAGTAATCTCCTGCCTCTAGTAACTACTTTATCTTGATTTTATGCTGTGCTGTCTGCTTGCCCACAGTATCTGATTACTGCCCTCTTTTTTTTTTTAAGTTTACTTTTTAAATTTAATCTCAATTAACATATGATGTACTATTATAATCTGTGATTCATCAGTCTTATGTAACACCCAGTGTTCTTTACAACACATACCCTCCCCAATGTCCATCATCCAGTTACCACCCTCCCCTCCAGCAACCCTCATTTTTTCCCCTAAGATTACTGCCTTTTCTTTATGCCTTCCAGCTTCAGCCAGTCCACTCTCTGCTCATTCCCCCTGTATAACCTGACTGGCCAGTGAACCATGAAGTACTGAGCATAGCTGTTAGCCAGAGCTCTTGCCAAGCCACTTCTTAAAGATCACCTTCCTGTGGGGGCAGGGAGCCATCTCTGATTCATTAATCCATGGTTAGTGAGATAAGTCATATGGTATCAAGCACTACTCAAGCTAAATCCTCAGTATGGCATTCAGGAGCCTCAGCTTCAAGCACTTCCCCATGTTCCTAAATTGATTTTCTCACCTTTTTCTGAAGGAGTTTACAATCTAGTAAGATAAAAAGAGATTTGTATACAAACATATACAATACCAGGCCATTTGAAATTCATGTTATAATAGTGGTCTGAAGTGCTACAGAATTCAAGACCTCACTCCTGGTTGAAGTCAAGGGAAATTACTTTGCTAAGAAGGAAGACTGTAAACTGGGTCTTGAAGGATTAGTGATTTCTATGTTTAGAAATAAGTTACTGTAGCCTACGCAAGAAATCTCACACAGAAAAAATTCAAGGCCACAGAGAAAAAGTAAGCCATCAACAGAAGTTTAGGAGATTGATGACATTCTGAGGTTTCCTAAAGTAGGACGGCAAACCTGGAAGTTACCTTTTATGATCTGTCCAGTAAAGATTTTATTCTTATAAATTAAAAAAAGTGACATATGCATATTTATAGGGGAAAATGGTCTAGTTTTTATATCCACAAGGATTATTACACTTTTACTATCATTTGTTCAATCTGAATGATCAACTGTAGGTCCCCTTTCCACAGAAAAGAGATCATGGTAGGAGCACCTGAGTGGCTAAGTCAGTTAAGCATCCTCAGACTTTTGGTTTTGGCTCAGGTAATGATCCTGTGGTGGTGGGATGGAACCCCGTGTTGAGCTCTGAGCACGGTGTGAAGTCTGCTCCAGATTTGCCCTCCCTCCCCCTCTGTCCCTCCCCCCACTCCAGCGTATGCACACTCACACACTCTCTCTCAAATAAATAAATAAAATCTAAAAAAAAAAAAGAAGAAGAAGAAGAAGAAGAAATTAAGAAAAGACAGCATGGTATATTCTAGAATAACCAAGTCACTGCATCCTTCTGCCCTAAAAGTAAAAACTAATGAATGTAGCCTTTATTAGTCCTTTTCACTACTATTCACCAAACAAATTCAGTCTCTATGACATTTTCTTAGCTTGTAGCTGATAGCTTTGGTAAAATGTATTCAAGATGTGCAAAGATCTGCACACTTTCCCTCAAGATCTGCACACCTCTAGTTGACTCTCAAAGCTTATTTCACAATAAAAGAACAGCTATCCTTTTCAAGAAATTATTTCTGTGGATTCTGTATTATATGTTGCATATGCATAATTTCATATGTTAACCCTATGATACAAGCTATTATTATTATTTCTATTTAATGAATGAGAAACCAGGAAGTAAGTACCTGAGTTGGGCTTTGAACTTCCAATTTTTTTTTTTTTCTCCATTCCTACAACTTACTTGTCATGCTATATCCAAACCTCAAACCTTGGTTTACACTAGTGCACCTCCCAAAAACATGCAATCTATCCCTTGATAGCCATTATAGCTCTATATCTCACAAAAAAGGTCTACTCAAGATGAATAAACCATCACTATAATAAAAATCTGAATGAAGTCTTCTGGAAACTTAGAGGAAGGAGTGTTTAAGTTACACAAGGAAATTAGTTTATGGGATGAAAAACAATTGATCATTCAGATTCCTGAAGGCTCTTCTGCACTGGCTTCCCACCATTGTCTTGGCTAAAATCCATCAAACAGCCAGAACCATCGCTAATCAGCAAGTTAGTAGAGTATGCCTATGTTGACATTTCTGTTCAAGCCAAATGGTCTGTTTGCTCAGTTGATCACAGCATCCTCATTAGGAGTTCTTAGCCCATCAAATTTGATGAGTCTGGCAAAGTACTCAACTGTATTTGTGTTCTCCTTTGTTTTAATGCTAATCATTGAGAATTTTAACCACTGTTCTGATTAACTGAAAGCCCCAATTTAGACATTCAAGCAAGCCAATCATTTTCATGATGACTAATAATAGCACAATCTACCAATATACAGATCACTGAGAGTCATTCAGATCTGTAATGCCAATGATACCTGTTCACATAAGCTTAAAATTTCACTTTGTGTCTTTTGCCCTCTATAAGCAATCAGTAACTAAGTCCTTTGTTCACATTCACAATCTCTCTTATTTACCTCTTCTTTCCCAATTCTATTTCCTGTAATCTAATCCAGGCTTTTTATTATTTCTTGCCTGATCTATTCAATAGCCTCCTTCCTAACTTGCCTCTATCCCCAGTGTCAGTCCCCTGAAACCCACTATATACTCTGCTGAACAGTTGTCACGATGGACATCTCTAGTCCATCCTTCCCATACTCAGAAACATTTAAAACTGCCTATCACCTAGATAACAAACAAACACGCAAACCTAGAAACAAAGAAAAATTCCAACTTACTTAGCCATGTATTCAAGGGCTCCCAGGGACTGGCCTACTAGCAATCAATTTTCTAATCACTGTCAATACATTCTCTGTTTCTCTCTAGGAGGATAAATCAACTTATAATAAAACTTGACTTAGTAAAAAGCTTTCCCCTGAATGCACTCTAGAGCAGTGGTTCTCAAACATTAGTACCCATCAGAATCAACTGGAATGCCTGTTAAAACACAGATTCTGAGGGTAGGACGTAGCAGTTTCTGATTCAGGAAGTCTGGGGTGAGGCTTAAGAATCTGCATTTCTTACAAGTTCCCAGATGGTGTTGATCCAAGGGCAACACTTTGAAAATGACTTGTCTAGAGTATCAAGATAACTGAAGAGACACTAACGATGAGCATGTTTATAAACGCTTTGGCATGGGTCACTCAGAACACCTCCAAGAATCAGTTTGGTTTAGGATTTTGCTTAACAGACATACAGGTAGAAAACAGACCATATTTCCCACTGAATTTCTTAACTAAAATGTCAATAGTTCTACTTTTTCCAGTTATTAAAACAGAAAATATTCACCATAAATATTGCAATAATTTAGAAACAAATAAAACTAAAGTTAAAAATCTCCACTCTTGTCATTTTTGCTACTTCATTCTTGAGAGTCTGGTATTTATTTTTGCATCTTTTTTTTTCCTATACACAATAGACATTGGATTACAAAAATGAGATCACAAATTACCTCCTATTTTATAACTGTTTTTTCCTTGCAAAAATGTAATGAACACTTTTTAAGTCAATCATATAGATACACCTCATCATTAGTTAAAATTGTCTAAACAATCTTTAGTAAGAATGTACTATTACTACTTATTTCATGGTGGACACTGAGGTGCCTAATTTTCAGATGTAATAAAAAAATACAACAATAAATAGCTAGTACCTATATTTTGTGTTTCTGGGGAATGTCTACCTTATAGAATTCAAGTTTTTAAGAAAACCTAACTTATCTTTTCCTGCTTTTATAGTTCTTAGATTTGGATCATGCTAAGGTGGTACCTCCCCAAAAGTTAAAAATATTTTATATTTTCATCTAGTAGTGTGTGATTTTTTTTATATTTAAATTTCAGGCTAATGTAAATTTTTTGTTTGGAGTCTTGATCCAGTAAACAAATGGGCTTTTTGTAGTGTGTGTTATTAATCCACACTATTATATATTTTATTTGACATATTTAATAAACTCTTAAATTTCTAACTATAATTTATTGTTTCTATTAATCTATATGTGCACAAATTTTTACTATACAGTTTTTTTTAAGTATTTGGCATTTTTAATTCACTTTTACATCTAATAAAGTCCTCCACATCCCTCTTCTACCATGTTCTATTTATAAATACCTTATACTTTCCTAGCCATTTTTCCTCCAGATCAAATTTTGATTCATTGTTTAAGTTTTGCCTGCCCTAAATCGAAGTACAAAAATAAATAAACCGTTGAGATTTTTGTTTGAACTTCAATAAATTTACATATTAATTTGTACACAACTGACATCCTTGAAAGGATAGTCATTCGATTTTAAGAGGATGCTGTGCTTTGTTAAGCATTTATTTTATATTATTTAATAAATGGTAATACTTTTCTTCATGTAGGTCTTGAACATTTCCTGTTAATTTTATTTCTACTTTTATTTGTTTTCCTATGAATATAATAGTATTTCCTTCACATTTCTGATGGTTATAAGCTACTGGTTTTATCTCTTATCTAACTATATTATTAAATTCATCAGTTCTTAAAATTTTTAAGTAATTGTAAAACTTCTGTGGTATAACACAAATATAATCTGAAAATAGTAATATATCCTTTCCCATTATTTATTCTAAATGTTGTTTCCATTTGACTTTCTACAACCTTCACAGAATTATTGACTAAGCATTGATAAAAGGCATTTCTGTCCTCTTTTTGATTTTGAACAGGAATGCTTTTAGTGTTTACAATAAATTGCCACATTTACTACTATTCTTCATAAGTATCCTCAAATGGAATCTTGCTAACATATTTTATTTTATTTTTTCTAGTTTACTAAGAGCTTTATTTAGGAGTGCCTATATAATCTTATCAAAAGTCTTTTAACCTTTATCAAAATAATACCATGGAACTTATTATTTATCTTTTAATGGATTGTAATGAATTACATTAACATACCTCTGAATACTGAAATCTTCAGACATTTTTAGGATAAATGCATTTGGTAAATTTATATCATTCTTTTAATGTAATGGTAACTTTGAGGCATTAATATTTACATCAGCAATCATAAGGCAAATGGCCTACTTTGTTGTTACCTCATACAGCCTTTCTCAAATTAAATAATGTATTTATGTTAGACTCTCAAAACATAAACTTTAAATGAGATAGAAACGTGTTCTTTCAGTTAGTTTAAAAATTCTGAAACATTTAAAATCACTTAGTGATGATTTGTTTCCTGAGCTGTTTGTTTCAAGATTCTATTTAAATTCTAGTTAGTTAACATATAGTGTAATATCGGTCTCCGGAGTAGAATTTAGTGCTTCATCACTTACATATAATACCCAGTGCTCCTCACAAGTGCCCTCCTTAATAACTATCACCCATTTAACCCATCCCCTTGACTACCACCCCTCTATCAACCCTGTTTATTCTTTATAGTTAAGAGTCTCTTATGGTTTGCCTCCCTCTCTTTTTTTTTACCCCTCCCCTATCTTAATCTGTTTTGTTTCTTGCACTTAACTATAAAGCCACGTGTTTCTGTGCATTTTTGTGGAACTGCAAGTAAATCTAAGATGACATTTTTCATTTTTTCCCCCAGGTAATTCATTTAATTGGTACAGTTCTTTCGAAGAAAACTGCCCATTCTGTCTGCATGTAAACATCCATAAAATCACTGATGATTTTGAAAATGTATTATATAGCTCAGGTCCTATCCATTTCATATTTTAATTTACATATTTGTGGACTTCTCATTTTTCTCAATCAGACATGACAAAGTTTTGTTGTTGATTTTACCAGTCTTTTCAAAACATGGGCTATTTTTAATTCTCTATAATTTGTAGGCAAACAAGTCACTAATTTTTGCTTTTTACATTACTAATTACTTTTTACTAATTTCTCCTATTTTGTAATGTTTGTTTTCTAATTCATAAGTTAAATATTTTGTTTACTTAATTTCAATCCTTAATATTTAAAAAAATACAATAATGTTCATTAAAAAAATCTATGTATAAACAGCTGACCACATGTTAGATTACTTAGTATTTTCTCTATTTTTGGCCATTTTTTTAAGATAGTAAAAATTTTGTCAGGATTTCCTCTTTAACCCAAGAGCCATTCAGAAGTTGTCTTTTTTCTTTTAATTTCCAAGTAATTCTGCTTTTTCTACTTGATAACTTATATTTCTATTGCTAATTAGAGAATATTCCTCAGATTTTTAAATTTCTAAATGTGAAACTTCCTTTAGATCTATTATATGACCGATTTTCACAAACATTCCACTAATACTTTTTAAAGAATGTAAAGGCTGTTTGTAGTGTATAATGTTATACCTTTTATTCAAATCAGGGATCCTCAAATGAGAAAACGGAAATAGCACATACTACAATAACCCAAAATGTCATAACAAATGGATGAAGAGGGATGTGTGAACAAAGAAGTGTTTTATTGTAATGCTTTAGTTTTTTGTTTTTTGTTTTTTTAAGATTTATTTATTTATTTGAGAGAGAGAGAGAGAAAAAGCATGCGCCAGCAGAGGGAAGGGTAAAAGGAGAAAATCTTCAAGCAGACTCCCTGCTGAGCGAGGAGCCCTGCACTGGGCTCAGTCCCAGGACCCAAGAGATCATGACCTGAAGGGTCCAGACGCTAAACCAACTAAGCCACCCAGGTGTGCCTGCTTTAGTTTATTTTTAGTCACCAAATCAGTTTTATTTTAAAATCGGAATGATATTAGAAAAGGTAGAAGTTTATGTTTTCAAAGAAGAGGTATGAACTTAAAATTGTAGAAAACATTACATTATTTATTTTCAATTTCTTTAGTACAATTCTAGGAGATGTGTTAATATTTCCCAGACTGGTAGCACTTGTGTTAATTTTTCCACGGATTTTTAAGTTTCATATTCATCATACTTTAATGCATGTTTTTCAGTGCTTAAAGGTTTAATGCTACTATATCTTGTTTAATGGTTGAATTTAAAATATTCGTGTGTGCCAACTAACGATTACTTTGAAGTAATTGGTATAATAACCCTGATTTTTTTCTTTTTCTTTTTTCTGGTGGTGATGGTGACAGAGGCTCTTATATCTTTGCACATCCATTCATTCCATGAGTTGACAACCATTTTTGGACCACATGTTCAACCATGCTAAGTGCTAGTGCTATAATTCTGAATAATCTGATTATTTTGGTGCCATTTTCTTTAAACGTGTCTTTTAAACAGCATGTAACTAGGTTGTTTTTCACCTAATGTAACAATATGTTTTGGAATTAAGATTTAATTTAGCATCTTGAGAATAATTTGCATATATTCTATCACTTTATATTAGTTTTTGTGTTTATATTTTCTTGTTCCTTTCCGCAAAATTTTTACTATATTGTCAAAGATTTATTTTCCTCCTTGTTTATTATTTTCCATTCTCTAGCCATATGGATCTCTTCAGCTTATCTATACTATACTTAGTTATCTTAAAATACATAAGTATATACAACATATCAGTGCTCAATAATTAAACTGTCTCTGAGAGTTCTCCTTCAAGAACAACACTGGCATTTACAGGCTTCTATTTCTTCAGTGATCCCTTCACGCTACACTCCCCTTCTCACTCTAATTGATACACTGTCTACTTCCGAAATAAGGTAGGATTTTAGTTTTAGAAAAAAAAATTATCCACATTGTATTCTTTCTAGTTAGATATCTTTTCTAAAACATCACATTAACATTCCATGACTACATTATCAACAACAACTTAGTTATATGTAAGTTACTGAACTCATTAGTCACAGGTTACCAAATATGGCTGGGTGTTAAATCATTTGGGGAACTTATTTAAAAAAATAGACTGCTGGGCTTTATCTCAGGTTTATATATTTCATCCCTAACTGCGGACTCTAAGAAAGCATTAAAGTCTGATTAGGTGATTTTAATGCAAAAGCCCAGGGCAGCATTTGTGACCATTATATCACGTCCTGCTCATTCATGACATATTCTGATATTTTTAGTTTGGGTATAGGTACTTCATTACATTTCCCCTCCCCTCTTTTTTCCTTTTTCTCTTTCTCTTTGTCCTCCCCCTCTCTCGGCTCCTCCTTCAGGCACAATTCATTTGTAGAATACTTTGAGTCCTTTTATTTATCAAAATGTACGTTCCCTTCCTACATGAGCAAATAGTGTCTGATTAAAGAATACCAGGGCTGTAACTCTTTTTACTCAGAGTTATGTTGCACTGTCCTCCAGCATTTTGTGTTACAGATGAGAAATTAGGTAACAAATTCTCATTTCTTTTAAGTAACCTATTTTTTGTGTGTCAACTTTTCTATGAATTTTCTTTTCATCCTTGGAATTCAAAATTTTCACCATCATATGTCTAAAAGTTTGTATTTTCATTAATCTTCACCAGGCTGTGGTGAGTTCATTTAATGTGAAGGATTTAAGAATTAGTTCCACTTAGAGGAAATGGTAATCTACTAATTTGTCCTCCTTCCTCACATCTGTTCTCTATTCCTAAAACTCCTACCATTAGCTATGAGATGAACCTACCTTACATGTTTCATCTCCTTTATAAACTTTTTACTTGCATTTATGCTCATTTTGCCTCCTTCCCTTAATTAATTTGGTTTCCAATAATATCCTTTCTGATATTTATCGTTTCTACTAAGGTAGATGATTTTTTTTCCCTACCAATCTCCTTTTTATTTTTGCTTAATTTTTAATGTTTCCTATTTTTTTTTAATGGTTGCTTTTGTTTGATAAATGCAATAGTCTCTTCTGTCTGTGTCTGACTGGAAACTTCAATTGGTATATCATTTTCGTCCTCTCCTATATAAAGCTTTAAACTTTCTCAAAACAATTGTGGTATGAACTGTGACAGGTCACGTGGCCAGTAGGTAGCAAGAGACTCTTTCTCCATTCCCTAAGTTTGGCAAATACTGTGGAGCCAATAAACAGGTCACAACAGCTAACTCACACCTCTTTTTTGCATGCTGGTAGATTTAACATGCTTCAAAATTTCAACTATATAGGGACCCTTAATGATTTCCCAGTTGTAGGGCACAATTTTCCATACTACATTATGTGGTGGAAAGTTGAGGAAAGAAAAGAAAGTCCAAAACAAAGCAAAACAAAACAAAAAACCTGATTAAAGTGACATCATGGTCTTATGCCCAAATATTTCACATGAAAGGATTTTAAATTTTTTTAAATGCAAATATACATATATGTATACAATATCTAACACTAAAAATGAATATTTTTCAATACAATGAACAGAATTCTGAACACAAAATAATTCTTGATCAGATAGGAATCTCAAGGAAGTAAATAAAAATGAATAATACAAGTGAAAATCAAGTTCAAATTATAATATGCTGAAATGGATAAAATAGATATAAGAAAACTACACTAAATTATGTGGTATTTTATTTTGCCCTCATTCACACCTACACTATATTTAGTCTGAAACTTGGGTTCTCATTGAAAAAGAATAAAACTAAACAAAAAATAAAACATTTGAGACACTGGTAAAAGATGCAAGATCAATATTTTATGTAGAAGCAGCCATGGTTTTAGCTTAGTTTCAGATGTAAATTTCTAATCAATCAATTTATACCACAGAACTGAAACTGAGACAGAGTATTCTAGGCTTTTATTAAAAAGTGATTAATTTAGTTGACCCAAGTATTTTCTGGAATTACTGTCAATGAAGAACACTAAATCCACCAAAACAATAAGAAAAAAAAAATACCTCAATTCTGATTAAGATACACACAAATCTCATAATTCACAACTTTAGTAAATTAACTCTTTATATCTATGGTCTTATACTTACTTATACTTACTTCTATTTGAAATAGAAATGTCTTCTACTATAATCATGACTTAAGAGTGTTCTTTCTACTTCCCTCTCTGTGAGATTGTGATTTATAATAAGAAATATATATTTGGTCTTCATTCATGGTTTCTAGCACAGACCTGCCAAAACCTTTGTAATTTCCTAAGTGATAAGAGTACTAGGAGCATCTTTTGTTCTAAGGTTTGGTCTTTCACCCTGGTTCCTGATAGAGAGGTCGTAAATCCCTTGGAATTTCCTAGGTTATAGGAGTGTCTTTTTTTCTTTTCTTTTTTTTTTTTTTTAAATAATGAGGCATTTCTTTTTAGTCTAATGAACAGCTCCTGAATGGGGGCTGGTCACCAGAAAGACTAAGCCATGATTAGAAACTGGGAACTTTCAGCCCCAACCCCTATCATCAGGAAAGGGAAGAGGGCCTGGAGATTAAGTGAATGATTGAGCATGTCTACATGATGAAGCCTCCATACAAAATCCAAAAGTACAGGGTTTTGGAGCACTTCCAGGTCAGTGAACACATCCCAATGCTGGGAGGGTGGCACACCTCAATGCCACGGGGAAAGAGGCTCCTGCACGCAGGACCCTTCCAAACTCTGACCTATGTTCTTCCTCAACTAGCTGATCATCTATACCTTTATCATATCCTTTACTATATAACAAACAGGTAAACATAAATAAGTATGTCCCTGAGTTCTGTCAGCTACTCCAGCAAATGACCAAATCCAAGGGCGGCGGGGACCTGTGAATTACACCAAACTGGACAGAAGTCGTAGGCAATCTGGGGATCTACTCCTTGCATTTGGTGTCTGATTCAGGGGGCAGTCTTACAGGACTGAGCCCTTAACCTATGGGGTCTGGGCTGATTCTGGTTGTAGGACTTTGAATTGGAGGACATTCCACTGGTGTCACAGAGAATTCCCTGGCATGGGAAAAAGCCCCACATATCTGGTGTCAGAAGTGTTTGGAGTGTGGTAGTAGTTTGAGACTAGAGGAGAAACACAACAGAAGGACATTTTTCCTACACACTCTCCATAGCGCAGTCCATCATTTTGATCAATCTTGTGCCACAACCCAGAACTCTTTTGTGGTTTGGCTGCATCTGGAAAAATTCTGATCTATCAACATTCATAATATCTGAAGCTCAAGGCTGAAGTGGAGTCATTCTTGGTGCCTCTTCCCACCTCTGCCAACACGCCAATCACAGACCTGGGTCCTTTACTGTACCTTCTGTGTATCTCTTAAATTTCTTCCCACCCCCACTCTCCCCACCTCTTACAAGCCACCCTCTATCCCAAAGCTCTCTGTTTCTCATCTTCTTCCCTCAACCCATGCTTCATGACTGCCAAAATGGTCTTTTAAAAATATCTGGTCATGACATTTTATGCTTATAATCTTCCAATAACCTTCCATTCGCTCCTAACAAATTAACTTAATGCACCCTAAAAATTCATAGTCTAGGCCCCCTCCTTTCTGGTTTCAACATCTAGCATCTCCTTGCTTCAGCTACAGTGAATTTCTATCCATTCCTAGAATTACAATGTTTTTCTCTCCCTGCACATCTGTACCATCTCTTCAAAACACAAACCTTTCTGCCCAAATGCCTACCTAAGACCTATTGACTCTACAGGCCTTCATGTTGATCCCCTCTTTTACTCACTCATAGTACTCGATACTCATTTTTATTATTTACCACAACCATAAATAAACAGAAATATAATTGTTTATAATCTATTCGCCCACCCCAGAACATAAGCTCTATGAGAATAGCTGTTGTGCCCTATTGTTCACAATATATGCTCAGGAATTAACACAGAACTGTGTGCACAGAAGGAAGGTGCTCAATACATACTTGCTGAATTTATTAATTAAATGGGAAAAATGGAAATCAGGGTGGGGGAGATGCAAACTTAATAGTATATACCCATACAAANNNNTGAACCACATAAGACACCCTCAACAAATGACAAAACACATCAAGCTTCTGTTGAGGGTGTTCGAAAGGCCTCAAGAAAGCCCTTATTGAGTCTGGAAGCACTGTTAGAAATGGGTGATAAAATCAACCTGGGCTGTTGGTCAGAATATTGAGTACAATGGTGACAATTATAACAACTCAATGAGGATTTGCTATGGGCTAGACACTCTGTCATGCGGCTGGCATGGATTCTATCCCTTACTCCTCTTCACAACCCTCTGAAGTGAATACTATTGTTATCTCCATTTCAGAATTGTTGAAATTGGGGCTCAGAAAAGTTATTGGCTTGCCTGACGTCATAGCAAGATAATTAATATTTGGTCAGCCAACCAGGGCACAAACCCAGTTTTGTCTGCTTTCATATCCTAAGCTCTTAGCCACTATGTATTGCTATCGCTTGCTTCCAACACTAGCATTTATACGACCTTGGGCAAGATACCACTTCTACTTGCTTCACAGCTGCCTTTTCAGTAAAACAATGGTTTCGGAACAACTGACTCTCACTCTGCTTCTAACAATCAACAGAATGCATATTTATATAGTCATAGACGGAACACCATGAAACTGATGGTCAATGATGAAAATGTCATTTTTTTTAAAGATTTTATTTTTAAGTTATCTCTACACCCACATGGGGCTCAAACTCACAACCCCAAGATCAAGAGTTGCATGTTCTACTGACTAAGCCAGCCAAGCACCCCTCAATGATAAAAATTTTAAATTACAATTTAGTAACATGTCCTTCCCATAATACTTTAGCTTCTCCATGAACAAATTAGGTAACTATGCATTTAACTAGACCATTATTTTTCAATAACTTTATCAATATGAGCATAATAAATTAGAAACATAGAGGGGAAAACAAAGCAAAAAAAATGAAGAGTCTGGTGAGCTTTGAAGTTCAATAACAATGAAAAAGAAATAGGCATTTCCTAATTTGCAAATCACGTATCAGCCAAGACAGGTGGTCCAAGGTTAAACATAAATGTGGGCAAAGGTTTGTCAAAGGATTAAACTAAATGTTAAAAAAAAAAAAAAAATCTGTCAAACTGACCTTATTATTGTTCAGATAAGAAAAAGATCATAGTGGGGCAAACATAATCCATTCAAACACTGCTTTAAAAATAAAATAGGGTATTTTAATGGCTGCTTACAGATCTCATATTCTACAAATCACCTACAAAAAAATAGCTCACATCACAAAACAGAATGCTTCAATAGTCCTCAGAGAAAGGCGGTGAAGGGGGAAGGTTGAAAGTCCCTAGCAGATAGATAATCCATTTAATATGAAATCCACAGGGCACAGAAATTGGATACCTTT
The DNA here is from genome assembly GCF_017311325.1 of Ursus maritimus. NCBI lineage: Eukaryota > Metazoa > Chordata > Mammalia > Carnivora > Ursidae > Ursus > Ursus maritimus. Next base: position 15,120,827 of record NW_024423786.1, read on the forward strand.
CATGAGGACAGTCTCAAAACCAACTTTCTAATGCCTTTTGTATCATTTCCTACTGCTCTGAGACCTCTGCAATTTCCCAATGCTCAGGTAAAACTGGCTTATCTCACCATAGGAAAAGCTTCATAAGGAACCTAAGATAGATCAGGACAAGAGGCAGTAAAGTATGCCTAATGGTTTTGTGTTCTGCTTTGAGATTTAATTTTTAATTAATTTTTTAATATTAATATTCTTAATTTAATATTAAGAAATAAAGAATTAAGGCATAGATATGGCAAACCTTAGGATATGCTGAAAATTAATGTTTTCTTTAAAAATGCAAAAAAAAATGTTCAAACTCATGAAAGCGTATTTACACTGAGGAGCAAAAGAGTGTACAAGTCTTAGTGGAAAGATCCTTGCTGAAAGTATCAATTCTGGAGCATCAATCTTATACAACCATCTTCCTGAACAGATTTTGTCTTGTGCTAAGATAGCACTCCAGGAAATTTTGTAGGCTTGATGCCAGGATTGCTGACTGTCATCTGAGAATTCATCCTTATCTTACCCTCTGCCTCTCAGGATTCCCACATCATACAGTAGGCCTCAGAGGCTGTGTACTGAAAGCCCATGGGCCAAATCTGGCTCACAGAAATATCCTATCTGGCCTGCACAGTGCTGCCTACACTGACTGATGCTTTAAAAAGAATGTTAGGAGGTGCCAGGGTGCCTCAGTTGGTTAAGCATCTGCCTTCAGCTCAGGTCAAGATCCCAAGGTCCTGGGAAGGAGCCCTGCATCTGGTTCCCTAGTCAGCGGGGAGTCTGCTTGTCCCTCTCCCTCTGCCCCACACCTGCTCGTGTGTGCACTCTCTCTCTCAGATAAATAAATAAAATCTTTTTAAAAGAAAAAAAAGAATGTTAGGCTGATTCCCTACATTTTTAAATTGAACCCCTTCATAAACAAATAATCAAACAAAGAAAAGCCAACAGATACCTTGCTTCTCTTGAAAAATTGAACATCTAGGAACAATGACCTCAAGTTTCCAAATGGCAAGAATGGACTGGCACTGCCCAGCCACAGGTAACTTCTCTGCAGCATTTCCAGCCTCTGCAGACTCAACCACTGATAGATTCCATAACTAGTCTGATGCTCATATTCAGATTACCTGATGCTCTCTGTGGTCCCTGCTGGCACAGACATTTTCACTTCCCTGTATGATTGATGATTCACATCACCAAGAATTCAGGCTCTTTTCATATGTGGAACAGAAAAGATGAGGATAATCTGTCCAGCCATTTCCACCTAAGAAGCAAACACTCCTGATGGTTGCCTTTGGTACAAAAGCTCAGTTTGTCCTTCATAATTCTTTTAGCAGTTATTTAGACCACAACCACATTTGTATGGTAAGAAACTGTTAAATAAAAGCTTTTATTTCTTTATTATTTATGAAATGTATTTTAAGAAACATTGAGGATGTATATACTAAAATATTAATGGACAAATAATGAAGGACAGCAGATTTCTGGAAACATGTCTAAACTTCATACATTAATACTTTTGGAAAACAGCATCCCCCTTTGTTGGTCTTTTTGTTATAAGCTGCATTTTCAGGAACATAAAACAACTCTGTCCTATCTACCAGGGTTAGAAAGCTCTTCAAAAATTTTCATTTCCCACGTAGTGCAGCATGCCCAAGATTAAAGAACATGTGAATTAAATTCTGGCAACTTCTACTAAATTGAATACAAACACTAGTTCTTGTAATTTAGGGTATGAAGTTGAGGCTTACTCTAATTTCAGTATAAATGAAATCATCCTCCCTAATTTGGGGTTCTTTTCATTCATTTTCATAGATTTCTGGGAGTGATTTTATGTAAATGTGTACTTATTCAGTCATGCCTCTTGAATGGAAGCAATTATTTATTCTACACTTAATTATGAAAGACTATTAATTTCCGAGAAAATCCAAAGGGAAAAGTTTGTAAGTCAGAAACTAAATAATTAAACTGAAAACATCCATTCAAAACTATAGCTTAATCAGTTGCCACAATCTGGATTGACTATATTTTAAAATATAAAACTAGCATTTATAGGACACCTCCTCTGAACCAGCACTGCCCTAGGACATCTCATTGGATATTTCACTTTATCATCAGAAAAAACAATTTTTATACATAAGTCTTAGATCTTAAAAAGCTTATCCAAAATCACCAAGGTAGTAAGCAATAAAGTCAGATTTTGAAGCCAGAAATTATGCCAGGGTTTTCTCATGTTACTTTGTAGAAGTAATCCCCAGTTTATATATGCAAAACCTACAAAGATTCCTTGCCAATCAGCTGCACCTATAAAGTCTGCATTTTTATAAGCTCCTCTAATGATCTTGATGCACCCATCCTTTGGCAGCTTAGGGCTGTTCCACTGGCTCCAGGAATACCTTCCCAAGCCATCCTTTCCTCAGCTAGTTCTGACTGATCCCAGTGAGTTTCTCAACCCCAATAAACACACATACCTTGTTCTTCCCCACCTGTCTCACTTCTCTCTGGGGTGCACATCTTCCTTCTATATCTTTACATCTCCTATCTTAAAAACTTCTTAAGAAGCCATTATTATTCCTACCCCATTCTTTCTTTTATTATCCACCTGGCCTTACATAATCTATATTTTACTATATCAATATGTGCTTATTTCACTTATCTCACTTTTAAAATATTTTCTTCCATTTACTGTGTAAGACAGTAATTTCAGATCAGAAAGCAAAACTTCTCTTTCTGTAGAAATCTACTTAAGAAAGTGATGGAAGAAAAATGCCTCAAGGAGGCAAGCAGAAAGAAAAGGTACAGACATGCCAAGAGAGATCTGAATGACCCCCAAAATGATCGAGAGAACGAGCACCCCACAGACACACATTTACCTATTCCAAAATAGGCAGGAATATCCATGGCACGCTTTCCAAAGGAGGGAATGGACCGTGACCTCTTAATACACATCACAGCAATTTGTCCAGCCTTCCTCATGATGTCATTCAACCACAGAACTACCAAACCTGGGGCCAGAAGATTCACATATTCTCATCCTAACTCTACCACCACTTAAGGCTGTGATCCCATAATAAGGTACTTGACTTCTCTTAGCCTCCATATCCTCCATAAAACATTTACTGAGAATATACAATGAATCTTACAGTCCAATGGAAACAAATTAGTCTCTGAATCAGCTTTCATATACAGATGTATTTCTTACTCTTTCCATTTCTTTCTTCATGTCTAACATGCATAATATAGCCAGGAAGTCCTAGCACATCCACACCAGGGAGAAGATATCTGATCGCTGCCACTGCTTACTACAGCCACATGGTGGCACTGTTTAAGGATGCTGCCCAGTAGGTTAAGCCACTGCTGTGATGGCTTTTATAGATCCTTGTACGTGTCCCATATGATATATGGAAGACAATTTCACTTTTTGAATGCTTAGCTCATCCAAGATGGTCAGTACTTGAGCTTCCAAGTTTTTCATGGCTCCGTTTCTTTAAATTCCCAAAAACAACCACTTCCCAAGACCCCAGTTGTTCATGGAAGCACTGGGAAGGAATGGCTCTAGCATCTATCACCTCTTTGAAATTCCATGTTTTTGGTACTATACATTGGCTACCTGAACGTAATAAAAAATTTAAATTAATTAAAACCAAATAAAAATTTTAAACGTTAAAAAAAAATCCATGTTTTCTCTCAAAGATACCAAGTATTTTGCTTTTAGGCTCAATTGTACCCTTTCTGGGGCAGCCATGATACTGGCTTGCCCTCATGGAGAAAATCACATATATGCTTTTGAGGGGAGTGATTTTGGAACACCTGTCACTGAGAAAAAGAAAAAGCAAACCCAAGTGTAACACTCCCCCTGCCTTTTGTAGGATCTCATCTGTAAAACAGAATTATGAACTAGGTTAAATATTTTAATGGAAAGTCAAGATGCAGTGAGGAAACTACACAGGGAAACCTAATGTAGACTGGAGGGCCAAAGAAGTGCTTTCTGAGGAAGTGGCTGAAACTAAAACCTTAAAGATGAATGGGGATTACTGAGGGGCATTTCAGGAAAAATAAGCCACAAGCACAAGGACACTTGCCAATGTGGTTTCCCAGTAGAGAACAAGGGGGAAAGTGAGAAGATGAACCTAGAGAGGAAGGTCAGGTGAAGATCGAGTGCAGTATTGTACTACATGGTCTCCAAGACACTTCCAGATGACCATCTTCAGGACTCAATAGCCTTTAGCAACCTCGTAGAAGCAAATTTATTTTTTAAAAGTTTCCAGTTAAGTCAGTGAAAAGAAAAAGAAGCTGTGTCCTGTAATATAGAGATCACCACTCTTATCACCACTCTTCTGAGTAGCTGATCCTTGGAGACCCCGACTCACAAAAGTTACCTCCCAGGTACAGATAATCTGTGTTTGCATATCCTATGGCACCAGGTGCCCTGCTGCCCCATAAAAGGCACACAGCCTCCACCTTCAGAAGCTGATGAGTCCGGTATCTGAGGCAAATCTGCATTGCTATATGGAAATTACTTAATGCAGGCAGGTAAGCATTGGGAATGAGAAAGAGAGAGATAGGGAATTCAGGTTTAAAATCATTACAATCCCAAGCTTTTTCTGGAAACAAGTCTTTCAGGGCAAAAACAGTTAAGTAAAAATGGCAAGATGCCAAAGAGTAAGACACCAAAATACTTAAATTTTGAGAAGGTACTTGAACCAAGAAAGAGGAGGATGATGGAAGATGTTTTGTTATTGTCAGATTTGGGACACTGAGGATTTTTTTGTTCTTGTGTTTGTTTGTTTTTTCCCACCATCTATCAAATCTATTTACCATGAGCAGGACTTTTTTCTCTGGACAGTCTCATACAGATAGAGATTCTAGTGATTTAATTTCCTCTGTATTTCTGGCTCTTTCATGGATCACACAGAGGATGATTAAGTGGCTTTTCTGTATTGTTTGTTAAATTTGACTCTTCCCACGAATTGGGGGTGGTTCCCATGGGAACCTCTGGACGTGGTGTAAGAGCAAAACAGATCACAGACAATCATTTGAGCCTTTACTGAAAGCATAGTTGGCAAAATACTTTATTCACCACTTCTATAGGAGCAATTCTCTAGTAAACATATAACTCCAAGATCTAAAGAAGTAAAATTCTGTTTCATTGTTGCTTAACCCTCTTCCCACATGAAGATCATGAAACTTTTTCAATTAAAAAAAAAGTTATTTTGCACACAAACTCACACAAGGACATTATACCAGAAATTGTCTCTAATGTTACCAGCAAAATAGGCCAGTGTCACTGGAATGGTTCGGAGTGGAATGAAATTTGAAGGAGAGAACAATGATCATATGCATTTTTCCACTGACAACAGAAATTATCATTTTGAAAAATGGCAGAATGTAAATTTTAATATATTAACCAACATAACATACTGCTTCGAGTAGGCACTATTCACATAAAGTACAGCTAGAAAGAAATTATAAGAAGTAATTCTCATGTGCATTTGTGATTTTCATTCAATCACAAAAACTTTTTAAAAGTCTTTAAGCTAAATATGCCATAGTGTCTTTCTAACAGCATTACCTCTTCATAAAATTTATGCATGAATTTCTACATCTCCAGTGGTACAACTCTAGTGGAAGCCAACACAATCTCTTTTAGGAAACAGAAATAGCCTCTTCACTGCTCTCCCCACATCCTTCCCTATGCAGCAGCCAGAGCAATATTTAAAAGACAGTGATCACTATTTAAACACTTCAACTACCTCCCACCTCACTCGGAATAAAACCCAACACCTTCACCTTGGTTTACCATTCCCTTTGTGATGGGCCACAATTTAATTTCATTTCTTTACTCTATCCACAAAGTTCCCCCAGAAAATTATGTTGCTCACTATCTCCAATTACTCTTTATTAACTCACTCTTACCAGGCTTCTACCTCCACCATACCTGTGATCTACATGGATCAAGGTCAACAACAGCCCCCAGGTTATCAAATACAATGACCAATTGTTAGTAGTCACCTTTGACCTTTTATCACATCTGCCTCCTTCACATCGTTTTACAGCAACTTATTTTCCTTCTGCTTCCCTGGTTGTTCCTTTAAAGCTTTCTCTGCTTGTTGCTCCTTTTCTAGAATCTTGTAATGAAGCAGTAATGCAATCTGTGGTTACCTTCTCTATTACATTCACTTCCATGGTGATCTCATTTCTTCCTGCGGTTTTAAATACCATCAATACGCCACTAACTTCTAAATTTCTATCTCCAGACCAGACCTCTTCTGAACTTCAGACTCATATTCAACTCCTTACTTCATGTCACTGCTTAGATATTCTATTGGTGAGTTACTGCCATAAAACTTCTGCATAACAGATTGCCCCAAAACTCAGTGACTTGTAATAGCATCCATTGATTCTCATAGATCTGCAGGTCAGTCAGGGTATGAAGATCTAAAGTAGGCTCAGCGGACAGCTTCAAGCTGTAGGTCTAGTTGTACTTAGCTGGGGTAGATCTGCTTCACTTGCACTCACTCACATGGGAACCAAGTCCGAAGTCAACAACTACCGAAGGGAAGTTCTTCTCATGATGAAGACAGAAGCACAACCCTGGGAACACATCTCAATCCCCCATTCCATCTCACCTCTAAGGATCCACTGGCCAAAGCCAGTCACACAGCAAAGACTAAGCCAGGAGGGGAGATACACTGCCCATGGACACAAGGAACAGTAACCACCATGTAGTGGTGAGATGTCTTTTACTTTACATATCCAAACCTCACTCAGTCCAAACCTACTCCAACCAGTCTTTCCCATCCTAATCTACTTATCAAGACCACACGCTCGGAGACATCCTGGACTCTTCTTTCCCTCCCACTCCACTTCCAGAAGACTTCAAAATATATTCAGAATCTATCAGTCTTTCCATCTCTACTAACACCATGTATGAGCCACCAGAATGTGTCCCCTGGCTTAGTACATTATTCTTTTGGCAGGTAATCCTGCCTCTAACTTCCCAGTACAGCCAGTGCCCCTCAATTTACTCCCCAACATACACACACGTACTACTTCATTTCATTCAGGGTCAAAATGATACACTGACAGTGGTTTAAACACTTTACATGGTATCACCTATTACCTATACAAATCTGTTTTCTGCTACTCTCTGTCTCTCTCACTCACTCTGTTCTGCTGATACAGGATTCCCTGAGACTTTCTGAACAAGCCAAGTATAATGCTACCCACGGCTTTTGCACTAGCTCTTACCTATGCCTAGCAATTTCCTCCCCTAGTTGGCCATGTAGCTAACACCCCTAGCTCCTTCAATATTTTGCTTAAATGTCACCTGTTTTATGAGGGCTACCTTGACTTCACTATTTACCTTTAGCCCACCCACCCCACACTCCTAACCCCCCATACATGATTTTTTTTTCATATCTCTGATCAGCAAATATTCTACATAATTAACCTATTTAATAGGCTTGCTTATTGTCTGCCCCTCCCACCCCACTCAAACACCATCCATCTCCCCAGCCTGACAATGTAAATGTCATAAGGGAGAAAATTATTTTGTTCACTGGTGTACATCCCCAAACATCTTAAACAGCACCTGGAACCTAGAAAGCTGCAAAACATGAATTCGTCACTGATACTCATTCTCACCCAAACGGAGCTCCTTCTTGCCTTGGAGCCCTGACATTTGCTATTCCTTCTGTCTGGAACCTTCTTTGCCCAGATACTTTCAAATCTCTGCCCACACACCACTTCCTCAAAGAGGCCACCCTTGGTCACTTCATCTAAAGTACACCCCTTCTTCCTGCCTCTTTGGCCCATTTTCCTGCTTCATTTTATTCATCATACTTCCTTACTTTCAAAAATGATTTATTTGCTTGTTATTGTCCATCTTCTATGAAGTTGAAAGCCCCATGAGAACATAAACTTAGCTTATCTTACTCAATACTGCCCCACTCAGCGGTGGCTAGTGGGCTAGAACCAAACACACACACACACACACACACACACACACACGCACGCGCGCGTTTAAAATAAAGGTCCTGGGGCGCCTGGGTGGCACAGCAGTTGAGCGTCTGCCTTCGGCTCAAGGCGTGATCCTGGCGTTATGGGATCGAGCCCCACATCAGGCTCCTCCGCTATGAGCCTGCTTCTTCCTCTCCCACTCCCCCTGCTTGTGTTCCCTCTCTCGCTGGCTGTCTCTATCTCTGTCAAATAAATAAATAAAATCTTTTAAAAAACATAAATAAATTAAAATAAAATAAAATAAAATAAAATAAAATAAAATAAAGGTCCTCCCTCAAAGAGGAGGCAAAACAGATCTTGTCCACCTAATGTAGAAGACAAATGATAACTACACTGAAGGGAGGGCAAGCTTTCAGAAATTAAACAGAGGGAGCATGAGCTTTGTGGTTAAACAGAATGTTCCCAAGTTCAATCATCCTTAAAAGCCATAGGAGAGTGCCCTACTCTTCCAAGATAAACATGCTTGAGAATTACTTTAAGAGGAAAACTAAGAAAAATCAGCTTCTGGAGCTCATTTGAGGTTAACTAATTTCCTCAATAAGAAAACATGCATAAAATGAACAAACAAGTTATTTGATGTTTCAAATGATTCAGTAAAGCTTAGATAGCTTTGAAGTAGCTGCTACCTAATCTCTGGGGGAAGATCTGTGGCCTAATAACCAAACCACCCCTCAGAAACAGACTTCTCCAGCAAGGGGGAAAAATCAGAAAAATGTGTCTTACACCCGGGTGTAGCTACTTGCAATTCCAAATTTTCCAAAGATGCCAAGGAAATGAAGAGATTCCAATTTTCCCAGAATGTTAAGGAATACAGTTATGTTAAGAACTAGTTTAAGAATACATAACAAATAACAACTGACATTTAGCCGGTATTTTTATGACTATTTTCTTGCTTATTAAAAATACTGTTATAAATGTTTTCATACATTTAGTACCTTTATTTCCCACAACTACCCTATGCAGTATCTCCCTCTTCTATCTCTATTTTGGAGATGAGGAAACAGAAGTACAGATAGTTTAAGAAAGTTATCTGAACTCACTTAGCTTAAACCCAGAGAGCTTTGCTCCAGAGAGTATGCTCCTAATTCTTAGGGTAAATGCTTTTTCAAGGGTAATGCCAATTATGAGGTGCTTACAATGAGTCCGAGCATGGTGCTTAGCACTTCGTAGATATTAGCTGGTAAATGTATGTGAGTCAACCAACTCATTATTTTCTCCGTTCTAATCCTGTAGTCCAACCGCTTTACAACATAAAAAATAAAAGGTTATCGCCACTCCATTCCATATTCGATTTATACTGAGACTCAAAGGTTGCCTGACAATCTTGTGGAAATTCTTTTCAGTTATCGGACTAGCATGGGTCAGGCCCCTGGTTATGTTGTCACTGTGACAAAGTGAAAACATGTAAGTCAACTATGTAACATACAATGCAGCTGGTTCTAGCCATTTTACTAAACACTAAAATAATTTTATATTATGGGGGAAACTCCCTGCATCAATTTGTATTAATTTAAGCATTATTGTTATAGGGGCCCCAGGCAAGGCTGCCCCAAAATATGCCACTTTGGCATAAAGATTATTTCCAGTTAAAAATAAAAACTAAGCAGATGCTGGAAAGGTGTTCTGCCCACCCACCCCCACACCCCTATAACTACCTGAACTTACATTGGAAAGGAGAGCCTACAACAGGAAGAGAAGTATTAACAGAGGCCCCCTTTACCAATGGGACTTACCTGCATAACAGGGTAACCTTGTTTTTCCAAATATTTCCTTTCACCTTCCTGCTAACGAGTTTTCTCCACTATCCCTCTCCTTAGCTCATATAAGCCTCATTGTCTTTGGAATTTCAAGTCTGTGTTGATTCCTTGTATGTACACCTATTAAATTTTATTTTCTCCTGTTAATCTGTCTCATGTCAATTTGATTCTAAGTCAAGCTGCAGGGACCACAGGGCAGAGGAAGGTCTTCCTCCCAGACAGTTGGCATTGTCAGCAGGATACTTTAATTTGCTGGACACCGCTCACCCCAGACATTGCTGCAGCTGAGAGATTCTTGGGACTTCTAACAAGCAGCTGGCTGAAGGTGACATTTCTTACCATATAACCCCCTTGGAATCTCTATCTGCTGAGTCCTAAGGAGTGAGAATGGTGAGAGTCCTTTTCTCTCTAAATTTAGATAAGCAGCAGAAAATACTTGTGGAACTAGTTCCTCGGACCTAGTGATTCTTTGCTTAAATTTGGCAGAGTATTTTTCGGTTACTGATCCATTTCCTCCCAGATGTGGTCTTTGAATTTTTTTGTCAGTGTCATTTGATGTGCACATGAGGTACAGGCTGCTGCTAAGGGACATCTTGGAAAGCCAAAGCCACAAAATTGGTGGGCAAGGCTTGAGCACTTAAGAGCTGTTAGAGCTCTTATCACCTCAAGACTTCTGTGATAGGATAAGTTGGTCATGCAACACGTTACATTGACTGACAGTAGGTCACCCGCCAACCTCAAGAAAACTTCAATGCATCCAAGGTACACTGTAAACCAACACAGTCTCCAACCCTGTGGCACATCCCTCATAGGTATTAGTGTGACTCCAAGAGACCCAAGGCTTGGCCAAGACTGTTGATGTGCATATATTTTCCCTTTGTCTTGTTCTATGTCTTAAGAGCTTGTCTTTGTGGCTTTGAGAATATTCTCTTTGGTCTCCACCATCAGGAGTACACTTTGGTGGCCAGTGAGACTGGGGATCTTACTGACTCTCTCTCTCCTTCTCTTTCTCTGTCCTGCCATGCCAGTTCTTGGGGGTGTTTGTCAAAAGAGGCCCTAGCCCACGGGAACCTTTGTTGCTTGTTAATGCTGGAAAGTCCCATTCCAGTATTATCTACCCAGTGTCATAGATTAGCAGGCCTGTAACTGGAGGCATCTCACAATTTTGTGGGAGACTGGAGACACCATTTTCACCACACCATCACCGTCTGTGCAACAAATGTCTTTCCTTTCTTAGACTAATTTTGGGAGTAGACTTTTGGATCATGGGGCTGTATCACCTATGACCTCTTTAGAACTTTGGTTAAGCCATTAAGGATTATTGATCTGAGTCACTATTAGATCCTACTTGTCATTGGCCAGACAATAGATCCTTTCAGTTAGCTATATTTAAAAGAAAATATTCTTTATAGAGCTTTCAATTGTTTTCGTAGTATAATGGCTGGCCTTAGGGACTTCCTTGACAAGGTAAAATCACAGAAATTAGGCTTAGGAGTTAGAAATAAATGTCCACATCTAATGTAGATTTCCCTTAAAATCTGGCCTCACCTGTCTGTTTTAATTTACCCTTCCCTATAAGATCTACAAGGAGCACTTAGGACTAATCTCTAGGTTCAAAGTGTGCAGGTTGCTCATGTAAATGCTAAAAGCCAGGAAATAAATTTAACAAAAGCACCTGAGAAAGGCAATAGACTTGCTTTGCTCCTACCTTTCAGGCATTGATAATCAGGCTCTGCCAGTTTCAGGTATTCATGTGCAATATCCTTTGCAGGTGTATCCTAGATCACCCACTGCAAAAGAATTTGTATCTCCTGGACAGCAACAAAATTTTTTAAAGTATAAGCCCTTTTACCTTCACTTTTAAAAGAGCCTACAAAATTCAGGGAGAAATTTAATAGGTTAATGACTTATTTACTACCTTTCCACCAGAGGAAAAGGTGACCAAAATTTCTTAATCCCTCCCATAAATGATCTGTGAAAGACCAAGGACTAATAGAAGCCAAGGTTGAATTAGAAGGCTTTTATCGAAATGCTTTATACAGATAAAATCTTTTGATTCAATTTTAGTTAAAAAATCTCCCTACTATAAAGAAATGTATTTAAAAAGGCAGAGCACCTTTCTTGAATCTGCTGGGTTTTTATTACCTTTAACTCAAAATAATCTTTATGCCAAAGTGGCGCATTTTGGGGTGGACTGCCCTGGGCCCCTACATTGTTCTTAAAAAAAAAATGGGAGTTTAATTGCATTTCTAAGTATAGATTAAAAATACACATTATCTACAGTAGAATCTACACAGCATGCTGTGTTGAAGACATCAAATAGAGTTACAGAATTTCAAGCAACATTTCTCATGGTCTAAGGCAATGATATTTTCTAACTATGAAGATCTCTATCTTCATCATATAAACCTGAAGGTGCTTTTAAAGTACAGCAGTAACTCTGAGTCAGTGGGGCATCTGAAATATTTATTTATTTATTTATTTATTTATTTATTTATTTATTCATCTTAAAATGATAATTTAAGGTCAAGTGACACACTTCTCAATATAACCCTCTATAGACTAAAGGCTGTCATTGAACTTGCCATGATATAAGTTCTATGTTAGGCATTTAAATAACCAAATGCAAGGTTCAAAATAAAATAAAATAAACCACTGTATACTATCCTCGGATTTTTACAATACTAGTACTCTTTAACCAAACTTGAAGGCCACCGTAAGGCAGACTAAACATTTCTAAAATGATATACTAATCTAACAGTTGACTGCAAATTTTGATACAAACAAAATGAAACACTCAGAACAAAATAAAACCACTCTATATTATCCAGGGATTTTTACAATACTAGTACTCTTTAACCAAACTTGAAGGTCACTCTAACGCAGACAAAACATTTCTAAAATGATATACTAATCTAATAGTTGAACTCCAAAGCTTGACACAGTGTGAAATCTGCAGTTTACTGTAAATTACAAAAACAAATCTCTCAGATTAGAGCAGAATCAATAAAATATACCAAACTCAGTGCAACTGAAGAAAATCTATAATACTTTAGTATTTGAGACTGCAATAAGAAAATTAATAGACTCACTAAATAACACCACAAAAAAAATTTAAAAATCACTGGAGGAAGAGGGATGTAATGTTTAATTGGCACCCAAAGGTAACTGGCTAAATGTTAAAAAGTATTAAATATATATTTCACAGAAAATTACATTTGTCCTTAACTTTTGCTTCTCTTGGATCCACTTGTTATTAATATATCATAATACGGTATAAATGCCACATATTGGAACTGTCTCAAGGCATATAGTTATATGGAAGGAGAGATATTAACATTCACTGACTCATTTAATTCCATCATCATCTGATAATATTAAGTCCATTTATCAAGCCTCATAAGATTTATACAAATGGGATAATTTTACCCTACTGTCATAGCCCAAGAAACAGTGTATATTTAAAGCCAAAGTTGCAGAATTGCTATTAGTCCTACTACGATTTCTCTGAGTTATCTTCAGGGATATAACTTCTCCACCAATCAGCCGTATGGGACCCATGAAGTATTTCCAACTTGAGACAGACTGTATATGTCTTGGGATATGAAGAAAAAAGACCCTAGGCATTATGAAATATATCAGACAGAGGAAGACAAATGCTACATATGACTTATATATGTGGAATCTGAAAAAGCCAAACTCACAGAACCAGAGACTAAAATGGTGGTTACCAGTGGCACGGATTGGAAAATGGTGAGATGCTGGTCAAACAGTACAAACTTCCAGTTAGCAGATGATTAAGTTCTTGGGATCTAATATATAGCATTGTGATTATAGTTAACAATACTGTTTTTTATACTTGGAAGTTGCTAAGACAGTAAATCTTAAATGTTCTCTAAATGGAGGTATTAACACTACAGTGCTAATGTTATTGCAATATATGAGTACACCAAAGTGACACACTGTATATCTTAAATGTTATATGTCAATTATATCTCATTAAAGCTGGGAAGAAAATGAAAAATTAAAAAAAAATAGTAAATTATATTTTTCTACGAGTTTGACCATTTATTTCAAATGTGTTTTACAGTGTGGAGATGATACAAACAATACAATGGACATATTTACAGATAAAGTTAACATTAAAAAGTAAAAAAGGAGAAAAGGGAGGGAGGAAGGGAGGGAGGCAGGCAAGCAAGCTGGCCCTAGGAGGTAGTTTCAGAAAAATCAATGTCAATGGATTAATATTGGAGTGAAGGTAGGATCAATTTGAAGAATCACAATGCAACAGGCATCTCAGACACAGAATTTGAAAACAGGAGCATAATTATTAATGAGTAGAGATGGACTAGAAGAAGAATACTCTAGGTAGAAAATAAGGAAAGGCACAAAGACAAGAAATTGTGAGATCCATTTTGGGAAAGAGAGGTCATCTTGTTTGATCAGAGCAATATATATAAAGTAGAGATTGTAAAGGAAATAAAGCTCCAAAGGTAGGCTAGTCCTATTTCATGAAGGCTCCAAATCAGGCTAAGGAACATATGACAAATATGAAAGACAGCAGTGAGTTAGTGAAGGCTGTTGAGGTGGGAAATAACATGATTAAAGATTTGACTGAGAAAGACTTTGCTGGCACCTCTACAAAAAATGGGCCAGGAAGGTTAAAGAGTGGATGCCAGGAAAAATGTCTTAGACGATGTTACAGAAGGTGGTCATAAAAAACACTAACACATACAAGCAGCCATTTCCATTCATGACATAAAAATTAATGAGCCCCTAGATTCTGTTCTGGTTTCTGGATTACTTAACATTAGCCTGTTAAGACTGATAAAAGATTTTTTTTTTTTGCTGATTTTTTTGTTTTGTTTTGTTTTGTTTTTATTGGTTTTTATTTGTTAAGACCAAGATATGAAAACAGACATAGTTAAAATCACAAGTAGTATAAAAATCCAATAGCATGCTGGAATGCCCAAACAGCTAGACATTCTCTGTCATACTATGGAATGGTAATTAAAGACCAAATTGTGAACTCTAAAGGCAAAAGAAATCGGTCATTTACTGACTACCTACTAAGTACCCAGACTTGTAACCTCCTAGGGAAATGCTGAATATCACCATTTGATTGATTGATAGATGACACATAACTAATATATATCTGGTAGGGACTGAACACAGGTTTCTGAATGAAAAATCATCTCATTTTCTATCTACCACACTACACCTGAACAAACTACAAACTGAAGGTCATGATTCTAAAGGAGTTATAAGATATTTTGGGTCAGGACCACCACATATTTTGAAATGGGATAAAACACAATATCAGTGAGCACTGACTATACTAAGGATAACCAATATATTATGAAATATTAGTCTTATTTATTTATTTATTTTTATTGGTGTATTTGAAGGGATGGTATTTAGGGATGCTTGGCTGGCTCAGTCAGTGCTGAGTCAGACTCTTGATCTCAGGGTTGTGAGTTCGAGCTCACACTGGGTGTAGAGATTACCTAAAATCTTTAAAAAAATTAAAAATAAAAATAAAGGGATGGTATTTATTTGGCATTATAGTAAAATAAGTTTGAAAGCTACTGTACTTATGACAAGATCCTCAAACAAGACATAGATAGACATTACTAAGCTTACTTTTGGAAATAAATGTTTAGTCCAATCCAAGATTCTAGTAGCAATTACTCTAAGTCTTGCATGAATTAATACAATAGTCTATTACATTATTCCCCAAAATCTTAATAAAGAAAATAAATAATTAATATTAATTAATGGCAAAGTCTTTGATTCTAGAATACCATCAAATATAAACAAAAATTATTATTTATTCATAAACTAGACATCATAGATAAAATAATGTAACAAGTTTACCTGTTTGCCAGGCGACTTCTAAATTTAGATAATATAACTACTTTCTTAATTATAAAATCTCAAATAAAAGTGCTAGAGAAAAAGAAATCTAATGTCAAGACATCCTTTTTTATAAATAAATATTCTAGTAGAGTGATTAAAGCATCCAGGGTTTGTGTCCCAGCCTACTATAATAAGCTGTAAGACTTTAGTCAAATACTTATGCTTCTATGCTTTTTAGTCCTCAAATATCCTTGCATTGATAGTGGAAGTGATAATACTATTCACCATAGAGATTTGTAAGGAGGATAATGAGAAACTGTATGTAAAGTGAGGAGTGCGAATACCAAGCTCTTAGAAAATGTTCAACAAATATGACTGAAACTGCATTTCATGTTTAATGGCTGGTATGATTAATTTATGCAAAAAGCCAATTGTTGCTTTCAGTAAATCTCATAACAATTAAACTAAACATGAGGCAAATGAATCACAGAAGTTCAAGTTCTGAGGATATTTTATCACTATTCCTCATTTTTCCCCAATTTGTCTGCTCTTTCCTGTCCGTCTTCCCACTCTCTGTTAACTTAGAGAAATTAAAAGCTCTATCTCCCCTTGCCACACTACCGTGTTTTACAGGATTATTTCCAAGCCTCTAAGGGGCAAAGCCTCCAGTTTCTGTTTCGAAGGATTCATGGTAGAACAGGGAGTGAAGAGAGATATAATGTGACAAGACCAGAGTTGCTACGCCAGCAACATGACCAACTGTACCTTAGAATTCCCTAAATGGGTTCAGATCACCATGGTGTGATAAATGTGTGGGATGCTTTGTAAAGAATTGCTTAACAATGATTTATTTCCGGGGGAAAACAAAATGACACCAGAACTAATTTGATGAAGTGACAAGAGAACACAGATTTCAGTTGTGGTTCAGAGACTCTCGTCACCCTTCTGCTACCGTATGTCCAAATGAGCACAGGAAACGTGAGGTTGAAAACTACTCTGTTTGGGGAAACAATTATGAAAAATAAACCCAGAACATCAGAGATAACCTCCATCTGCACATCTACTCTCATGAGAGCCCCCAAAATGGTTTTAATCAGCAGTGCTTTCCGAGGGAGGGAGAGAGGATGTATATCATGGTGTAAAAGCCTTGTGGTGTCTTATCTTCCTTGCATATGTATTCCTGTTTATATAAGTAATATAAATCTGGTAGGAACAGGGTGACTTCAGTGTTGAGAAATCAGTCCCAGGAAATGCTGGGCAGATTTTTCTCTCTTAACAAAAGGATACCAGGGGCGTCTGGCTGGCTCAGTCACTAGAGCATGCAACTCTTGATCTCTCGTTTGTGAGTTCAGCCCTATTCTGGGTGTATAGCTCACTTAAAAAATAAATTAATTAAACTGAATTTAAAATATTACAAAATAAGTGAACAAAGGATATCACACCAGTCAGGCACTCACCACCCTGTTTATCTTCAGGTCCCCAATTCCAGGTTTACGAAAGAGCATTAACACTAGGAACTGGGGCCAGAAAGATGAATAAAATACAACCCAGATCCTCAACAATCCTTGTTGCCACGTGAGAAGAGGGGAATCAACTATTACAGGTAATCAAGTGTCACACATACTTCCACAACCACCTTTATCCCTGCCCATCCTGAACTTCTTGAACACTGTATACGGCCAAAGCTGAAGAACTTTCTACAATGGGAATCATTCTTCAGAAAAGTGCCTTTCTCTTCTAAAATCGCTATGAAAACCCATAAAGCAGCCACAGATAAAGTGAAAAGTCATCAGAATTACTATAGAAGCTCTCTACATCACAGTTTTCAGGTAAAAAGAACTCATGATTTCTCAATCTAGAAGGAGAAGAACAATTTTAGGCTGGAGGCTAAGACCGAAGAATCCCAGGGCCTTGCACAAGGGCCATTGTTAAAAAAATAAATAAAGGGATTGCGCTTTGTTCACAGCTAATTCTAGTTTATCCCAATCACCGCTGTAACTCAAAAAAGGGGGCTCAGAAACCCTATTCCCCACTCATACCATTCACTACAGCAGCACAAGTATGATACCTCAGAAGGCGTAAAAGTAACCAAAATATTATGGTACAAATCAACTTGCATTGCCCATTGAAATTAGTCATGGCTGTCTTTAATTAGCACCTTTACCTTTAATGGCTCATCACGATGCAAGATCTCAGACTCAAAGGACACAGCACATCCTTTTGGTTTTGGATTCTGCACTTAGTAACAATAGAACCTTGGGCAATCACTCAACCATGAACTCATTCTCCCCTCCTATAAATCAAATATAATAATAGCTCATAGGTTTGTGAATTAGTTGAGTGAGTGTAACTAAATGACTGGGAACAATGCCTACCTAGTACATAGCATGCACTTAACAAATACTGGTTATTAATAAAATTGGCAAAGTGGTATAATAGAGGAGTGAAAATTTGGAATGATAATCTGGGCTCAAAATTACACTCTAGAAAGTGACATCACCAAGATGGCACATAGGTCATCCCTGACTTCACTCTCCCTTACAAGAACAACTAACAACTCTGTAAGAACACACCACTGAGAATTCTGGCACATGAAGATGAGAATGAAGCATCCCTCCTCATCCCGCATCACAGAGACTGAGACAGACTGCATTAGAAGAGTAAGATAAGGAGCTACGCACTCACAGCACAGCACCATGCGGCGAGGTCTCCCTTAGCCTCCAGTTCCTCCAGTGGGAAGAGAGAGCCAGGGGGGACAAACAACCCTGCCCCCCAGCACTGGGCGTCACTTTGTGAGAGCCACTACTCTGATCTTGCCCCATGGGAATACAAGGGAATTGGTGGGTCTCAACCATTGGGAATCTGACAGTGACGGAAAAGGTGGGAAGGGGCCTATAAAAACCAGCACATGGACCCTGCCAGACTGAATTTATATCTGCAGCCAAAGTAGTAATCCTAACCAGCATTTTTGCTCGTCTACAGAACCAAGTCAAGAATGCACTCTGACAAGGAAACTTGGCAGGGTACAGATATGACCAATCTGGATCTTCAAACAAGGAATTTGGCTGGCCCTAGAGCCCAGTGTGTCCATGTCCAGGTAAGGAGCTGAATCCCAGCCCTGTCTGCTGTAGAAAGTGTTTTCTGGCCCCATGTGAGAAGAAGGTCTGTTGATAAGTCCTAGAAATTACACAGCCCAGCGGTGCTCAGGCCAAGAAGTAGAACAAAGCCAGTGGCTCTGTTCAGTCAGGAACTGAGGGTGCCTGTGAGCTTGAGTTAAGACAACAAACAAAGAGCTCTACAGACTTTAGAGCTCCTTCTCCTGCTGAGCCCAAGCAGAGACTTTAATTCATAGTCCTACTCATTGCCAAATACAGCATTCAACCCAACCATCTGACCAGGAAACCCATCCATGGCACATGGAAAGCCTCACAGCTCATTCAACAGCCCTGCCTTAAGTGGCACTCCAACAGAAAGTATGGTCTGTAGTTTCCCCCATCTGCAGAGCAAAACTGGTGGCCTCACCTGACCAAGAATGCAGGGCACGCTTTCGGCCTGACTGGGGTTCTCAAACAATGAGCTTTACAGGTCCTGGGTCTTGTCCTATTGCTCTGCAAGGGCAGAAAAGCTAATTTATAGCATTATCAACTACTGAACATAATGCAGTCTCAAACATCTAGCAAGTCAGAATGTAGGCAGCATCACAGCACATCCTACAGCCTTACTTGGGCAGGAAACCAAGCCAGCAGTCCCAGCAGCTGTTCTCAGCTGGTAGCACAGGCCCCACTCCCATCCTCCAAGCTGGAACAGTTGCCTCACCTAAAATAGACCCTAACAGTAGGCCCCACCTACCCAAGGACATGATCAGCAGACATGCCCAAAACCCAAACTGACCTGACTGGTGATAAACTGTCTCTGTCAAAGCAAACCTGTAAAGTCTAGAAGAGGAGTCCAAGTACTCAGATGCACAGATATCAACCTGACTAATCAAAGATCATGAAAAATTAGGTACACATGACACCATGCAAGAAAAGTAATAAAGCTCCAATAACTGACCTAAAGAAATGGAGATCTATGAACTTTCAGACAAAGATTCCAGAGTAATCCTCTTAAGGATATTTAGAAAACTGTAAGAAAACACAGACAACTAAATGAAAACAACTAGGAAAACAATGCTAAATAAAATGAGAAATTTGAAGGAAATAGCAACCACAAAAAAATAAAATAAAATAAAATAAAATAAAATAAAATAAAATAAAATAATAAAATAAATGAACAAAAGAACTCAATAGAGAATTTCAAAGTAGACTTGATCATGTAGAAGAAAGATTCAGTTACCTGGAGAACAGGACATGGGAAATTAACCAGTCAGAGGGACAAAAAGAAAAAAGAATGAAAGAAAGTAAAGAAAGCCTATAAAACTTATAGTACACACCAACAACAACCATAACAACAACAATAAAATTTGCGTTATGGGAATTCCAGGAGAAGAGAAAGAAAAATGGACAAAAAGTATAGTTAAAGTAATAATACTGGGGTGCCTGGGTGTCTCAGCTGGTTAAGCATCTGACTCTTGGTCTGGGCTCAGGTTATGATCTCGGGGTCCTGGGATTGAGCCCATGTTGGGTTCCACACTTGGCAGGGAGTCTGCTTGATAATTCTCTCCCTCTTCCTCTGCCCCTCCTCTTTCTCTCTCTAAAATAAATAAATAAATAAATCTTTTAAAAAATAATAAATAAAGTAATAAGAGCTGAAAACTTTCCAAATCTGGGGAGAGAAATGATCAATCAGATCCATAAAGTCCAAAAGGTGCCAAACAGACTGAACCTAAATACAGCTACACCAAGATACTTTATAATTAAATTGTCAAAATCAAAGACAAAAAAATAATTTTAAAGCAGCAAAAGAAAAGAGAAAATTACACAGAAGGGAACCTCCATAAGACTACTGGTGGATTTCCCAAAAGAAATTTTTCAGGGTAGGAGAGAATGGGATGACATATGCAAAATACTGAAAGTAAGTTTCAACCATGAATTCTAGACCCAGCAAAGCTGTCCTTCCGAAATGAAGAAGGGATAAGGAATTTCCCAAACAAACAAAAAGCTGAGGGAGTTTATTACCAATAGACTGCCTTACAGGAAATGCTGAAGGGAGTTCTTTGAATAGAAGTAAAAGGAATCTAATTAACATCATAAAAACATTAAAAAGGTAGAATAAATCTCACTGGTAATGGTAAATATATAACCATCATTAGATTCTACAATGTGGTAATAGTAGTGTATAATTCACTTGCAACTCAAATTAAGAAGGTAAAAAAAAAACTGAACATAGTGAAAATAACAATATCTACAATATTTTGTTACTAGGTCTACAATATAAAAAACATTAAATTGTAACATCAATCACCAAAAATGTGAGGTGGAGAAGTAAAACTGTAAAGTTTGTGAATTCTATTGAAGTTGTCATTTTAAAATAGGTGTTATAAGTTTAAGATATTTTATGTAAGCCTCATGATAACCACAAAGAAAAAAAAAAAAACATGTAGTAACTACACAACAGAACACAACAAAGAAGTCAGAGCATACTGATACCAAAGAACGTCAAAACACACACAGAAAAGACAGCAAGATAAGAAACAAGAAACAACAGATCTATAAAACAATGAGAAAGCAATTAACAAAATGGTAATAGTAAGTCTTTATTATCAATAATAACTTTAAACAGAAACAGATCAAATTCCCCAATTAAAAGACACAAAATGGGGGCACCTGGGTAGCTGAGTCAGTTGAACAACTGACTTTAGGTTTTGGCTCAGGTCATGATCTCAGGGTTGTGAGACTGAGTATCCATGCTAAGCAGGAATCTCCTTGGGATTCTCTCCCTCCCTCTGGCCCTCCCCCACTCTTTCTCTCTAAAATAAATATTTTTTTAAAAAAGACACAAAATGGCTGAATAAATAAAAAAAAAAAAAACAAGATACAACAATACAAGAGACTCGGTTTAGCCTTAAAGACACACAGACTGAGAGTGGAGGGGTGGAAGAAGATATTTTAAGCAAATACTAAACAAATTAAAAGCAGAGGCAGCTAAATTCATGTCAGACAAAATGAACTTTAAATAAAAACTGGGAGAAAAAAGAGAATATCACTGTATAATGATAAAAGAGTCATTCTATCAAGAAGACATAATAGTATTAAATATGTATGTGCTTGACATTGGAGCACCTAAATATATAAATCAAAAACTAACAGAGCTAAAAGGAGAAATAAACAGTAATACAGTAATAGTTGGAAACTTCAGTACCCAACTCTCAACAACAGAATGATCATCTAGACAGATAATCCATAAGGAAACCATGCATTTGAACAACAGTATAGAACAAATGAACCTAAAAGACAATATACAGAACAGTCTATACAACGATGGCAGAACACACGTTCTTCTCAAGCATACATGTTACATTTTCTAAGAAAGACCATAGGTTAGGCCACAAAATAAGCCTTAGAAAACTCAAAAAGGCCAAAATCATACCAACTACCTTGTCTGGACACACTGGCATGAAACCAGAAATCAATAAAACCCAGAAAACTGGAAAACTAACTAACACATGGAAATTAAACAACACTCTCCTGAACAAGCAATGGGTCAAAGAAAAAAATTAAAGGGGAGATAAAAAGTAGTCTACTGAGAAAAATGAAAATGGAAATACAACATACCAGAGCTAGTACGACGCAGCAAAAGCAGTCCTAAGAGGGAAGTTTATAGTAATATACACCTACATTGAGAAGCAAGAAAGATACAAAACAAGCAATCCAACTCTACACCTTAAAGAAAAAGAAAAAGAAGAACATACTGAGCCCAAAGTTAGCAGAAGAAAGGAAATAATAAAGATTAGAGCAAAAATAAATGGAGAATAGAAAAACAACAGAGATTAACCAAACTAAGAATTTTCTTTGAAATGAAACAAAATTGGCAAACCCTTAGCTAGACTAACCATTTGTAATCAACAAAATTATAAATGAAAAAGGAAACATTACAATGGATACTACAGAAATTCAAAGAATCATAAGAAGCTACTATGAACAAGTATATACCAACAAACTGGACAACCTAGAATAAATGGGAAAATTCTTAGGAACATTCAACTTAGCAAGACTGAATCAAGAACAAATAGAAAATGTAAATAGCTCTATAACTAGTAAGGAAATTGAATTAGTAATCAAAAATCTCCCAACAGACAAAAGCCTAGAACTAGATGGCTTCACTGGGGAATTTTACCAAACATTTAAGAAAGAATTAACACCAATCCCCAAACTCTTCCAAAAAAAAAAAAATCAAAGAAGAGGGAACACTCCCAAGCTTATGCTATGAGGCTGCATTATCCCAATATAAAACCAGAAAAGGATATTATTAGAAAGGAGAACTACAGGCCAATATTCCTGAAGAATATACTTGCAAAAATTCTCAATAAATAACTAGCAAATCAAATTCAGCAGCATATTAAAAGGACCATTCACTATGATTGAGTGGGATTTATCCAGGGGTGCAAGGATGGTTCAACATATGCAAATCAGTAGGATACATCACAGTAGTAGAATAAAAGAATCACACGATCATCTAAATAGATGCAGAAAAAGCATTTGATAAAATTCCACATCTAGTCATGATAAAAACTCTTAACAAGAGAGTTTAGCAAAGAAAGAACGTATCTCAACATAGGAAAGGCAGTATATAACAAGTCCACAGCTAACATCATACTCAATGGTAAAAGAGTGAAAGATTTTCTTCTAAGAGCATGAACAAGATAAGGGTGTCCCTTTCACCACTCCTATTCGACACAGTACTGGCAATCATAGTTTGAGCAATCTGGCAAGAAAAACTGCATTCTGCTGGTGACTCTGAGTCTCAGATGCTTCACCTCTAAAACAGGAGTATTTTCAACTCTTTGTAAAACTTGCTGTGAAGACTAAACAAAAAAGGAACATTATTAAACCCAATATAGTTTGGACACATAGTTTATGCAAAATTAGAATTGATAATCTTTAGTTTAACTTCATTAGAAATCAAAACATTTATGACAATAACTGTGAACCAAATCCACAAGTAAAGGAAGATGAAAAGATAGATCTAAACAGAACTATTTCATTCATTAATTTGGTCATGGTTCATTCCAAGTTACAAAGAAAATGGGAAACCTTAAAAAAATGCAGTCTGTAAAATGAATCAATGAAAATGTCCAAGTCATGAGATGGTGGGAAAATGTGTGGCTGTCATTGCAGTACAGTGAACCATCCAGAGAGGATGAGCACTGATGTTTCAAGGACCTTGAGATTAACCACTTACGTAATGAGAGCACAAAACAAGACACGTTTTAATGTAGTCAAAAAGAAAAGAGGTTAAGGCCAAAGAGTATTCATTTTGTTTCTTCAGAGGAGAGTAGAAGTATAGTACAGTTTCACCAATTCACAATCACAAAATATAGAGACAGCTCATTCATAAAACCTGAAGGTCACGTGCAAACTTCCCCCTGGATTCTCTCTTAAGATCTTGCATTATATGTGTGAAATCAAATCCTTAATTTCTAGTAAGCACTGCTGCTTCCCTGCTTCCCCTTCCCTTTCCCTTTCTCATCCCCCTCCTTGTTCCTTCCCCATCCCTTCTTTCCCCTTCTCATTGCCTTCCTCTGACCATTTGCAAAGGCAGCTATACTAGTTTCTGAACTGGTAAGGGAAGTGATGATTACAAAAACTACAGTGAGAAAGGAAGGAATATCCAAAAGGCAGGAATACTAAGGCCCAAGCTCTTTAAAAAAAAGGGGGGGGGGGGACTCGCCTGGGTGGCACAGTCCTTAAGCGTCTGCCTTCGGCTCAGGGCGTGATCCTGGCGTTCTGGGATCCAGCCCCACATCAGGCTCCTCCGCTATGAGCCTGCTTCTTCCTCTCTCACTCCCCCTGCTTGTATTCCCTCTCTCGCTGGCTGCCTCTCTCTGTCAAATAAATAAATAAAATCTTTTAAAAAAAAAAAAGGAGTATATTTTGAAGAGATTACAAAATATTTTTATGAAAAAATATTATTCACAGTATTCATACGTAGAGCTAGATGCTTCCACAAATACGGGAATAAGATGATATCTGAAATTCCTTTCCTCTTGCTGATGTGAAAAATAACCACAAATGTGGTGCTTTATATCAATATGAATTTGTTATCTTATAGTTCTGGAAGTCAGAAGTCTGACATGGGTCTCACAGGGAAAAAAAATCAAGTGTTGGCAGGGTGCATTCCTTTTGAGGGGTCTTCTAGAATCTGTTTTCTTGCCTTTTCTAGCTCCCAGAGGGGGCTCTCATTCCTTAGTTTGTGGCCATCTTCCACCTTCAAAGCTGGCTATCTCATCACTCTGCTACCATCAGGTCTCCTTCTCTGACTCTCCTCTCCCCCTCTTTCCAGAGATTAGGACATGGACATCTTTGGTGGGGGCCGTTATTGTCTACCACAACACCCTGCATGACAACTTTATAGAAAGCTGCCTTTTGTAACGGAGGAAAAGCATTTAAAATGCTAAAGTGCTCTACATTTCAGGAATGTTTCCCCAACTTTCCCTGAAAGTTGTTTCCAGCTGAAACAGGATTAAGTGATACCAGTTTGAGGGCCCTATATAACCCTCTGCCTTATAGATTGTATACTGAGTTTGCTCAGGCTGGTAAATTATAAAACTTGAGAACTTCAGAATTAAAGAAACTGGGATTCTTAACAATATCAGAGGGTACTCTTACCACAATGATACAGTCAACTCACACATATGATAGACCCAGGCATATACAAGTCAAGAGCAAATGCAAAAGAAAAAAAGAAAATGAAGTATTTTTTCCAAATACAATATAAATTTTGAGACTCCAACTTTGTGTTAATATACATTACTAAAAAAAAAAAAGAAAAAAAAAAGGAAGCCATGGGGGCACCTGGGCGGAACAGTCAGCATTCAACTCTTGATGTCGACTCAGGTCATGATCTCAGGATGGTGAGATCAAGGCCCAAGCTGGGCTCCGCACTCAGGACAGTCTGCTCAAGATTCTCTCCCATTCCCTCAGCAGCACCCCCCATACACATGCTTTCTCTTTCTAAAATAAATAAATAAATCTTTTTGTTTTTTAAGATTTTATTTATTTGACAGAGAGAGAGAAAGAGAACAAGTAGGCAGAACAGCAGGCAGAAGGAGAGGGAATGCAGGCTCCCCACTGAACAGAGAGCCGGATGCGGGGCTCGATCCCAGGACCCTGGGATAATGACCTGAGCTGAAGGCGGCCACCCAACCGAATGAGCCACCCAGGCACCCCTAAATAAATAAATCTCTAAAAAAAAAAAAGAAAAGAAAAAAAGAAAAACACGTTTTCATATAGACCTAAGTCTTTAAATCTTTATTGGCCTGATATAGGCAGCAAAGACATTCATCTTTTTGCTAATCATATAAGAAGGTGTGTCACTCATAAGTTAATATATATTTTAAAAGCTATAGCATGTTAGGTGAGTTTCATGGATTAAAAAGAAAAGGCTGCACACATGTGTGATAAATGCCCAGTTGATTTAGAAAAGGAAACAGAACAGAAGGAGGGTGGCTACACAGGAGGAGTGTTTATGGTGCGCTGTTGCAGAGCTTTTGCCAGCACTTGGTGCTGGAATCATCCAGGTGTTGTTCCACTCCCAATCCAGCAGTGCTGTAAAAGTGCCCTTAATCTCTCATTTCCATCACCATCCCATGAGAACTTCACTGACAACCTAATATCATGGCTCTGAAGTTGTACTGCACTTTCAAGATCATTCCAGGGAGTTCGGTTTCAACAGATTGCACTACATTTCTTTTGATGGTCCTTTATCTTTGCAAAGCTAGGTCTCTACTGATGCTATGACAAAATGGGCTGCATAAAAATAAGTGTGGACAGGAAATAGGGTGACAGTGTCAAATCCAATTCCAATGTTTGAGATGTCATTCAGAGCCCATGAAGGGAACATAACCTATTTGAAAGTAAGTATGGTTAAGACTGAAATTGAAGTATTTTTCTTTGAATTGATGTGTATTTTTTTCAAATGGTGTAATTTTTTCAAGTTATTTTGCAAAAAAAATACTGAGTAATTTGTTTCAACCTAACAACTTAATAAATGAAAGTGTTGGGTATTTCTTTGGGTCTGGGGTGCTATGAAAACATTACTAAGATACTAAGGACACCATGAACCAAGAAAGTTTGGGAACCTTGGATCTGTGCTCTTCCCTTTAAAGAGATGTTCACAAATATTGGCTCTCCTGTTTCAAAAACCAAACCCAGTACCCAAAAGGCCACATC
Source organism: Ursus maritimus (assembly GCF_017311325.1). Classification (NCBI taxonomy): domain Eukaryota; kingdom Metazoa; phylum Chordata; class Mammalia; order Carnivora; family Ursidae; genus Ursus; species Ursus maritimus. Next base: position 15,147,810 of record NW_024423786.1, read on the forward strand.
TTCATCTGTTAGAGGAAAAAAGGTGTAGTACCCCAGTCTCCCTCTCTCTCTCTCTCCCCTGTTTTCCAGAAAACTTATCTCCTCTCCCCCCAAAAACATACCTGACATATTATCTGTTCTTTGGCTCCCAAGCATTTGAAGCCTCTTCCTTTTGGGGGAAGTATCCACCATCAGAAGACATATTTTATTCCTGTTATAGAAGTCAAAATAGCAGGCTACTCACTTTCCCAGCCTGCTTGCTACTTGGGAACAAATGCCCAATACATGTTCAGCCAACAAGATACGCTGTTCCCAGGACTACAAATGGGATCCAGAGAAGCAAAAAATTAGGAGTGGTGTGGGCATGGTGGCTACAGAGACAGCAACATTCAGACTCAAGGACAGCAGGAACAGTGTTACCAGCAGTAATGTCCAATGTCACTGCAGCAGCCAGCACTGGCAGCCATGTGTGTCAAGGACAGTTTCCCTGGGAAGTTATAGTTATGGGGATGCCTACCTGGCCTTCTTGATCCTTGCCATTTTCTAAGGCTGACTCTCCAACGTTCAATACATTTCAGAAAACGTCATTTCTTTCTGCTTTAATCATTTGCAGTAACTTTCTGTCACTTGTAAAACCATGATGAGTATAGCTCCCCAAACACAAACTTCTTTCTATAGAAGGTTCATAAACCTCCCAACATGATAAAGTTACACAAAATAATACAAATAAAACTCAAGCAAGTGAATCAACTCCAGGCAACACAACTCATTTTGAATAAAGCATTTTATCAAAAATTCCACCCCCAACAATTATCACAGGGAATTAGAATGTGGAAAAGTAAAGAGAAGGCATCCTGTCTTAGAACACTGCACAGGTCCAGAGTTAGGACAATGGAGAAGTATGCGGCCCCTCCGCACATTCCCTTTGTCTGTAGTGGCAAGGCAGTCCCATTGCTGATTTCTCTGCTTAGTTCATTTAGAATTAGACCTAAATCACTTGCTTTTTATGGGTAAGGCTGACATAACCTTAAGTAGAGCAATATGAAATGTGCCACTATAACATACGAAATTGACATTTCATGTCCATTTTAGATACAGCTTGATGACCTTAGTCTAAAAGAGCCATTTTAAGTGAGAGCCAGAGTTTTATTTTTTGACAGATGGGTGCCACCGCTAGAGAATTTATCTAGGTTGTATCTGAACTCAAGTATGATCTATATGATTATTTTGATTCAATGGATTTAGACACTGCGAAAATATTCTTCCTCTCCCAGATTCTAATTTGTTATGTCACAGACGTCCTATTTAAAGACCTTTTTTTTGCATTTCAGCAGTCACATGAAGCCAGATGACAAGCAACTAGTCCTTCAAACAGATAATCCATATATTTCTATCTTTACTTATTTTGGGTTGTTGGAAAAGAAGAGAATTAACAATTAATTAATTCCATAGTACACTAATAAAAAAGCAAACAAACATGGCCAATTCTGTTGAGTGGTATCTGTAATTGCAAATACCATAAAATGAACTGCCTCTGTTTACACACCTGGAACACTGGATTTCTTTCTTTCTTCTTCTTCTTCTTTTTTTTTTTTTTGTTTGTTTTCACCAAGGAAGCAATGTAACCCCTTCATTTTTAAGAATTATACTCTCACAAATTACTATCATATCACTTCTGAAATACAACTCTCTGAAATATTAAAAAGTGCCTTAAATAAAACATTAACAGAGAGAACCTGTTCATTTTATTAAACTCACCAAAACATAAACACACCAAATTGGGGAATATTATGAAATTGTTCATAAAGACTAAATAATGGAGTATGAAAAATTAGTCCTTGAGTTATTAGTTGGCTATCACATTCTTTTCTTGTACAGTTTCTCCTACATCAGTGTACTTTTAGTAATTTTTTCAGTCATCAATAAAAGAAAATACAACACAAACTGGTATATCAAAATGAAAATTTAATGTTTTACATAAGTGAATTCTGCAACTAAATTGGTTTCAGGTACAGCTTCATCCAGGAATACAGACAATATCATATGTCTCAAGCTCTTTTTTCCTTTGAATTGAATACATTTTCATTCAGTGCCTCCCTTCAGGATAGCAAGATGACAGCCAAGAATTTGGGATTACATCCTCACATCTCAAAATACAGAAGCAAAGATCATAAAGTCTTAGAATTCGCATCAACAGACCTAAATGAATCACCTAAGATCATGGGTCCATACCTGAATGAGAATTATAGCCAAATGCCTCTGAGACACTGTCTACAAACACAAATTCAACCCTAAAACCAGGATGAAGTCAACAGCTCACAGACCAAACAAAACAAACATGGGAAAGAATACCCCCCTCAAGAGAAAATTAGTAATTATTTATCAGAAGGGTGATAGACCGTGAACTTCAATGGGTTTCTGCTGTTTCACGGCAGTGCCTCCTCTCTCCAATTAGACATTACATTGCAAAAAGCCAGGAACCAGTTCCCATTCTTATGATAATCCCTTCAATTCTGAACAACCAATCTGGACACAGATCAGGCAATTAGAGATGCTGTTATAAAGACAACAGTGCAATTTAAATAACAAAGTTCCAGGGTGCTTGGGTGGCTCAGTCAGTTAAGTGTCTCACTCTTGATTTTGGCTCAGGTCATGATCTCGCTCGGGGTCATGAGATCAAGTTCTGTGTCAGGCTCTGTGGGAGCCTCCTTGAGATTCTCTCTCCCTCTCCCACTGCCCCTCCCCCCATACACTCTCTCAAAAAAAAAAAAAATTAATTAAATCACAAGGTTCCCATATTATCCCTTCATCTGCATCGACCAGTTCCAATTCTCCTCCCAAAAAGTTCTAGCAGCACTATCACGCCATGACTAGCCCTGAAGACACAACATCAATTACCCCACTCTTTCTCAAATGCTTCCTCTGATAACAAGAATCCCAGAATGCTAATTCAACACCATATTCTCTCTGGCTCACCTACGCTACCATTCTCTTATGTTTTTAAGTTTTTAAGGCTCGAGAACTACCATTAGGGTGTATAGAATAGAGGAGATTTCCTATCTTAAAGCTGATATTAAATATCCTTTCTCCTACCGATCTTCCATGGAAGATCGGTAGGAGGCGGAAGGGAAGAATGAAGGGGGGTAAACAGAAGGGGGAGAGGATTGGGTTAGGCCGGTGATGGGTATTAAGGAGGGCACGTATTGCGTGGAGCACTGGGTGTTATACGCAAGTAATGAATCATGGAACATTACATCAAGAACTAAGGATATACTGTATGGTGACTAACATAACATAATAAAAAATTATTATAAAATTAATAAATAAATATCCTTTTTTTCAGACTCTTAGATATTTGTATTTTATATGACACTTTAAGGGGAAATAATATTCCAAGGAATATGCCTCCTTCCAAGATCTTAATATGCATTAGAACCTTTTCTCCTATCCCTAGCCTTCAGCCTGTGTTCATGCCTTCTCTTCCTCCTTACCTCATCTGGCTTCCTTAAGGGTCACACAGGCCCTCCAAATGCTCTCCTGCCTGGTTTGTCACATCTTCTTAATGCGGGAGCCCAGAATATTTTTATTTAAGGATTTCATTGAACTTCACTAGATCAGAGTTCCTCAGCCTTGGCACTATTGACATTTTGGACTAATACATGAGCTCTCTCAATCACGGTTGGGTGTTTAGCATTATCTCTGGCCTCTACTCATTAGATGCCAGTAGCATTCCCCTAGTTATGACAACCAAAATGTCTCTAGACATTACTAAATATCCCCTGGGGACAAAACTGCCCCACTAGGCAAAATTGCCCCACTGGGCTGAGAACCTCTGCACTAGAGGTTAACTGGAGACACCATGAGGTCAAAGGGGGACATAGAAATATAACAAATTCTTAGCAGTAATTATGTCATTGTTCACAACATTCAAGTGTTTCTTCTTTTTTTCCTTTTCTTTTTCTTTTTTGAGACAGAGAGACAAACAGAGGTAGCATGAGCATGGGGAAAAGAGAAAGAAGCAGGCTCCCCGCTAAGCAGGGGGCCTGACAAAGGACTTGATCCCAAGACCCTGTGATCATGACCCCAGCCAAAGGCAGCTGCCTAATTGACTGAGCCACCCAGGTGCCCCCCCCCACCAACAAGTATTTCTTAAATTAAGGATATCTCCATGTTCTCCTCTTAAAGCTTTTCTATGCCTCAGACCAGATTCTATCATCCATCAACCTGCTGTCCTGTATGTAAAGTAGTTCTCAGACTCAAACTGCGTATGCATTCAAATCACCTGTGAGGCCCTGGAGATTTTCATTTCATAAATCTGACAGTGGGGCCAGGGAATCTCTATTAATAAAAAGTTTCATAGCTGAGTCTGATACATAGCCCCTGTAGAAGCACAATTTTCCTAAAATTGCAGCAAGGATTGAGAGGCAAATGACCACCAGGCGACCAAGACCTCTAGACACAAGCAAGTATTCTGCCTCCTAATGGAAGTCGGGATGGGCATGCCCCAGCTCAATTGTCTTTCCAATAAGTCAAGAAAGATCATAAAATTTCCTTTTACTTCTGCAGGCTACTTCATCAGATGAGGTCAATTTTTTTTTAATTCCATTAGTTCTTAAAGAATTATCTTTCATAACAGAAGAATAAGCAAAGTCATAGAAAAGAAATACAGGCTTCGTAAGACACATACTCAATTTTCATAAGAAAATCATAAGAAAATAATAAGGCTTTAAATCTAATTCTGGAAAGTGACTTTTAATAAATCAAAAGATTGTTAAAGCTCCTAACCAGTGATAAATGTGAAAAGGAAAGTAACCCTAAACTGAATAATTCATGAACTCAGGCATACAAGTCATTTCCTAAAATTTTCTAACAATTCAAACTGCAGTACACATATATTTACTTTGCTACATTAGAATATAAATTTCTCATCCTCAAGGGCTTTCATTTGTCCATTTTAACTATACAGAGAATCAGTAAATATTAAGGATAATGTAAACAATGTAATGGTTTCAGATTACAAATAAGAAACAGGCTCTTTGATTCTGGGTTTGCGCTCTAAGACTTAGAAATTGTCCAAACTAGAACAGGAATCCAAGTACAGATTCTAAGTTCAGTATGTAAAATTCTCCCTGAAATAAAATCTAAGTACAGCTAAGAAAAATACAGAAATCAGAGACTTTTTAAAAAGCTGTGGAGAAATTCTGAGTTATTCTCTTTTGAGAACAGATACACATTGGAATGTGTAACTTTTTCTTTATTACTCTTTATAAAGTAGTGTTATCTTCTTCTAGTCCCCTGTGTTAGGAACAATCACTATATCTATGTTTGATGAGACAATGACACTTAAGAAACCTGAAAAACTACATGGTAAAACACACTTTGCAGAAAATGCTGTTTGATTGTCAAACAACTATTATAGAAAGAAAACAATCCCGGTCACCTTTTTTTTTTTTTCCTCTAGAGAGAAAAGAACTAAATAAAGCTAAAATTAATTGCAGATAGGAGGGAATGAGCCAAATAGGTGATGATGTCCCAACCAACAACTTACTTGCTCCTTTCTCTCTTCCAACTCCTCCCATTCAACCTACCACAGATTGTTCTGGTGTTCCAGTATCAAATCCATCATTTCTTCCCCTCTGTGTAACTCCTACTTCTTTCTTCTTTCTTTGTTTAATTATCTGCTTGCTTGTAACACCACCAAAAAACCAATTTCTCTCTGACATTCACTCTAGCAGCCTTTCCCAATTGTTGGGAAGCTGTTCAAGCAACTGTTCAACTCTTACTGTCACTTCCTCAAAATCCAACACATCTTATTTCCCCTATAGTTTCCTAGACAAAGAGTCTATAAAAACAGACTAATGGGCCCTATGTCATCCAGAATGAAGACCCATCAGATGTTCTACATGTTGTTATATGTCTGTTATTGTAGAAAATCCCACTCATTCTGAAAAAATAAATATAAGTAAAGAAAAGAAAGAATTTTTAAAACTCCACCAGTAAGGGAAAAGGATGACCAGCTTGGCTGCCAGCCAATCACAAACATTCACTCTCTATACTTGTCCAGGGAATACAGAATGATCACTATCCTCATCACAATGGCAAATTATAATGAAACCTCTGAGGATATTAGGGAGAAAGGCCTTGGTTTCAGGATTGTCAAAACAATTATAATAAAACAGCTGCTCACCTTCATATGAGGAATTTAACACATTATCTCCCTTCTTCTTCACAACAAACCTGTTTTTGAATATCTACTACTGGATAACAAACCACCCCAGAAACTCTATCACTTATTACCATGAATTATTAGTTCTCATATTTCTGTGAATGGGCTCAGCTGGGCAGGTATCCCTTGGGGTCTTCTACGCAATTACAATCAGACGGCACTTAAGACTGAAATTATCAGATGGGTTGGCCAGGCGGGTTTGTCCAAGGTAATTCACACATCTAGCCATCAAGTGGGATAACTAGAACAGCATGTGTTTGACCAGAAGTCACTCTCTCCACATGGCTAGCCTGAGCTTCCTCACCGCATGTTCGTCAGACTCTGAACATGGCAGTGGCTTCCCTGAGACTGAAAATGCCATTAAAAAAAAAAGTGGATGCTGCAAGGCTCCTTGAAATGTAGTCACAGAAGTCATGCAGCATCACCTCCACTGCATCTACTGATTGCACAAGACTAGCCCAGATTCAGTGTGGGAGATGACCACACTGGGTAGAAACTTTCAGAGGCTCTTTGGGCCATCTTAGCTAACACAACGCCTACTGGGTAACCAGAGAAAACTACTGTTTCAAATTACAAACAAGAAACAGGCTCTTTGATTATGGGTCTGTAATATAAGTCCAGAAATTATCCAAAACAGGATAGGATTCCAAGTACTCAGATTCTAAGCTCAACGTTCAGCCCGTACCAGTCAGATCACAACGTTAAAATGGATTACACTTAAAAAGATGAATGAAGTTTTCATCCAAACGTTAATTTCATCTACAATTAATTAATTGTCTGTGGAGTGGACATTTTGGGACAGCCCACTATCCCACATTAATCACATCTTCTTTTGCTAACAGCCATCAGTTTTTCTTTAGGAACACTGGTCCACCCACACAGGATTCAAGATGTCCTGCTCTGACTTAGCTAAGGTGAGCACGTGCTCGACTATCTCCATTCTCTCTTTGTTTCTTTCTTTCTTATCTGACTCTTAAACATAGTGGCAAAAGGACCACAACGTTTGAAACACATTTATTCTTGTGGCAATGTCCTGGCGAGAATGCCAACTAATTGTTGTTAATGAGACCTATGCCCTACCCCGGTTATTCCCTGGGCCTGGTAGTCAGGCCACTTGATGCCTTTCCCGTAAATTCCCTTTGTACTGATATAAGCCACAATTTACAGCCCACAGGTGAGATACACTGGATATGTAGTAGCCGGGATAGGAAGGACCTTGTAGTCCTTACACACACCAGCTCTGGGATCTAACTCAGGTCAGTGTAAATATGATTCTGCCACTTCCTTACTAGGTGTATGCATCCTTAGGCAAATTGCTTAAATTCTATGAAGCTGTTCCTCACCTGTAAAACAACATGAACAATATCTTCTTCAAACAATTGCAAAGATTAAATGAGATGATACCAGTAAAGCGTAAGGTCTGGCTTGTAGTAAGCTCCTCAGTAATTGTTTGCTATTACACTTCATATTACAGGTCCATAATGGCTTATCTGCAATTCTAATATCCAAAAAGCTCTGAAAACCAAACCCATTGTCAGCAAAACCTGACCTGAAGGGAAATAGGGCTCCTTCTGATCTTTATCCCATTCAAGTGACTATTCTGGTTACACTGCAGAAACGTCAATATGCTTGGGTGTTGCCCAACATCCTATTGGAATATCACACAGCACACACCACAGGCAGCATACTATCCTTTCTGAAAGGTAAAATTCTAAAACACCTTGGCCCCAAGGGTTTCAGATAAAAGAGTATAGACCTGTAAGTTATTGTTATTTAAGAAATTTAAAATAAAAACTGCACACACTGAGAAGAGTGGCTATGGAGAGCTGTGAATGAGCCTACAAAAATGCAACTATTGATCAACAACCAGAAGTTATACTAAAGCCGATTTCAATAACAAACAAATATTTTATACTGAACTAATACTACTTATATAGGCAAATTGTGCTGAAGGAACAAATTTACATATAATTGGATAAGCTACTCTACAAACATCGTACTTCCAATTAAGGTACGTAATTAGAACTGCATCTTCTGGCTTTTTAATTTAGTGTGTGTTTAAGAATTATATTTTATTACCTGAATTAAATACCATTGGTTCCACACTTGTAGGTTTCTCATGGGCTGCTGTTCACTCATACCATATCCTCTTACTCACACTGAATTGGAAAAATCAGAGGTTTGAATTATAATCCCACCCTGGGACTGTTGCTTTTGCTTATACTGTCAGATCTGGCTCTCAGTGTTTCAGAGCTCCAGAGTAAAAGACTAAACCACTTCAGTATCTTTTCTCTAGGGTTAAATTTTAACTTCATACAGAAGATTCTGAGACTCTTTTTTTCCAAAATTAAAATGTAAAGTTGAGAATAAACATGTACAAGTCTGCATATGACAAATAGAAAAAAATTATAATTTGTTAAAAAGGAGAGAGCAGGCTCAAAATGGAGTTACTTGTGTTTAATGACCTAGCAGCAAACCAAGGCTTAATCTCTAACCAAATTGCAGTTTCAATCATCTAGGAGTGTAACCTTTCACCAGTCAACACGGAATTACCTGGTCGGCACTAGCGAGGTGGTCCGCAGGACAGACCCTTCCATTGGCCTTGGGAGGACGCCTGGCCTGAACAATGCATACTCTGCTAATAATGTCCTTTTTCCACCCCTTCTCTGCCTTCACAAACCTTGCCATTTCTACAGCTCTATGGAGCTTCTTTCTATTGCTACATGGGATGCTGCCCGAATCATGAATTGCTGAATAAAGCTAATTTGATCTTTAAATTTAAGCACTTGAATTTTCATGTGACCATTCAAACCGGAATGGCATATCACCTCTGATAATGAATAAGATTGTGATGTACTCTATCATGTTTCCACTGTAGTTTTTTAGATCATTTTTAAAAATTCTTATGATATTTATTTTTTATTAAGTTTTTAAATTTTTAATTCTAGTATAGTTAACATACAGTTACATTCATTTCAGGTGTACAATATAATGATTCAACAATTCTATGCATTACTCAGTGCTCATCAAGGTAAGTGTACTCTTTAATCCCCATCATCTATTTCACCCATCCCCACCCACCCACCCCCTGCTTCAGATATATTTTACTCCACAGTGTAAACGGTTTCTGGGAGATGGCAAATGATAATAGGTAAAAATTTACATATAATGCCAGTTTTGAGACAAACCTTCATTTCAGAAAATTTGTCTATTTGCCAAAACTGCAAGGTTCATTCATGATATCACCAACAGAAATTTGTTTGAAAGGATCTGTTTATATAAACACTGATATGTGGTATGTCATTTTACGTACAATCTGGTTAAGTAAATAGGTAAATGAAGAAAATGAGTTCTATAAAAGCCAGGAAGTTTGTTCAAGGTCATGAAGTTAACTGCCAAACAGATGAGGCAAACGACCATTCATTAAAAACAATCTAATAACAGGGTGAAGAGCTTCTCTCCAAAGTCTTCAGCATATTTTCAGTTTTCATGAATTTTTCAGAGAGCATCTGTTTTTAAGTAGAAACATACCCAGGGAAAATAAGACCCGTTATAAGAAATTAAAATCAAAGTCCAGAGACACGTTCTTCTTTACATGTTTGCTAAAGGAAATTTAATGCCATCAACACTCGATTATTTCCAAGTATACAAGAGAATTCAAAACAGGGCATCTAAAATAACTTTCCTTTATCCACCTCCACACTGTTTAAAACTACCGGTTTCTTCTCATAAATCTGACAATAAGGCCAAAGGTTCTTTTGTTTCTCATTACAAATGGCTACATTCAACACCCAAAGAAGATCTCTGCATATGTAGGTTTAGATGAGTATTTGCAAACAATGTTATATGGGCTCTTAATCCCTGCCACAAGATGAGTTCTGTGCTATTTTAATATAATAATAATTTAAAATCTTGAGAAATTCAGGGTTAAATAAACAGTTTGAGAAATTCTTTTATTTTGTTTTCCTAATTTCTTGGCCTTTACTGTTCTAATACATATTATGGATTGACAAAAGAAGCATTTCCCCAGTATCTGTGGTTTGTACTTCCTGGATGTTCCATACAGTATATTTGGGATAATGATTCTCTATAATACATCAAAATCAACCCACTGACTTAAGATTTCTAAAAAACCAAAATCCAGCCTATTTTTTAATGTTTCTAGTGATGTCTCAATACATGTTGAGACACCTTATTTATTTTTGGACCATTCCACTCAATTGCCTCCCTGTGATTTCCTTAATATGTCTTGGTTCTTACCTCTATGTAAATGCAAAACAGATCTTCTTCCACCTTTTGTAAATTTTTTACAAATTTTTTGTAAGAGCCTTTTGTATAATTGAGGACATCTACTCTAATCCCTTGCACTGAATTTCCATCACTATAAGCTAAATATCCTAAATTCTTCATGGTTTGGATGTCATCACTTTCCAAACTGACCTCTTCATGATATTATGTGTTTGGGAGATAAAAAGCAGTATATACATCACAGTCCTCAGAATGTGATCATGTCAACACTGGATATATATATTGACCCAGTTTTTCAAGGGTCTAAGCCCTGACTCTGTCACTCACTGTCTTTGAGACCTTGACAAGTTTGCTAACTTTCTTTAAGCCTCACTCCACTCATTAGGAAAACAGTAATAATGACAGTTCTTTCCATTGTGAGGTTTCTGTGAACATTAAATTTAATATATTGAATGTGCCACATAATATGTATTCAATAAGTATTAGCTACTATTAAAATGTCCATTTTGAAATACGTATTTTCTTTTAGCCAATTTAAAAAAGTAAAATTCACCAAGTATTCAACAGTGACTGATTGGCTCAGGGTTGTAATCAGCAGGTAATGCAACAGTGAGGAAAGAAACTGGCAGAGGATTAAAAATAAACCACAAATTATCGGCAAGTAGATAAAGCCTTGACTGCATAATCATTACTGAACAGACTCTATCTTTGTCTTCCCATGTAGCAACATGTCACTTTCTTTTAAGGGTTTCAGTGAAACACACTCTGCAAAAGCTTTCAATTTGAACAAGAAATGGGGATGTAGAAATAAACATCTTGTAACAACATAGACTTCAACTTTTCCCTCCTCTGCTTGAAAGAATGGCATTCAGAGGCAGAGCAAAATTCAGTGTCAAGTAATTTTCTACTCATGAGCTGATGCCACTCAACTTTGAGTTTGCTTTTGGCTACACCAGTGGAGCTTACAACCTTTTAATTCAGTGCATGAGTTATAATTCCCTGTAGCACGTTTTAAGCACTGGCAGAGTTCTACAACAATGATGAATGTGGCTCCATTTAGCCCAAACCTCTACCATCTCATAGGTGTAAGAATTGTTGGCATTAAGGAGCTGAACTGAACTTGGCATATATTTCCAAGACGGATTCTGATCCTTCTACAATTGGTGGAGTTATGGAGAACACTTGACAGGAGTATAAAAAGTTAAGAGAATCCAATTATCTGTCGTGAAATTTCTTTGATATTTTAGGAATGTTCTTGATTTCTAGCAATCAATTAAAAAAGTGAATAGAGGAAACAGACTAGTTTCAATCATGTACTTGTTCTCAAAGTATTATTATTACACAATTAAATTAACCTGAATTTCCCATTATATCAGGATCATGTAATCCCTTTCTCACTTACTTCACTTAATTTGATCAAATATTGAGTTCTTTCAATTGAAGGCGACCCCCTCAGCCACACATATCCGGACTGTGGTGGACACCTGGTAAAGGGTAGCTGATCACAAAGCAGTACTCTACCAGGTGGCCCCTAGCAAGGGCACTGCTCCCAGAACTGGAGACTGGTTCTCAGTCTCTTGGGGGGGGGGGGGGGGGGGGAGAAAAAAAAAAAAAGCACAGACCACAAAAATGAGAAAGATAGAATGAATGGGTAAATCTCAATAACTGTACAACAGTGGAATAGGGATCCTTAAACTCTTAATGCTCTCAATGAGGTAAATGTCGAAAGATCCCACAATAACCTTCTAGTCCTGAACTTGCCTGTCCTGGTTGAGGTCTAGGTGTACCATGGTTGTGTCGCTTTCCCAAAATTCCCATTCAAACCTTCCATGTAGAAGATATTTCCCTCTTCTTTATGTCTGTATTTCACCTTCTCATAAGCCCCCATTACTTAACCCAATCTAAATAAGTCATCACTGTTTTCAACCAAAGGAGGACAAAGCGCATCTAAAATAAAGAAAGCTATTATCTGATGAGTTTTTGACCATGTTTAAAGTTACATTCTCCCTTCCTCCTCTCTATCTTTTCATACACAGCACTTAGTTTTGTATATCTAATTAACCTAATTACCATTCCATTCAAAACAATTATGTGCTAAGGAGCTAACACCATCAAGTATAGGGCTATAGAACTGCAAGGTACTCAGTAAATCTTATTAGTTAATGATTAAATAAAGCCCACAGGACAAACAAATTATTAAATCAATATTTCTTAATTATAAAGCATAAATCTACCAGAAACCCAGATCTCTACATCTTATTGCCCAGAAAGTACAAGAAAAGGTGTCAGATAAAGAATCCAAAAGTAGAATTCACTCAGATTTACTGAGCATTTTAATATTAGGGGCTGTGTGACACACTGAAATGTGCCATGTGCTGGGAACACAAAGGAAACAGTCAATTTTCGCACACTCTAATAGGAGATACGGACAAGAAAATATCATAACACAGTAGAGATGCAGTATTCATTTTCCATTCTATCTCATAAGAGCCTGAGGGGTCTAACTAGATAGAACTCAGTGAGCTCCCTAAAAAAAGAAAAATAAAACCATGTGCATTGGTGGACACTCCATAAAGACAGTGAAGTGTTTAATACTCAGATATTCCAATGGCTATATTCACAGCCCCGTAGTCAATAACAGGTCTTAAGAAGTCATAATAAGATAACACTACAGGAAGGGCTTCTGATACAACACAGCCACAACCAAATCCTAAACATGATAGGTTTTTTAAAAATAAAACACACACACATAAAAAACAACTCAGGGACCTAGAAGTCTTAAATCTACACAGACAATGGCTCTGAGGAATGTAAGACTTCCAAAAGAATCCTCTATTTACCAAGCCATTATTACCTAAAAATGCCCCATTTTAACAACATTCCAAGATTACTTTAATGGCACGGTTAACGGGAGTGAGAAAATAAGTGTGAGTGCAATTTGATACTGACATTTTTCTCATTACTATACTGTTCATACTTCTTGGATAATTCCTTCTCCTCTCCCTTACTACCTCACCTCTCCAAAATCTTTCATTGGGCAGGACATTTTACCTGACTTTTTCTGGCACATTCTGAGACAGGATATGTTGCCTAATATTGTAAGTGACCTCCCTCTAAGCTTCATTCTATGTGCAAGCCTTGCCACAGGGAGATTCCTCTTGCTTTTCATGCTTTGATAGTCTAGACTTTGTCTTCTGGCTTGTCTTTACAGAATTGTTAGAAGTTTTCCTGGATTCTTGGTTTTGGCCAGCCCACAACTTAAAGTCTTTTCATTTGTTTATATATTTAAAAATTCACCAGGGCCTAATCAAGAAGAATTAATCTGGCCATGTACCTTCTTCGGCACTCTCAATTGCTATTCATTTCACTTTTACTTGGAGACAGAGTGAGGATGATGTCAAGTTGCCTGGTGATCCCAAATGTAGTTTTGATGTGTTAAGTGGTGCAGGACAAGAGCTATAAATCTGAAACTCCACCACTCGCCCCCTAGCCCCAAAACACAAAGTAAATTTCTAAGAAAACCTCCAGTAATAAATCATCATATGTCAGCGACTAATTACAGTCATTGTAGTGCTAGAAAATTACAGCATCTCAATAAATCTTGTGAGATGTCATTTCAAAAACAGGTTGTGGGTGGTGTGAGGGGACATAGCACTGCTGGATTCGGTACAAGAAGACATATCTGACCATCCCTCTAAGCAGTGGTGACACAGTAGCTGGATCAACCAAAAAAGGGACCCTTTAGCCAAAGCACTATTTAAAACTGCTTGGATACTGGTCAGAAAGGACCCCTTTAACGCATAAAGATTAGTAAATCTATGTGATTCTGAATGGTCAATTGTAATGATGCAAAATAAAAGAGGAAACACTCATGAAAGCAGGTCTAGCTATGTCACAACAGTCAACCATGACCTTGTACAAGAATGCCTAATATAAGCTGCATTGCCTGGGTATGTGATCACTTGGAGGCTTTGTGAAAATCACTAATGCTGACGGATTATGGAACGAACTTCTGCTAATCACCAGGGGGCTACTGAATCAATTCCAAAGTTATGAAGACATTGTTTGGAGAATGTAAATTGTGATAATTTCTTTGGAGGGCAATCTGGAAATAACTATAAATGTCAAAAACGCAAAATGCACTACTTTTGGACTGACGAATTCCAATTCCTCTTTCCAGAATTTATTCTACAGATATATTCACATATGTCTACAAAACTAATGTTTTTACTAACAAAGGCCTGTAAAGAACATAAATAATGATGAGCAGAGGTCTAGTATTATGACCTTGGTACAAGGGAATATACATTCCAAGTAGTCATTGGCAAGCAAGAGATAGCTGTGTGTAGAATAATGGGGACTGATATCTAAGATTCATCTTTAAGTGAAGAAAGGTATTCCATGTCATCATTTTTATAGATATTCAGATTTTTCTTTCAATTAAAGAAATAACATACACAGCTCATCTATAGTAAACATCCCTGGAAAGATAAATAGATAAAAGTAACAATGACTCTAGAGAAAGAGCTATCAGAAGATGATAGAAAGGAAGTTTTGTTTTGACCAAATACCCTTGCATGCTATTAAAATGCCCACTCATAGACACATAACCTCTATGTAAAAATAATTTAAAAATACAAAGGGTTATAAAGGCAAACTGAAATGGAAAGTTCAGACATTATCCAGGGAAATTAAACAACATTAACAGCCAGTCCAAATAAATCAAGGTCCCAGACCCTGCTTTTTCATCATCAGAATTTTTTTTTAAATAATATGGATAATTACCTTAACTCTTCATTTCAACAGTGTAGACAATACAGTTGAATTCTTCAAACTATGAAATGGAATCTCTTCCAAGTTACACATTTGACATTTGCTTAAATTCTTCAGTGAGAGGCTTTTTATATAGCACAAGTTCTAGAGTAACTATTTTACAATTCTACAGGACTGGAGGACAGAGTTAAAATGATATCTTCACCATACCCAATGCCGTAATGACTTCCTGGCATTTGGTAATGACTTGAGAATAAAAAGAAGAAAGACAGGAAGAGAGAAGAGAAGAAGGAAAAGGAAGGGAAGGGGAGGAGAGAAGAAAAGAGGAGAGGAGAGGAAAAAAGACAAGACAAAACAACACAAGAGATAGTCATACTATTAGAATACCAAAGTTGGTAAGCCTAGAGTTTCAAGAAACTTGAGATATTGTGATAGCCTCTCTGAGTACCGAGAGCCTTCCAAACCAACAATATGACTCTATAATTTAAGATCTAGACAAGTATCCATGAGCTAGCCTTAGACAGTAACCTACATTCATGACAGTCATACTCATACTAAAAAAACTACTATCACCTAGATGCCTCATGTATGATTTAAATAGTATGAAAGCTAAACATATTTAAAAACTAGTCAAGTATGAAATCAAGCTTTCTCTATAATACTTTCAAACTTGAATCCACCTAACCTAACTTCACTTTCCCAGTGTTACATTTCCCTACATCATTCTATTCATAGCCTTCACTCCCAACATCCTCCTTCACTCAGCTTAGTCTAAGGCTTTCCTGACCAATGACAACTTCATCATTTACACATAACAACTTAAGTTATGAATCAACCTCTTCCTTGCCTACTCTCTCTTTACATGCTATTTTCTTTATCTGGAACTTTCTTCTCTGGTTGTTTGTAGCACTAGCGTGTTCTCAAGTTTCAGTCTCAAAATTCACATTCACCAAAAATCCTTTAATTCACTACACCATCTAAGATAGATACTTATGACATTATTCTCCATCTTAGCACCCTCATCTCCTACAGAACACTTTTTCAGTTAATAATTATTTTTACTTTAAGTATTTATTAATTAACCTTTTTTTTTCTTTTCTTTTTCTTTTTTTTTTTTTTTACAGTCTCCCCTACCAGACTCTAAGCTCCATGAAGGCAGGATCTATTTTTGGCATTTTTAAAAAAGATTTTATTCATTTATTTAACAGAGAGAGAGACAGCCAGCGAGAGAGGGAACACAAGCAGGGGGAATGCGAGAGGAAGAAGCAGGCTCCCAGAGGAGCATGGAGCCCGATGTGGGGCTTGATCCCAGCACTCTGGGATCATGTCCTGAGTCGAAGGCAGACTCTTAATGACTGAGCCACCCAGGTGCCCCTATTTTTGGCATTTTTCTTTTCTATACCCATGGGACCTAATGTGGCCCTAGCACTTAGAAGTACCCATGATAGGTTCCATGGATGAATGAAATTAATTCTAAAAGGACAGTCCACTCATATTTTTCTAAATCATCCCACTTTGACAAGAAGACCAAAGCCATCTGAAAACCTTTAATACCACAAATTTGTAGGGAGAAATAAATTCCATTCTGAACTTTCTATGCTCCCATTGACTCTATATGGCATTTATGAAATCGCCCAATTTATGGGAAAATATCACCAGTGTTGGAGATAGCAGAATCCAATGCCATCTACTGCTCCTCATTCTGCAAAAATATGATGACAACTCTATGGACAAGGACATCCAAGTAAAATCCTTTGAAAAACTATGGGAGAACCTTCTTGAAACAGAGAGAATCTTCAGGTAGTAGTTAGGGTTTTCCAGAGAAACAGATTAATAGTGTGTGTGTGTGTGTGTGTGTGTGTGTGTGAGAGAGAGAGAGAGAGAGAGAGAGAGAGAGAGAGAGCATGTGTGTGTGCGAGCATGTGAGAGAGAGAGACAGACAGAGAGATATTTATTTTAAGAATTTGGCTCATATAATGGTGGAAGCTGTTAAGTACAAAATCTGTAGACTAGGCAGGAGACCTACAGGCAGGAGACACAGGGAAGAGCTGTTATTGCAGCCTGAGTTCAAAAGCAGTCTGCTGGAAGAATTCCCTCTTCCTTGGGGTGGGTCAGTGTTATTCTTAAGGCCTTCATCTGCATGCATGAGGCCCACCCATATTATGATCTGCTTTATGCAGAGTCTCCTGATTTAAATGTTAATCTTATCTTAAAAAAAAAAAAAAGGAAACCTTCAAAGTATCATCCAGACGTGTTTGACCAAATATATGGACAGTGGTCTAGCCAAGTTGACACATAAGATTAGCCACTATACTTTATTAAGAAGATCCCACATTATCACTAATATTTACTCAATTTATCTTCTCTGGCAAAATGAAAGACATACAACTGAAAACTTTTTATAAATGTCATCACAAGATATAAAGGCATGTACTTTGAAAATGAAACATCATTTTCTGAGTGACTAATAAGCATGCATTTGAACCCATACATAAATCCACCGAGTTTTATTGCCAATAGTCAAAATCATTCTTTTCCCTTTGTTTAAATTTATAGCCAGAATAACAAAAATCTATCAAACTCAGTATTTTCTAGAAGCTTAGCAATACTTGGAAGCCTATCTTTATGAAAAATATATTTATACAGTGAATTTTGAGTATTCATATACATTCAGAATAATTAATATAACATATAATTTATATACGCAAATAACCAATTTACTATAACTACAAAAATTCTGTTTACACGCATATGCCAGTGTTTGTTTGAAAATCTTCCTATTTAGAAAGGGTTCTCAACATTTGAAATACCTTCCCAAACCCCTATAATTTATGAAGATTTACCATCCCTGCAATAAAATATAATTCTGAAAGCAATACATATGTGCTGATGTCTTTTAACCATATACTTATCATCAAACATAAAAATCTCTTCCTTAGCCAGGATTCCAAACTGGTTAGAAGCTTTAGGTTACAGACAGGCATACTGGGGATCTCACATCAGTACTGACATTTACTAGTTGCATGACCTGAATCAAGTTAATTAATCTCTCTGACTCTTAGTTTTCTCATCTAGGACCTAGGTGTCATCACAGTACCTAGTTCATAAAACGATCATGAGTTTAAATGAGATAAAATATAATAAAAGAGTTTAGCAACTTACCTGGTACATTGTTAAGTATTCAATTAATGTTACTCATTATGATTAAAATTTACTTAGACAACATATATATATATATATATATATATATATATATATATATATATA